>NC_037669.1:50817021-51117021 GCF_003255815.1 Theropithecus gelada
GAAAAAAAAAAAAAAAAAAAAAAAAAAAAAAAAAAGATATGAGGGAAGAAATCTTCAGTGAAATGGATAGCATAAATAAAAAACAATCACAACTTCAGGAAATACAGGATGCACGTAGAGAAATGCAAAATGTTCTCGAAAGTGTCAGCAATAGAATCAAGCAAGCAGAAGAAAGAACTTCAGAGCTCAAAGACAAGGTTTTCAAATTAACCCAATCCAACAAAGACAAAGGAAAAAAGAATACAAAAAAATGAACAAAGCCTCCAAGAAGTTTGGAATTATGTTAAATGACCAAATCTAAGAAATTTAATTGGCATTCCTAGGAAGAGAAATCTAAATTTTTGGAAAACATACTTGGGGGAATAATCAAGGAAAACTTCCCTGGCCTTGCTAGAGACCTAGACATCCAAATACAAGAAACTCAAAGAACACCTGGGCAATTCATCACAAAAAGATCATCGCCTAAGCATGTTGTCATCAGGTTATCTAAAGTCAAGACGAAGAAAATAATCTTAACAGCTGTGAGGCAAAAACACCAGGTAATCTATAAAGGAAAACCTATCAGGTTAACAGCAGATTTCTCAGCAGAAACCCTAGAATCCATAGATGGAATTCAGGCCCTATCTTCGGCCTCCTCAAACAAAACAATTCACAGCCAGGACTTTTGTATCCAGTGAAACTAAACTTTATAAGTGAAAGAAAGATACAGGCTTCTTCAGACAAACGAATGCTGAGAGAATTCACCAGTACAAAGCCAGCGCTACAAGAGCTGCTAAAAAAAAAAAAAAGAAAGAAAAAAAGAAAAAAAAAACAACAAAAACCTCTCAATCTTGAAACAAGTCCTGGAAACAAATCAAAACAGAATCTCTTTATGTGGGGAAAAGGAAGAGAGATCAGCCTGTTACTGTGTCTATATAGAAAGAAGTAGACATAAGAGACTCCATTTTGTTCTGTATTTGAGATGCTGTTAATCTGTGACCCTACCCCCAACCTTGTCCTTGCAAGAGACATGTGTTGCGGTGACTCAAGGTTTAATGGATTTTGGGCTGTGCAGGATGTGTCTTTGTTAAACAAATGCCTGAAGGTAGCTTGCTGGTTAAAAGTTATCACCATTCTCTTAATCTCAACTACCCAGAGACACGTACACGGCCAACGGCCAAAGGTCGCAGGGACCTCTGCCTAGGAAAGCTAGGTATTGTCCAAGGTTTATCCCCATGTGATAGGATGAAACAATGTTGCTAAAAGGTTTATCTCAAGGCACAGGATTTTCCTTTGAACTTATTCATATCACAGAGGTTTTTGTTCTTATGTCTTATTGCTAATTTCCTCCCTAAAAATGATCCTATTGTCCTGCCACTCCCCTGTCTTTAAGATGGTAAAGATAATTATCAATAAATACTAAGGGAACTCAGAGACCGGGGCTGGCGTGGGTCCTCTGTAAGCTGAGCGCCGGTCCCCTGGGCCCTGCTTTTCTTTCTCTATACTTTGTCTCTGTGTCTTATTTCTTTTCTCAAGTCTCTCGTTCCACCTTACGAGAAACACCCACAGGTGTGGAGGGGCAGGCCACCCCTTCATCTTTAAAGCTTAAATCTCACAGGATCTATAGAACAAAAATACAATTTAAAAAACCAAGTTATATAGGCAATGAATAGCATGATGAATGGAACAGTAGCTCACATCTCAATACTAACATTGAATGTAAATTGCCTAAATGCTCCACTTATAAGATACAGAATTGCAGAATGGATAAAAATTCACCAACTATCTGTTGCCTTCAAGAGACTCACCGAACACGTAAGGACTCACATAAACTTAAGGTAAAGGGGTAGGAAAAGACATTCCATGCAAATGAACAGTGAGCAGGAGTAGCTATCAGAAAACAAGCTTAAAGCAAAAGCAATTAAAGACAAAGAGGGACATTATATAATAAGAGGCCTTGTCCAACAGGAAAATATCACAATTCTAAATATATATGCACCTAACACTGAGCTCCCAAATTTATAAAGCAATTACTAACAGACTTAAGAAATGAGATAGAAAGTAACACAATAATACTAGGGACTTCAATACTCCACTGACAGCACTAGACAGGTCATCAAGACAGAAAGTCAACAAAGAAACAATGGATTTAAACTATACTTTAGAACAAATGGACTTAACAGATATTTACAGAACATTCTACCCCAAAACTGCAGAATATACACTGTATTCATCAGTGCATGGAACTTTCTCCAAGATAGGCCATATGATAGGCCACAAAACAAAACAAGTCTTAATAGATTTAAGAAAATTGAAATTATATCAAGTACTCTCTCAGACCACAGAATATAATTGGAAATCAATTCCAAAAGGAACCTTCAAAACCATACAAATACATGGAAATTCAATAACCTGCTCTTGAATGATCATTGGGTCAACAATGAAATCAAGATGGAAATTTAAAAATTCTTTGAACTGAATAATAGTGAGCAGCGAGATTTCTTTTTGGGATGATGAAATGTTCTAGAAACACATGGTGAGTGATGGTAGCCTGTGAATATATTAAATACCACTGAAATGTATACTTTAAGAGGTGAATCTTATGGAATGTGAATTATATCTCAAATTTTAAAAAGTTGCTAGGGAGACATGACTGTTATCCTTAGTAAGTCAAATAAAGGAGTCTCGCTACTAAAGTTAGCACAGGAAACAGAGACAATGACTCATGAAATACAATACAACACAGGAGCTGCACTAGGAATTGAGATTTGTCCTAGGGGTATTTTTTGAATATATATGAGGCAGTTGGGGACCCCTTATACCAAGAGAAGAGGTATTAGGAAGTTTGATATGAAATGTATTTGTTAATTTGATTGCAGTATCAATATGACATGTGAGAAAATAGGTGCAGTAAGCTGAGATCATGTCAATGCACTCCAGCTTGGGTAACAGAGTGAGAATGTGTCTCTCTCTCTATATATATATAGTTTCTATGAATGAAATGATTTATGTTCTTGCTATATTTATTCATAAGGTATAAAGTTGATATTTTATTTGAAGTATGTTTTTTTCTTAGTATACTTTGAGATATTTAAATTTAAGACTTCTGACTTCTGGCATGTAAAGAACTTAGAAGTTGTCACTCTGTTCTCACAAGTAAAAAGGTAAATGAACTGAAAATAAACAACTCTTCTTAGACCCATCAGGGAACTGTGGTCAAAGGGCAAACCACTACCTCAAAAACTGAAAAGACAGAAAGGAGAATATAGAGAATCACAACTGAGGGGGGCAAAAACCCATGAGAAGAAACACATGTGAGAACCAGTACTGGAGTAGGAATACCTAAGTGATAATTGATAAATTGCTGGCAGCTCAGTGTAAATAAGTCCAAGAGCTAAAAATTCCAGCAGGGCTCAATCTCAGGGGGACCCCTACAATTCTGAGACTTTTACCTCCAGGAGCTCCACCAGGTCTCAGGGTGAATATATAGAAAAATCCCCTTGTAGTTCTGGCAGGGGAGGGAAAAAGCAGCCATTGTAAAACATGACTAGCACATTTTATTATCTTAACAAAGGCTGCCCTCAAGAGAAACTATTTTATCAGAGAAACTATTTTAACATGCCAGAGTTGTGAGAGCATAACCAAACTCGGGAAGGGAAATACTCAACTCCAGTCACCCGCAGCCTTTCTGTCCCACCTAAAGAGGGGACTGAGAAGCACATATGAAGGTCACAGCCCATGGGCTCAGGCTTACCACCATGTTATCAAAGGCCTATTTACTGAAGCTTGTTATATGCATCATGCCTTGCTTTCAAAAACAAAACAATGCAACAACACAAGGCATAAAACACAGTTTGAAGGGACAGAGCAAGCAAGAATCAGTCTCAGATACAGTAGGAATATTGGAATTATCAGTGAATTTAAAATAATTATAATATTCTAAGGGTTCTAATAGAAAAAGCAAGAATATATGGGCAATATAAGAAGATAAATGGAAATTCTAAAAGGAAATGCTAGAGATAAGAAACATTGTATCAGAATTGGAGAATACCATGGAGAACACAGATATAAAAGCAAATATTATCACAGCTAAAGAGAAAGACAGACCCCAACACAAAATAATAGCAGTTGAAGACTTCACCACCCCACTTTCAGCATTGGACAGATCATCCAGACAATAAAGAAACACTGGACTTAATCTACATATAGACCAAATGGACTTAATAGATATTTACAGAACATTTCATCTAATGGCTACAGAATACCGCTTCTTTTCCTCAGTACATGGCTCATTCTGAGAGACAATATGTTAGCTCACAAACAACTCTTAAAACATTGCAAAAAACTGAAATCATATCAAGCGTCTTCTGTGGCCACAATAGAATAAAACTAGAAATCATTAACAAGAGGAATTTTGGAAACTATACAAATACATGGAAATTAAACAATATCCTTCTGAATGACCAGTGGGTCAATGAAGAAGTTAAAAAGGAAATTGCAAAATTTATTAAAACAAATGATAATGGAAACAAAGCATACCAAAACCGATTGGAAACAGCAAAAGCAGTACTAAGAGAGAAGTTTATAGCTATAAGTGCCTATACCAAAAAACAAGAAAAAGTTCAAATGAAACACCTGATGATGCATCTTAAAGAATTAGAAAGGTGGCTGGGTGTGGTGGTTCATGCCCGTAATCTCAGCTCTTTGGGAGGCTGAGGTGGGCAGATCACCTGAGGTCAGGAGTTCAAGAGCAGCCTGACCAACATGGAGAAAGCACATCTCTACTAGAAATACAAAATTAGCCGAGCATGGTGGTGCATGCCTGTAATCTCAGCTACTTGGGAGGCTGAGGCAGGAGACTCTCCTGAATCCGGGAGGCGGAGGTTGCAGTGAGTCAAGATCACACCATTGCACTCCAACCTGGGCAACAAGGGTGAAACTCTGAAACGCTGTCTCGAGAGAGGAAAAAAAAAAAAAAGATAGCTGGCAAGATGACCGAATAGGAACAACTTGAGTCTGCAGCTCCCAGGGAGATCAACGCAGAAGGAGGGTGATTTCTGCATTTCCAGCTGAGGTACCTGGTTCATCCAATTGGGACTGGTTAGACAGTGGGTGCAGGCCATGAAGGACAAGCTAAAGCAGGGTGGTGCGTGGTCCCACCCAGGAAGCACAAGGGGTTGGGGAACTCCCTCCCCTATCCAAGGGAAGCCAGGAGGGACTGTGCCATGAGGAACAGTGTACTTCAGGCCAGGTACTACACTTTTCTCATGGTCTTCGCAACCTGCACACAAGGAGATATCCTTCAGTGCCTACGCCACCAGGGCCCTGGGTTTCAAGCACAAAACTGGGTGGCACTTTGGGTAGACACTGAGCTATATGCAGGAGTTTTTTTGGTTTTTTGTTTTTTTCATACCCCAGTGGCACCTGGAATGCCAGCAAGACAGAACCGTTCACTCCCCTGGAAAGGGGGCTGAAGCCAGGGAGCCAAGTGGTCTAGCTCAGTGGATCCCACCCCCGGGGAGCCCAGCAAGCTAAGCTCCACTGACTTGAAAGTCTCACTGCCAGCACAGCAGTCTGAAGTCGACCTGGGATGTTTGAGCTTGGTGGAAGGAGGGATATCCACTATTACTGAGACTTGAGTAGGTGGTTTTCCCCTCACAGTGTAAACAAAGTCACCAGGAAGTTTGAACTGGGCAGAGCCCACTGCAGCTCAGCAAAGCCACTATAGCCACACTGCCTCTCTAGATTCCTCCTCTCTGGGCAGAGCATCACTGAAAGAAAGGCAGTAGCTCCAGTCAGGGGCTTATAGAAAAAACTCCCATCTCCCTGGGAGAGAGTACCTGGGGGAAGGGGTGGCTGTGGGCACAGCTTCAGCAGACTTAAACATCCCTGCCTGATGGCTCTGAAGAGAATGGCAGCTCTCCCAGCACAGTGTTGGAGCTCTGCTAAGGGTCAGACTACCTCCTCAAGTGCCTCCCTGACCCCCGTGCCACCTGAATGGGAGCCACCTCCCAGTTGCAGCTGACAGACACCACATACAAGAGAGCTCCAGCTGGCATCTGGCGGGTGCCTCTCTGGGATGAAGCTTCCAGAGGAAGGAATAGGCAGCAATCTTTGCTGTTCTGCAGCCTCTGCTGATGATACCTAGGCAAACAGGATCTGGAGTGGACCTCCAGAAAACTCCACCAGACCTGGGGCAGAGGGGCCTGATTGTTAGAAGGAAAACTAACAAACAGAAAGAAATAGCATCAACATCAACAAAAAGGACATCCAGACACAGAAACCCCATCCAAAGGCCACCAACATCAAAAACCAAAGTTAGATAAATACACGAAAATGGGGAGAAACCAGCGCAAAAAGGCTGAAAATTCCGAAAACCGGAACGCCTCTTTTCCTCCAAAGGATCACAACTCCTCACCATCAAGGGAACAAAACTAGGTGGAGAATGAGTTTGACTAATTGACAAAAGTAGGCTTCAAAAGGTGGGCAATAACAAACTCCTCCAAGCTAAAGGAACATGTTCTAACCCAATGCAAGGAAGCTAAGAACCTTGAAAAAAGATTAGTCAAATTGCTAACTAGAATAATCAGTTTAGAGAAGAATATAAATGACCTGATGGAGCTGAAAAACACAGCACGAGAACTTGGTGAAGCACACACAAGTATCAATAGCTGAATCGATGAAGCAGAAGAAAGGATATCAGAGACTGAAGATCAACTTAATGAAATAAAGTGAGAAGACAAGATTAGAGAACAAAGAATGAAAAGGAATGAACAAACCCTCCAAGAAATATGGGACTATGTGAAAAGATCAAATCTACATTTGATTGCCGTACCTGAAAGTGACAAGGAGAATGGAAGCAAGTTAGAAAACAATCTTAGGATATTATCCAGGAGAACTTCCCCAACCTAGCAAGACAGGCCAATATTCAAGTTCAGGAAATACAGAGGCCACCGCAAAGATACTCCTCGAGAAGAGCAACCCCAAGACACATAATAGTCAGATTCACCAAGATTGAAATGAAGGAAAAAATGTTAAAGGCAGCCAGAGAGAAAGGTTGGGTTACCCACAAAGGGAAACCCATCAGACTAACAGTGGATCTGTCTGCAGAAACCCTACAAGCCAGAAAGAGTGAGGGCCTATCTTCAACATTCTTAAAGAATTTTCAACCCAGAATTTCATATCCAGCCAAACTAAGCTACATAAGCAAAGGAGAAATAAACTCCATTACAGACAACCAAATGCTAGGAGATTTTGTTACCACCAGGCCTGCCTTACAAGAGCTCTTAAAGGAAGCACTAAACATGGAAAGGAAAAACCGATACCAGCCACTGCAAAAACATACCAAACTGTAAAGACCATCAACACTATGAAGAAACTGCATCAAGTAGCAAGCAAAATAACCAGCAAGCATCATAAGGGCAGGATCAAATTAACACGTAACAATATTAACCTTAAATGTAAATGGGTTAAATGCTCTCAATTAAAAGACACAGACTGGCAAATTGGATAAAGAGTCAAGACCTATCGGTGTGCTGCATTCAGGAGACCCATCTCATGTGCAATGACACACATAGGCTCAAAATAAAGGGATGGAGGAATATTTACTAAGCAAATGGAAAGCAAAAAAAAAAAAAAAAAAAAAAAAGCAGGGATTATAATCCTAGTCTCTGATAAAACAGACTTGAAACCAACAAAGGTCAAAAGAGACAAAGAAGGACATTACATAATGGTAAAGGGATCAATGCAACAAGAAGAGCTAACCATCCTAAACATATATGCACCCAATACAGGAACATCCAGATTTATAAAGCAAGTTCTTAGAGACCTACAAAGAGACTTAGATTCCCACACAATAATAGTGGGAGACTTTAACACCCCACTGTCAATATTAGATAGATCAATGAGACAGAAAATTAACAAGGATATTCAGGACTTGAACTCAGTTCTGGACCAAGCAGACCTAATAGACAGCTACAGAATTCTCCCCTACAAATCAACAGAATATACATTCTTCTCAGCACCACATTGCACCTATTTTAAAATTGACCACATAATTGAAAGTAAAACACTCCTCAGCAAATGCAAAAAACAGAAATCATAACGAACAGTCTCTCAGACCAAGTGCAATCAAATTAAAACTCAAGATTAAGAAACTTACTCAAAACCACACAACTACATGGAAACTGAACAACCTGCTCCTGAATGACTACTGGGTAAATAATGAAACTTAAGGTAGAAATAAATAAGTCTTTTGAAGCCAATGAGAACTAAGATACAACATACCAGAATCTCTGGGACACAGCTAAAGCAGTGTGTAGAGGGAAATTCATAGCACTAAATATAGAGAAAGCAGGAAAGATCTAAAATCAACACCCTAACATCACAATTAAGAGAACCAGAGAAGCAAGAGCAAACAAATCAAAAGCTAGCAGAAGACATGAAATAACTAAGATCAGAGCAGAACTGAAGGAGATAGAGACATAAAAAACCCTTTAAAAATAATCAATGAATCCAGGAGCTGGTTTTTCTTAAAAGATCAACAAAATAAATAGACCGTTAGCCAGACTAATAAGAGAGAAGAATCAAATAGATGCAATAAAAAATGATAAAGGGGTATCACCACTGATCCCACAGAAATACAAACTACCAGCAGAGAATACTATAAACACCTCTACACAAATAAACTAGAAAATCTAGAAGAAATGGATAAATTCCTGGAAACATATACCCTACCAAGTCTAAACCAGGAAGAAGTCAAATCCCTGAATAGACCAATAACAAGTTCTGAAATTGAAGCAGTAATTAATAGCCTACCAACCAAAAAAAGTCCAGGACTAGATGGATTCACAGCCAAATTCTACCAGAGGTACAAAGAGGAGCTGGTACCATTCCTTCTGAAACTATTCCAAGCAATAGAAAAAGAGGGAATCCTCCCTAACTCATTTTGAGGCCAGCATCATCCTGATACCAAAACCTGGGAGAGACACCAGAAAAAAAGAAAATTTCAGGCCAATATCCCTGATGAACATCGATGCAAAAACCTCAATAAAATACTGGCAAACTGAATCCAGCAGCACATCAAAAAGCTTATCCACCACGATCAAATTGGCTTCATCCCTGGGTTGCAAGACTGGTTCAACATATACAAATCAATAAACATAAACCATAAACAGAACCACATAAACAGAACCAACAACAAAAACCACGATTATCTCAATAGATGCAGAAAAGGACTTCAACAAAATTAAACACCCCTTCATGTTTAAAACTCTCAGTAAACTAGGTATTGATGGAATGTATCTCAAAATAATAAGAGCTATTTATGACAAACCCACAGCCAATATCATAATGGGCAAAAACTGAAACCATTCCCTTTGAAAATCAGCACATGGCAAGGATGCCCTCTGTCACCACTCCTATTCAACATAGTATTGGAAGTTCTGGCCAGGGCAGTCAGGCAAGAGAAAGCAATAAACCATATTCAAATAGGAAGAGAGGAAGTCAAATTGTCTCTGTTTGCAGATGACATGATTGTATATTTAGAAAACCCCATCGTCTCAGCCCAAAATCTCCTTAAGCTGATAAGCAACTTCAACAAAGTCTCAGGATACAAAATCAAAGTGCAAAAATCACAAGCATTCCTATACATGAATAATAGCCAAATCATGAGTGAACTCCCATTCACAACTGCTAAAAAGAGAATCAAATACCTAGGAATACAACTTACAAGGGATGTGAAGGACCTCTTCAAGGAGAACTACAAACCACTGCTCAAGGAAATCAGAGACAACACAAACAAATGGAAAAACATTCCATGCACACAGAAAGAATCAATATTGCTAAAATGGCCATACCGCCCAAAGTAATTTGTAGATACATTGCTATCCCCACCAAGCTACCATTGATTTTCTTCACAGAATTAGAAAAAGTCACTTTAAATTTCATATGGAACCAAAAAAAGAGCCCCCATAGCAAAGACAATCCTAAGCAAAAAGAACAAAGCTGGAGGCACCACACTACCTGACTTCAAAGTATACTACAAGGCTACAGTAACCAAAACAGCAATGGTACTGGTACCAAAACAGATATATAGATAGACCAATGGAACAAAACAGAGGCCTCAGAAATAACACCACACATCTACAACCATCTGATCTTTGACAAACCTGACAAAAACAAGCAACCGGTGAAGGATTCCCTATTTAATGAATGGTGTTGGGAAAACTGGCTAGGCATAAGCAGAAAACTGAAACTGGACCCCTTCCTTAACACCTTATACAAAAATTAACTCAAGATGGATTAAAGACTTAAATATAAGACCTAAAACCATAACAATTCTAGAAGAAACCCTAAGCAGTACCATTCACGACATAGGCATGGGCAAAGACTTCATGACTAAAACATCAAAGGCAAGGGCAACAAAAGCCAAAATTGACAAATAGGATCTAATTAAACTAAAGAGCTTCTGCACAGCAAAACAAACTATCATCAGAGTGAATGGACAACCTACAGAATGGCAGAAAATTTTTGCAGTCTATCTGACAAAGGGCTAATATCCAGAATCTAAAAAAAAACTTAAACAAATTTACAAGGAAAAAAAACAAGCAACCCCATCAAAAAATGGGTGAAGGATATGAACAGACACTTCTCAAAAGATGACCTTTATACAGCCAGTAAATATATTAAAAAAGCCCATCTTCACTGGTCATTAGAGAAATTCAAATCAAAGCCACAATGAGAGACCATCTCACACCAGTTAGAATGGTGATCATTAAAAAATCAGGAAACAACAGATGCTGGAGAGGATGTGGAGAAATAGGAACAGTTTTTACACTGTTGGTGGAAGTGTAAATTAGTTCAACCATTGTGGAAGACAGTGTGGCGATTCCTCAAGGATCTAGAACCAGAAATACCATTTGACCCAGCAATCCCATTACTGAATATATACCCAAAGGATTATAAATCATGCTACTATAAAGACACATGCACACATAGGTTTATTGCAGCACTGTTCACAATAGCAAAGACTTGTAACCAATCCAAATGCCCATCAAAGATAGACTGGATAAAGAAAATGTGGCACATATATACCATGGAATACTATGCAGCATAAAAAAGGGTGAGTTCATGTCCTTTGCAGGCACATGGATGAAGCCGGAAACCGTCATTCTCAGCAAACTAACAGAAGAAGAGAAAACCAAACACTGCATGTTTTCACTCATAAGTGAGAGTTGAACAATGAGAACACATGGACACAGGAAGGGGAATATCACACACCAGGGCCTGTCGGCGGATGGGGGGCGGGGGAAGGGATAACATTAGGAGTAACGCCTAATGTAGATGACGCGTTTAGGGGTGCAGCAAACCACCATGGCACATGTATACCTATGTAATAAACCTGCATGTTCTGCACATGTACCCAAGAATGCAAAGTATATAAATAAAGAAAAGAACTAGAAAGGCAAGAGCAAAATAAACCCAAAATTAGTAGAACAAAACAAATAAAGATCAGAGCAGAAATAAATGGTTTTGAAATGAAGAATATACAAAAGATCAATGAAACAAAAAGCTGTTTTTTTAAAAAAGTTAAACAAAATTGAAAAACCTTCAGTTAAACTAAGAAAAAAAAAAAAAAAAGAGATGGCCCAGATAAATAAAATCAGAGATGAAAAATGAGATATGAGAACCAATATTGCAGAAAGTCCAAGAATCATTAGTGGCCACCACGAGCAACTATATGCCAATAAACTGGAAAATTTAGAAGAAGTGGACAAATTCCTAAACACACATAACCTACCAAGATTCAACTATAAGGAAATCCAAAACCTGAACACATCAATAACAAGTAAAAAGACCAAAGCTGTAATAAAATGTCTCCCAGCAATGAGAAGCTCAGGACCTGATGGCTTCACTGATGAATTCTACCAAACATTTAAAGAAGAACACCAATCCTACTCAAACTATTCAGAAAAACAGAGAAGAAGGAATACTTCCAAACTCATTCTATGAGGCCTGTATTATTCTGAAACCAAAACCAGATAAAGACACATCAAAAAAGAAAACTACATGCCAATATTTCTGATGAATATCGATGCAAAAATTCTCAACCAAATACTTGTAAACCAAATTCAACAACACATTTAAAATATTCTTCATAGGCTGGGCGTGGTGGCTCATGCCTGTAATCCCAGCACTTTGGGAGGCTAAGGCGGGCAGATTACTTGAGGCCAGGAGTTTGAGACCAGTCTGACCAACATGTCAAAACCCTGTCTCTCCTAAAAATACAAAAATTAACCGGGCATGGTGGCATGCACCTGTAACCCCAGCTACTTGGGAGACTGAGGCATGAGAACCACTCAAATTCAGGAGGCAGAGGTTGCAGTGAACCAAGATCATACCACTGCATTCCAGCCTGGGCGACAGAGTGAGACTCTGCCTCAAAAAAAAAAAAAAAATAAAATAAAATAAAAAATAGAATAAAATATTATTCATCATAACCAAGTGGGATTTATCCCTGGGAACAAAGGATGGTTCAAGATATGCAAATCAATCAGTGTGATCTATTATATCAACAGAATGAAGGACAAAAACCATATGATCATTTCAATTGATGCTGAAAAAGCACTTGATAAAATTAAACATCCCTTCCTGATAAAAACCCTAAAAAAACTAGATATAGAGGGAACATACCTCAACATAATAAAAGTCATATATGACAGACTGATGTATCATAGTGAATGGGGAAAAACCAAAAGCCTTTCCTCTAAGGTCTGGAACACAACAAAGATGCCCACTGTCACCACTGTTATTCAACATATAGTACTGGAAATCCTAGCTAGAACAATCAGACAAGAGAAAGAATTAAAAGGCATACAAAAAGGAAGAAGTCAAATTATCTATGTTTGCAGATGATATAATCTTATATTTGGAAAAACCTAAACAACTCCATAAAAAAATCTATTAGAACTCAAATTCAGTAAACTTGCAGGATATAAAATCAACATACAGAAGTCAGTAGCGTTTTTATATGCCAACAGTAAACAATCTGAAAAAGAAATTAAAAAGTAACTCCACTTACAATGGCCACAAATACAATTAAATACCTAGGAATTAAACTTAAAGAAAGTAAAAGTTCTCTATAATGAAAACTATAAAATGTTAATGATAGAAATTGAAGAGGACCCACAAAAATATGGAATGATATTCCATATTCACAGATGGAAGAATTAATATGGTTAAAATGTCCATACTACCCAAAGCAATCCACAGATTCAATGCAATTCCTATTGCAATGTCAATTGTATTATTCACAGTAATAGAATAAACAATCCTAAAATTTATTTGGAACCACAAAAGACCCAGAATAGCCAAAGCTATCCTGAGCAAAAAGAACAAAACTGCAGGAATCACATCATCTGACTTCAAGTTATACTACAGAGCTATGGTAAATAAAACAGCAAGGTACTGACCTAGAAACAGACACATAGACCATTAGAACAGATTAGAGAACTGTTAAACAAATTCATATGCCTACAGTAAATTCATTTTTGATAAAGGTGCCAAGAACAAACATTGGGGAAAAGAGTCCCTTCTATAAACGGTGCTGGAAAAACTGGATATCCATATGCAGATGAATGAAACTACACCACTATCTCTCACAAAAATCTAATCAAAATGGATTAAAGACTTAAATCTAAGACCTCAAACTAGAAAACTACTGCAAAAAAAAAAATTGCAGAGACTCTCCAGGACATTGGTCTGGGCAAAAATTTCTTGAGTAGTACCCCACAAGCACAGGCAACCAAAGTAAAAATGGACAAATGAGATCACATCAGGTAAAAAAAAGCTTCAGCACAGCAAAGGAAACAATCAACAAAGAGACAACTCATGGAATGGGATAAAATACTTGTAAACTATCCATTTGACAAGGAATTAATAACCAGAATATGTAAGAAGCTCAAACAACTCTATATAGAAAAAAATCAAATAATCTGATTTAAAAACAGAGAAGAGATTTGAATAGGCATTTCTCAAAAGAAGAAATACAAATGGCAAACTTGCATACAAAAAAATGCTTGACATCAGTGATCAGCAAAGAAATGCAAATCAAAACTACACTGGTATATCATCTTATATGGCTTATATGCAAAAGACAGGCAATAACAAATGCTGGCAAGGATGTGAAGTAAAGGGAACCCTTGTACACTGTTGATGAGAATGTAAATTATTGGAACCACTATGGAGAACAGTTTGAAGGTTCCTCAAAAAACTAAAAATAGAGCTACCAAATGATCCAGCAATCCCACTGCTGAGTATACACTCAAAAGAAAGGAAACCAGTATACTGAAGGGATATCTGCACTTCCATGTTTGTTGCAGCACTGTTTACAGTAGACAAAATTTGGAAGCAACCTAAATGTCCATCAACAGATCAATGGATAAAGTAAACTGTAGTACTTATACACAATTGAGTACTATTCAGCCATAAACAAGGATGATATCCTGTCAGGTCACTATGTTAAGTGAAATAAGCTAGTCACAGAAAGATGAACATCACATGTTCTCACCTATTTATGGGATCTAAAAATCAAAACAATTGAACTCATGGAGACAGAGAGTTCTTAGAAGGATAGTTACCAGAGGCTGAGAAGGGTAATGGGTGCATGAGAAGATGTGGATGGTTAATTGGTACAAAACAGTTATTAACAGAAAGAGTGAATAAGGCTCAATATTTGATCGCATAACAGGGTGACTACTGTTAGTAATAATTTAATTGTACATTTAAAAATAAATAAAAGAGGCCAGGCAGGGGGGCTCACACTTGTAATCTCAGCACTTTGGAAGGCCGAGGCAGACAGATCACTTGAGGTCAGGAGTTCAAGATCAGCCTGGCCAACATGGTGAAACCCTGTCTCTTCAAAAATACAAAAATTAGCCAGGTGTGGTGGCAGGCACTTGTAATCCCAACTACTCAGGAGGCTGAAGCAGGAGAATTGCTTGAAGCTGGGAGGCGGAGGCTGCAGTAAGCCAAGACCGCACCGCTGCACTCTAGCCTGAGCAACAAAGTGAGACTCTGTCTCAAAAATAAAGCCAGGTGCAGTGGCTCATGTTGTAATTCCAACACTTTGGGAGGCAGAGGTAGGCGGATCACCTGAGGTTGGGAGTTCGAGAGCAGCCTGACCAACATGGAGAAACCCCGTTTCCACTAAAAATACAAAATTAGCCTGGTGCGGTGGGCGGGCACATGCCTGTAACCCCAGCTATTCAAGAGGCTGAGGCAGGAGAATCATTTGAACTTAAGAGGTGGAGGTTGTAGTGAGCCAAGATAGTGCCACTACATTCCAGCCTGGGCAACAAGAGCAAAACTCCATCTCAATCAATGTAAAACAAAATAAAAATAACTAAAAGAGTATGATTGGATTGCTTATAACACAAAGGATAAATGCTTGAGGGGACAGGCACCCCATTTTCCATGACGTGATTATTAGGCATGTGTATCTGCATAAAAACATCTCATGTACCTATAAATATATACTGTGTACCCACAATATTTAAAAATACAAAATTTTTAAAAGAGATGAAGAATATCTTTGATACTTAGTAGAATGGACACGACAAAGGAAAGAATTAGTGAGTCTCAGTTTATGTCAATAGATACTTCTAAAGTAAAAACCAATGATGGGCCAGGAATGGTGGCTCACACTTGTAATTCCTGCACTTTGGGAGGCCAAAGTGGGAGGATCACTTGAGGTCAAGAGTTCAATACCAGCCTGGGCAATAGAGTGAGACCCCCATCTCTACCAAAAAAGAATTTGGCTGGGCGTGGTGGCTCATGCCTGTAATCCCAGCACTTTGGGAAGCCAAGGTGGGCGGGTTACTTGAGGTCAGGAGTTTGAGTTCAGCCTGGGCAACATGGCAAAACCTCATCTCTACTAAAAATGCAAAAAATTAGGCAGGCATGGTGGCGCATGCCTGTAATCCCAGCTACTTTGGAGGCTGAGGCAGGAGAATTGCTTGAACCTGGGACAGGGAGGTTGTAGTGAGCCAAGATTACGCCACCGCACTCCAGCCTGGGTGACAGAGCATAACTCTATCTCAAAACAAACAAACAAAAAACAATAACAACAACTAAAAAGATTAAAAACCCCCAGAATATCCAAGAATGGTGAGACAACTACAAAAGGTGTAACATACACTTAATGAGAAAACCAGAAAGAGAAGAATAACAGAAAGGATCAAAGAAACATTTGAAGCAATAATGACTGAGAATTTCCCAAAATTGATGTCTGAAACCAGACCACAGACCCAAGAATTTTAAAAAACAACATGCAGGGTAAATACCAAAAAATCTATACATAGGCATATATAGATTATAATAAAATATATGTCTTCCCAGGTAAATAAATTTGATTTGGCGAATCATACTGTAAATTACACTATAAACAGAAAGATGTAGTATAAACAAAATCATAAGACCAATGCTAGAGTTGCAAAAAGTTATCTGTAATGTAGGTAGTGAATAAAATATCTGAAATATACAAAGAGCTCCTACAAAGTGAGATGATAATTTAGTGGGCAGATGATATCACCACTGACAATAAATGTTTTTATCTTAGTGTGTTTGTACTTTATAAAAATAACAAGGGGCCGGGCATGGTGGCTCACACCTGTAATCCCAGCACTTTGGGAAGCCAAGTCAGGTGGATCAACTGAGGTCAGGAGTTCAAGACCAGCCTGATCAATATGGTGAAACCCTGTCTCTACTAAAAATACAAAAAATTAGCTGGGTGTGGTGGCAGGTGGCTGTAATCCCAGCTACTTGGGAGGCTGAGGCAGGAGAATCACTTGAACCAGGGAGGCGGAGGTTGCAGTGAGCTGAGATCGCACCACTTCACTCCAGCCTGGGCCAAAGAGCAAAACTCTGTCTTTCACACACACACACACACACACACACACCAAAAAAAAAAAAAGAAAAACAATTTTTAAAAATTCTTTCAAACTGACATATAGGTAAGAAACTGAAGCTTCATTTCCAAGCGGCTTTAATTGTCCTGGGCATTATTTTTCTTACTGAGAAGCTAGCTGCCAAAATCAGGTGAACTGTGTAGCTGTGTAGATTCGACTTGGAAGATTTGCCCCAGGTTATGCAGCTGGGCAGTAGCAAGAGTTGTGCTGTACTTCTGGTTCCCATCCCATGGTTCTTTTATATCTTCCATGAAAAAAATGGCTCCCCCCAACCTCCTACAAAGTATAAGGATATTTTAGTAAAAATATACATGCCCATACACGAGACCCAGAAGAGCTCATGTGTGTCTCATGAAAACTGAAGCAAACCTGGAAAGCATGAAACAACTGGCAGCCAGTTCCAGGGGAAGCTTAATTTTGCCTACCTTTGTTTTATCATCTTTTTCTTTTTTACAGAGGGTCTCTAGAGCAAACAGTGTTGTGAGTTTAACCTAGCAATCCATGGAGCAGAAGCAGGAAGCAGGCTCAGCGTCCAGCCGGTGGATAAGGGGGACCTGTATAATTGTGCAGTTATGAGAATTTGGAAGGCTCAGCTCCCATATAGCATATTATTTCTTCCATCCAAATAACATTTAATGATTTGGTGGATAGTGATCTCCTGACCTTGCTCCACTTCTCAGAATGAGGGGGATTCAAGCACAGCATCTGTTAGTCACACTTCATAAATTAATTTGGTTCTTTGGCGTCTGTCTACAATGCTGTGTAGCAGGGAAAAATAATGGCGAGATGATAAGCAGAGCCACTGCATCCCACAGACAAAACAACTGTGAAGAGACTTTCCATTTTTAAAAAAACAGTTATTGTGGTGTTGTCTAGATAGTCATAATGTCATCTGTATGGTTGAAAATGTAACCAGGCTGGGCGCGGTGGCTTATGCCTGTAATCCCAGCACTTTGGGAGGCTGAGGTGGGCGGATCACCTGAGGTCGGGAGTTTCAGACCAGCCTGACCAACATGGAGAAACCCCATCTCTACTAAAAATACAAAATTAGCCGGGCGTGGTGGCACACGCCTGTAATTCCAGTTACTCGGAAAGGATGAGGCAGGAGAATTGCTTGAACCTGGGAGGCGGAGGTTGCGGTGAGCCGAGGTCGCGCCACTGCACTCTGGCCTGGGCAACAAGAGCGAAACTCCGTCTCAAAAAAAAAAAAAAAAAAAGGAAAAAAAGAAAATGTAACCAGGACATAAGGACATATCACTGCCAGTCCCTAGAATAAGAAAAAGTTTTCTCTCAGTATGAAAGGAAAAAAGAAGCATAGAGTTCAGGCTAATAACCCTCAGAAAAACTCCACTGAAAAAGAATCACTGATCTGTGCTTTCAGCCTGAAAATTCTGATTGTTGCTCTCATCTGTTCTTATTTTTGGCTGTAGTAATGCCACCAAATGATTACTTTCTAACAAAACCACAAAAAGTTTTGTACATAAAAATTAGTGGGACTTTTGGCTGGCAGTCATCTGACAATGTCTAAGCTGAGAATAATTACAAAGCTCTGGTGTCTCTCATCTTCTGCCTCCAATAAATACCTTCAAGATATTTGTTACTTTTGCCTTTAATTGGAATGGTAGTGTACACACACACACACACACACACACACACACACACACTTAATGTAAGCATTTGTTGGGGGAATGGCAGCCCTCATTCAATCTTCACAAAGTTGCTTTCAGGCTTACATCTCTCTAGATACGCTACATTTCTGATAGATGTTTCCAAGATAGTAGATGGCAAATTCAGTTCATATACATCTCAAAAACTATATTATACAAGTAAATGGTAGGTAATGGCAGGGATTCTTATCCCTGGTATCCATCGTTTGGTATCTAAGACTATCCAAGATTGATAGTCTTAGACAGTGGGGAATCTGATTAATCTGTAGCTGCTTATCCAACAGACTGGCTGGATGGCAGATCTGCCAAATGGGCAGTGTGAGTTCCTACAAAAGAAAAAGAAAACGTAACCAGAAGAATTCTGCCATGGAGGATTTAAAAAATGATATTATTGATTTTAAAATGTAAAATTTTGTTAACTTCTACAGTTCAAATTAATTTAATTAATTAATTAAATTTAGAGGTTCTTTAGAAGACAATTTTTAAAAATATTTTCTTTAATATTTTAGCTACACAGATATATTTCAGAATACAGATACATTTCAGAAGGCCACTGGAAAACTTTAACAACTTTTCTAGAAGGTTGGTCTGGGCACCTCTTACATAACCCCATGCCCAGTGATGCTGCCATTCTGATCTGTAGATATGGGGCCAGCTCCCTGCCTACCAGACCTGGCTTTGATGTGCTGCTTATCCAAGCCACAGACCTTCCACCCCCAGCGGACACTATTCCTCTGGCTATATCCAAACACCTGCAGAGGCCTCGATGTTTTTTCTGTCTAGGCTAATTTGTAAAGGGTTTTCCAGTGTACCCAGAGTTACCAAATTTTGTTCAATTCAGTGCCCTTGAGGAAGTACTAGTGTACCATGCAGGGCCTGGGTTTTACTTTGGCTTTTACAGTTTGTTTCCATTTTCCCATTTCACTTCTTAAAAATCTGTAGCTAGGCTCTGTGATGGCATTTAGTTTACATTACTTAGTAGCTATACAACAATTTAAGTATTAGAACATGGTAGGTGTGCCTTGAATCTAACGACAGGGTCAGAGGTGCCAGGACATGAAAGGCGAGTAGGCCTGTGAGGTGGTCCGACAGCTGGACCCAAAGGACTGAGAGAACTGACTTCAGATCAGAACAGTGCTGAAAAGACAGGGCCAGATGATTTGCTACAAAACTTTTCAGGGGCCAAAGTAGCAGTGAACAGGTGCAATCCCAGACTGGCTCTGTCTAAAGCCCTGTCTATGACGAGGAACATTTTAAAAGTGTCTCAATACCTGTGTGCCTGCAGCTCTCATGTTAATAGACAAACGACAGTTTGTCCTTCCCAATGTCAATGGCATTAAAATGAACTTTTTTTCTTTCAGAACAAGTTTGCCCTCTCCCTTGTTTTCCAGATACTCCGGTATCTGGAGCATCCTCAGAAAATATACTGGAATGGTAAATGAGCAGTTTTATCACATAGCATTAAGCAGATATGTTTAATTCCATATTATTTAGAAAGGAATCTAGGAGTTGCATAAAAGTGATGCACAACATAATCCAGAATGCGGAATAATGCCCAACAATGTTGATGGAAACCTATGAGAATTGTTAACTCGTGAAAAGTCTTTGATTAGGTTTTTTCTGGTAGAATCTGAGCCACTCTTTCTGCCATTTATTATGGTTTTAATGTGTCATTTCAGTGTAAGAAAACAGGAACAGAAAATGTTCTTTTTCTGTTATCACAGCACATTTGTATTGCTCCATATACTTACCCAGAAACTCCCTCAGAAAGAACAGACCCCCACAGTGGATAATATAATTTTACTTACACTTCTATGCATAGAGCAAGTTTCTGTACTTCTAATTTGTAAGTGTGGTATATTAAATATTTGGAATATGTCTCTGCTTAAGTTATCTGTGCAAGTGGATCTGATCTGGGGGAGGTAAGGAAGATGGCAACATTTCCTATTATATAAATCCTTGAATGTCCTTGAAGGTAGCAGTCAACACTACCACCCTGATTCAGTCAGGCTAGGATTCTGAGTAAAGTTATCTTAACTCTTCCTGGTATGACCTTTGACCACCAAGAATGACGAACATTTTAAAACATGTGAGTCCTGTGGTACAAAAGAATCTGCCTGGACACTACCTCTTAACATTTTGTATTTGAGTGTGCAACCTGGGAGCACTCCCAGAACCTGCCCTGTGCTGGGAAGCATAATCACCTTCTACACATTTTATTCTGAGGTTTGAAATCCTGTTAACTGTGGATGTGCCCACTTTGGCATTTTTCTAATGTCTCGTCTGTGTGAGTAATGTAATCTGAAACTTCCTAAGTGTAATTTCCAAGGAACTAATCCAAAAACATTAATTTTAAACAAATATTTTTTGAATCCTGCGTAGAGTAGTTTAGCTAAACTCTGTAGCCTGATCATGTGGAGCACTGGGACAGGAGTGTGTGTGAAAGGTGGATCATTTGCCTGCTGACCTGGCAGGATAACTGAGGTGGCTCCAACCCTTCCCCCGATAAGACCTCAGTGCAACTCACTGACAGCTCCTCCAGCCACCTCTGTCAAGGCTGGGACTTCTGCCCATCATTGGGTATTGCACTTACCCACCTGCTTTAGCCACAGTGGGTTCTTACCCAGGGATACTTCCCCTACTGGCCTGAAGCCTGACCATCAAACCAGTAAATACAATAATGGAGGAAAATAAATTAAAAAGTACATGCCAGAGGGGAATGAGATAAACGTCAAGAGACCTCTACCATTCCAACTCCATAGAAGACAATGAACTTGCTCACACATGGAGCACACTGCTACTACAACTAGCATATGAGAAAGTCATCATGCAAAGAATCTCTATAACCAAGGCACTCTTACAGAGTCTTCACCCCTGAAAGCACCAATAACCGAATTAGGCTATAATTAACTATAAGCATTAAAGTCACATCCTTAAGGGGAAAAATTTTAAAAACAGTCAAATCAAACATAAATTCAAGAATAATTGGAAGAAATAGGCTACCCCAATGAAAAGGAACTAGAAAAGTAACTCTGGTAATATGACAAAACAGGGTTCTATAACACCCCCAAAAGATCACACTAGCTTTCCAGCAATGGATCCAAACCAAGATGAAATCTTTGAAATACCAGATAAAGAATTCCAAGGTTGATTTTTTTTTCTTTTTCTTTTTCTTTCTTTCTTTTTTTTTTTTTTTTTTTTTTTTTGAGACAGAGTCTCACTCTGTTGCCCAGGCTGGAGTGCAGTGGTGCAATCTCGGCTCACTGCAAGCACTGCCTCCTAGGTTCACGCCATTCTCCTGCCTCAGCCTCCTGAGTAGCTGTGACTACAGGCACCCGCCACCACGCCCAACTAATTTTTTGTATTTTTAGTAGAGACAGGGTTTCACCGTGTTAGCCAGGATGGTCTTGATCTCCTGACCTCGTGATCTGCCTGCCTCGGCCTCCCAAAGTGCTGGGATTACAGGTGTGAGCCACCACGCCAGGCCAGAAAGTTGATTATTAAGCTATTCAAGGAGGTACTAGAGAAAAGTGGAAACTATCAAAGAAATTTTAAAAGCAGTTCAAGATACGAATGAAAAATTTTCTAGAGAAATAGATATTATAAAGAAAAAGCAATCACAACTTCTGGAAATGAAAGACACATTTAGGGAATTACAAAATGTCATGGGAAGTTTTAACAATAGACTGTAAAAAGTGGACGAAAGAATTTCAGTGTGTGAAGATATACTTTTGAATTAACCCAATCAGATAAAAATAAAGAAAAAAGAATCAAAAGAAATAAAGTCTTCAAGAAATATGGGATTATGTTAAAAAAAAAAAAAAAAAAAAGCCAAACCTAAGAATAATTAGTGTTACTGAGGGAGAGGAGAAAACAAAAAGTCTGGAAAACTTACTTGAGGGAACAATTAAGGAAAACTTCCCTGGCCTGGCTAGAGATTTAGATTTAGATAAAGCACTCCTCAGAAATTCTCTGCAAAAAGATCTTCACCAAGGAATATAGTAATCAAGCTATTTAAAGCCAAAATGAAGGAAAGAATTATAAGAGCAGTAAGATAAAAGCATCAGGTAACCTATAAAGGAAAACCCATCAGACTAAGAACAGACTTGACAGCAGAAACCTTACAAGCCAGAAGGGATTAGGGTCTGATCTTCAACCTCCTTAAACAGGATAACTGTCAGCTAAGAATTTTGAATCCAGCAAAACTAAGTTTTATAAATGAAAGAGAAAACAAGTCATTTTCAGACAAATGCTGAGGGAATTTGTCACTACCAAACTAGCACTATAAAAAACTCTAAAAAGAGTTCTAAACCTTGAAACAAAAGCTCAAAATGCACCAGAATAGAACTTTCTGAAAGCATAAAACTCACAGGGCCTAAAAACAATAACACAATGAAAAAAAATCTAGATAACAATTAACATGATGAACAGTATCTCACATCTCAATATTAATGTTGAATGTAAATGGCCTAAATGCTCCACTTAAAAGATACAGAATGGATTTTAAAAAATTACAAACCAAATATCTACTGTCTTCCAGAGACTAACCTCACACAGAAGGATTCATGTAAACTCAAGGTAAAGGGAGCAAAAAGATATTCCACACAAATAAAAACCAAAAGCAAGCAGGCATAGCTACTCTTATATCAGACAACAGACTTCAAAGCAACAACAGTAAAAAAAAAAAAAAAAAAAAAAAAAGACAAAGAAAGTCATTATATGATAAAAAGATCACTCCAAGAAGAAGATATTACAGTCCTAAATTTATATGCACCTAACACTGGAACTCCCAGATTCATAAGACAATTACTACTAGACCTAAAAAATGAGATAGACAGCAACACAATAATAGTGGAAGACTTCAATGCACCATTGACAGCACTAGACAAATCAGAGACAGAAAGTCAACAAAGAAACAATGGACTTAAATGATGCACTAGAATAAATGGACTTAGATATTTACAGAACATTCTACCAAAGAACTGTAGAATATACATTCTTCTCATCAGCAGGTGGAACATTCTCCAAGATAGTGTTAAATACAGTGAGTTCTGTATGTTCAGTTCTTTGTTCTCCATTTTAAAGTTGAACTTCCTCATTCTTGTCTCCTTGACCCTAGTTTCAGTAAACAACATTTTTCACCAGTTCTAATCAGTAGTTCACATCTGTTCCCCTGGTCACCTGCTCCATGCTGAGTCACTCCTGGTCACCTGCTCTGAGTCACCTTTAGTCACCTGTTCCATAACTGTCCTTCCCACCGAAACTGCTCACCCCACCATTCTGGTTCATATCCCTGCTCTCTTTAAAATAGCCAGTCAGAATTAGCTTAGTCTGTGTGGTCCAACCCTGGCCAATAGGGGAACGACAGACACAGCAGTAGGGGTTACCTGTATCAGACATAAGAACCCTTCCCCCTCCCTTGTTCAGGTGTGCTCTCGCAATTGCTCCATCTAAGAGATGCACCCTTCTATAGAAGTAAAATTGCCTTGCTGAGAAAATTCGTGTTTGAGTGCTATTTCTTTTGCGGCACCAAAAATTTATTTCTAGCAAATTTGGGGGCCCATCTGGGATTCCCATTCTCCTCTGGGGAGGGTCTAGACCTCTCCCATGAGGAGACATGGCCCGCTGCCTCATTGCAGCGGCCTCGGGGGTAAGGAATTGAGACCCACCTGGTGTGATGAATAAACCCGGACTCAGCAATGCAGAAAGAAACCGGCTGGCAACCTGGGGGAAAGGATCCTCACATACCATGGTGACCAGGTAATTCTGTGCACAGACCAAGGTAAGAAACATCACAGGGCAGCAAAGTATTTCCTTGGTGGTCAGGATATTCTGGGGGATGAAAGTGTGTGTGAATGCAAGGAGCCTCCAGCAGGTGGGGCTAAAGGATAGGCGAGACAGCTCTAATATGAGAGATTGAGTCTAATAGCCCTAGCAAGCCCCCAGAGGAGGATAGGTAAGACATCTGTAACACGAGAGATTGAGCCTAACCAGGACCCAATATGGGAAATACCCCAAGTAAGGTAAGAGATAAAAAGGATAAAGTTAACAACAATAATATTCCCCCTAATAGTCCCCTAGGCCTAACGTTAAAATATTAGAAGAAGAAAAAAACCTTAGAGAAATGATAATTGAAAGAATTCGAGAGTCTGTAGCCCACATCCAAAGCATTACAAAAGCTTTCAATATACAACAAGGAAAAGATGAAAGACCTATAAAATTCCTAGGAAGACTCAAGAGCAAATGAGGAAATATGTAGGTCTAGAATTAGAAGACTCCCCTCAAATAAGGGATGTTAAAGCTTTATTTTGTAACTAATAGTTGGCCAGATATTAACAAGAAATTACAAGAGATAGAGAACTGGAAAGATAGACCTACAGAAGAGCTTCTAAAAGAAGCCCAAAAAGTATATGTAAAAAGAGATGAAGGAAAAACAAAAGCAGAAAGCAAAAATTGTGCTCTCCACCATATAATAAAGTACCCGGGGGCCAGAACCTATAAAGAACCTAAACCCCCACTCTCCAGGCAATATAAAGAGTACGAAATAGTAAAGCCAGAAGACTCAAAGGTAGAAAAAAAAAGGGACAGAACGAATGTTTCAGATGCAGAAAATTAGGTCACTTTAAAAGACAATGTCCTGAAAGAAAAGAAAGAAAAAGTCATCCCACTTAAAGCTTTTGAAGAAGACTATGGAAGTCAGGGGCTCTATCTTTTTTTATCTTAAGTCCCATCAAAAGCCCTTAATAAATTTAGAAGTGGGATCTAAACTTAAGCTTATTACCTTTTTAATCAACTCAGAAGCAGCTCACTCCTCGGTTTGTTATCTTCCATCCAGTGTAACTTGTTCACAATAATTTTTTATCTCAGGAGTAAAAGGAGAAGCGTTTAAAACAAAAAATCTTAGAGGAGACAGGAGTAAAATCCAAAAACTGATCAGCTAATATCAAATTTCTGTCAATTCTGGACACAGAGACAAATCTATTAGGAAGATATTTAATGCTAGAATTAGGCTTAGGCCTCCAAATCAATCATGGAAAATTCCTCCCCTCCCCTCCCTAATCTTGCTCACCACCACAGATGAAGAACACATTCATCCGGAGATATGGTCAAAAGACCGGAATTGAGGAAAGTTAGATTCCTCTGATTCATGTTAAATTAAAAACCCCTAGGGAAGTAGTAAAGCGAATGCAATACCCTATTCTTTTAGAAGCCAGGGTAAATTTAAAACCTGTAATTGAAGATCTTCTTTGTGATGGGCTTCTTAAACCCTGTATGTCTCCCTATAACACTCCAGTACTGCCTGTGAAGAAGCCAGATGGGTTAGTGCAAGACCTTAGAGCTATTAATCAAATAGTCCAAACTACACAGCCTGTTGTTCCCAATCCTTATACTATTATCAGTAGGATCTCATACAGTCACCAGTGGTTTACAGTAATAGATTTAAAAGATGCCTCTGGGCTTGTCCATTAGTAGAGGGCAGCCGGGACGTATTTATCTTTGAGTGAGAAGACCCTCACTCTGGTTGAAAACAGCAATACCAATGGACAGTCTTACCCCCAGGGGTTTACGGAGTCTCCACATTTAGTCAAATATTAGAACAAGTCATTTAATTAGCAAAGGTAAACAGAAAATTGAGCTTGAATGAATTAAAGGCCTCATATCCTTGCCTCTGCCAGAGACTAAACAAAAACTTAGAAAATTTTAAGGTTAGTCAGATACTGTCATCTATGGACAGACTCTTATGCCCTAAAAACAAAACCCTTATACAAAAAGCTCATGCAAGATGGGCCAAACCCCTCATTTGGCAATTATCAGAAATCCAACAGGTAGAAAGGTTAAAACATCTATTAGTAACTGCCCCTATCCTAGCTTTACCCTCCTTAAGCAGCCATTCCATCTTTTTGTCAGTGTAAACAAGGGCATAACCTTAGAGGTACTCACCCAAGAGTATGGAGGCCACTTGCAACCCGTAGCCTTCCTATCAAAAATCCTAAACCCAGTAACCTGCAAATGGCCCAGATACATTCAATCTGTAGCAGCAACTGCTTTGCTAACAGAAGAAAGTAGAAAAATAACTTTTGGAGGAAACATCACTGTGAGCACACCTCACCAGGTCAGGACTATCCTAAGTCAGAAAGCAAAAAGGTAGCTTACTGACTCAAGAATCTTAAGGTATGAGGCTATTCTGGTAGAAAAAGATGATTTAACATTAACCACTGATAATTCGTTTAACCCAGCAGGTTTCCTAAAAGGGGATCCAAATCTAGAGAAAGATCACACATGTTTAGATTTAATTGATTACCATACAGCAGTCTGACCAGACCTAGGAGAAACTCCCTTCAGGACAGGACAACACTTATTTATAGATGGCTTTTCCTGGGTGATTTAGGGAAAATGACACCATGGGTATTCAGTAATTAATAGAGAAACTCTTGTAGAAATAGAGTCAGGAAAATTGCCTAATAATTGGTCTGCTCAAACGTGTGAGCTGTTTGCACTCAGCCAAGCCTTAAAGTACTTACAGAACCAGGAAGGAACCATCTATACTGATTCTAAGTACACCTGTGGAGTGGCTCATACATTTGGAAAAATTTGGACTGAACAAGGTCTTACTAATAGCAAAGGCCAAGACGTAGTCCACAAGGAATTAGTCACCCAAATATTAAATAACCTTCAGTCGCCAAAAGAAATAGTTATTGTCCATGTCCCTGGACACCAGAAAAGCCTTTTGAAAGCTGAGGAAATAACCTAGCAGACCAGATAGCCAAACAGGTGACCATTTCTTAGCTGTACCACTGGCCTGCTTTGCAGGTAGGTAAAACCTAGGACACACGGAGTTAAATGCAGAATAAGCCCGACCTTATCTGCACTTCTGTCTAGGTCCTAGGCTCTACACCTAGCACATAATTAAAATCCCAAACTTACAAAGTTTTCAACAAAAGTAAAAGTTAACAGTATAACATGTATTATCCCCACTTCTAATCTTGTGGCCTTAGGCAGTTTAGTCCACAGACATAAAGGAAGTTTGCTTTGGGAAAGAACGATTATCATCTTTGACATTAAAAAAAGGAGAATTGATGTAAAAAGAGTCTTATACGGTAAATTCTTGTCCTAAAGTAAATTAACGGGTTGTTTAAAGAAAGGGATGTTTACAAAAAGTCAGAAAGTTGAGGCATGTCAAAGATTGTCCGTGAAAGTCATGAAAAATGTATTAAAAGGGAATCTATGCAAGAAATGTTGTATAATTTAAAATTAGGCCTCCTGAATGTAAAACTATTGAAGAAACAGTTTACATGCAAGGTGTGTAAGGAAAGTAAAATATACTTTAAATTATTAGGAGGCATAAGAATGTGGATTTTTACCTACATTAAAAGGTTAAAAAAATGTTTTGAAGGTTTATGCAAGTTTTGAAACGTTAATTGTAAAGGAAATTCTTTGTGTGAACATACTGCCTAAAGTGAAAGGGGTATCATCCAGTTTTTCTGTAAATTGAACATTAAAATAAAAGCACAATGTTTTTTTCTTAAAGCACTAACCTGTTCTTTAACAAATTATAAAGGGTTAAAAAGAGTGTATAAAAATCTTACCTTATGGTTAGACATTAAAATTGGACAAATATGTCTACAGGTTTTATTAAAATTGAGTTTAACATTAATAGCACACTGATATAAAGGTGAAATTTAGCTTATTTGGTATAAAAATCATATAGGAAGCATTGTCAAATGTAAAATGGTGTTTGGCTTTCTTTGGTCTAAAAACTAATAAAAATAAGTGCTAAAGAGAATTCAGAAGGAAAATAGATATTGCCAGACCAGAGAGAAATGTTATCCAAACCCCTTATGAGGAAAATCTTGTCCCAACCACATCAAGGGACCCATTGGGGGCCCCAGGGCATGTGTGATGCAGTTCTCAGAGTTTATGGGTTTATGGGTGCATAGGAATTTATATCCTGGCCAAACATGTACAGACAGTTGTTTAGTATGACAAAAAAAAAAAAAACCCACAAAACCTAATAAACTATAAAAGATTACCCCTTGGGGGAAGGAGTCCAGGCTTAAGGCCATTCCAAAGTATCCAAGTTGATTACACAGAAATGCCTCCAATAGGTCGTCTAAAATACTTACTAGTGACAGTAGATCACCTTATTCACTGGGTCAAAGCTATTCCCTTTTCAAATGCAACAGCCAATAATGTAGTCAAAGCCCTAATTGAAAATATAGTGCCCAGGTTTGAACTAATAGAAAATATTGACTCAGGCAATGGAACTCATTTCACCGCACACATAATTAAAAAGCTATCCCAAACATTAGACATTAGGTGGGAATACCATACTCCCTGGCATCTACCTTCATCAGGGAGAGTAGAAATAATAAATCAGACTTTAAAGAACCACTTAACAAAATTGGTTCTGGATACTCAGTTACCATGGGCCAAGAGCCTTCCTATTGCCCTGCTAAGAATCTGAACTGCCCTGTGGAAAGATATTGGTCTTTCTCCTGATGAGATGCTCTACGGATTGCCTTATTTATACTCCACTGCTGACAATCCTACCTTTGAAACAAAAGATCAATTTCTTAAAAATTATATACTTGGCCTGTCTTCTACTTTCTCTTCTCTTAAAACTAAAGTTCTCTTAGCATAGGCACCACCCCTGGAGCTCCCAGTGCATCAACATCAACCTGAGGATCACATCCTCATCAAAAGCTGGAAAGAGGAGAAGCTGGAGCTGGCCTGGGAAGGATCTGGCCTAGTGCTCCTAAGTACTGAAACCATAGACCGGACAGCAGAGAGAGGATGGACCCATCACACCTGAGTCAAGAAAATGCTGCCGCTTCTGGGCCATAGTCCCAGGGGAAAACCCTACCAAACTAAAGCTAAGAAAAATTTAACTCTCTTTCATCTATCCCATTACTCCTTATTTCCTCGCTCTATTACTGACCACCTAGCTATTAATGTAACCAAGTAAATTTTGCCTCAAACTATTACATTTGATGCTTGCCTTGTTATACCGTGTGGAGACTGGCCAAGTCAAAGATAGCTCTCCACTTCAGAAAAGTACATCTGTCCTTCCAGGCTCTCCTCAGACTGGACACTAGTGAATTGGGATCATTTAGTCTGGGAAGATTTCGATGAAGACCCCAGTGTCAACTGGGAGTCTTGCCCCCCACCCCCAATCCAGAGCTTTTATGCCATAGTTGGTCCAATGTTCTGTAGACCACTAAAGAGCAAGGATGGGCTGCCCTAACCAGTAGTTGTAATTTCCTAAAACCATACGTTCATTTTACTAAAGGAACAGCTTCCCCTAACTGTCAGTTAAACCCCTCACTGTAGTGCAACCCAATACAGGTTATTATCCCAAACCCTAAAAATTCTTCCCCTTCTCCAAGCTGGTTCCCTTCTTTAAGTCAGTTTTATGGGGGCTGAAGTTTCAGGAAGAGACTCTATTGGATCCTTTGAAACACGTTTCATTGATTCCCCACCACCTACACCTTCCCCTAAGTCTTCTTCCAAAATCTTTCACAACGAAACAGTTGTTCCGCCTCCATCTAATGACAAGACCAAGGTAGCTATTGTAGAAGTTAAAGACCTAAAACAAACTTTGGCAATTGAGACAGGATATCAAGATACGAATGCCTGGTTGGAATGGATCAAATATTTCATCCACACTTTAAACAAAAGCAATTCTTATGCTTGTGCACATAGCAGGCCAGAGGACCAGGTTGTCCCATTTCCACTAGGATGGTCCTCCAGTCGACCAGACATGGGCTGTATGGTAGCTCTTTTCCAGGATTCCACAGCCCGGGGTAACAAGTCATGCCAAGCTCTCTCTCTGCTATATCCTGAAGTTCGACACCCTGCGGGTCAGCCCCCGAGGGCCATCCAACCTCCGTCTCCCGACATTAAGTTCACTTCATGTCTCTCATGACAAGGGGGAAACTTAGTGTTCCTTGGAGACCTGAAGGGATGAGGTGAGCTTAAGAATTTTCAAGAGCTTACCAATCAATCGGCCCTTTTTCATCCCCGAGCATATGTAAGGTGGTATTGTGGTGAACCTTTACTGGACACTCTGCCAAGTAACTGGAGTGGCACTTGTGCTGTAGTCCAATTGGCTATTCCTTTCACCTTGGCATTTCATCAACCAGAGAGAAGAAAAATACAACACTGTAAAACAAGAGAAGCTCCTTATGGGTCTTTCGACTCTCATGTTTACTTAGATGCAATTGGAGTCCCACGAGGAGTACCAGATAAAGTTAAATCTCGAGATCAAATAGGATTTGAGTCAATATTTTGGTAGGTGACAATAAAAACATAGATTGGATAAATTACATTTATTACAACCAACAGTGGTTTATTAACTACACTAGAGGTGCTGTTAAAGGAATAGCTGAGCAATTAGTGGCTACTAGCCAGACAGCTTGGGAAAATAGAACAGCCTTAGACATGATATTAGCAGAAAGAGAAGGAGTTTGTGTCATGATTAAAACTCAGTGTTGCACCTTCGTCCCAAACAATACTGCCCCTGATGGAAGTATAACAAAGGCATTGCAAGGTCTAACTGCTCTGTCCAATGAGTTAGCCAAAAACTCAGGAGTAAATGACCCCTTCACATGGTGGCTAGGAAAATGGTTTGGTAAATGGAAAGGAATCACAGCCTCAACTCTTACTTCTCTCACAGCCATAGTAGGTGTACTCATTCTTGTCAGGTATTGTGTCATACCATGCATCCATGGGCTGGTGCAAAGACTCAGAGAGACAGCACTTACTAAAACCTCCCTTGGCCGGGCATGGTGGCTCACACCTGTAATCCCAGCACTTTGGGAGGCTGAGGCAGGTGGATCACCAGGTCAGGAGATTGAGACCATCCTGGCTAACATGGTGAAACCCTGTCTCTACTAAAAATACAAAAAATTAGCTGGATGTGGTGGTGGCTGCCTGTAGTTCCAGCTACTTGGGAGGCTGAGGCAGGAGAATGGTGTGAACCCAGGAGGCGGAGCTTTCAGTGAGTAGAGATCACGCCACTGCACTCCAGCCTGGGTGACAGAGCAAGACTCCATCTAAGAAAAAAACAAAACACCCTCCCTTAACTCTCCTCTACCTTATTCCGAGAAGCTTCTTCATTTAGAGAATCAAGCAGAACTAAGCCAACACATGTTAAGGAAGTCTGAAGAGAAAGAACTGTAAAATTCAAGAAGGGGAAAATTGTTAAATACAGTGAGTTCTAACTTTCTCTTCAAATAGTAAGTATGTCAGTATGTTCAGTTCTTTGTTCTCCATTTTAAAGTTGAACTTCCTTGTTCTCCTCATCTCCTTGCCCCTAGTTTCAGTAAACAACCTTTTCCACCAGTTCTAATCAGTAGTTCACATCTGTTCCCCTGGTCATCTGCTCCATCCTGAGTCACCCCTGGTCACCTGCTCTGACCTGAGTCACTTTTAGTCACCTGTTCCATAACTATCTTTCCCACTGAAACTGCTCACCCTGCCACTCTGGTTTATACCCCTGCTCTCTTTAAAATAGCTAATTGGAATTAGCTTAGACTATGCGGGAGACGGAGGCTGGATGGCCCTCGGCGGCTGACCCGCAGGGTGTCGAACTTCAGGATATAGCAGAGAGAGAGCTTGGCATGACTTGTTACCCCGGGCTGTGGAATCCTGGAAAAGAGCTACCATACAGCCCATGCCTGGTCGACTGAAGGACCATCCTAGTGGAAATGGGACAACCTGGTCCTCCGGCCTGCTGTGTGCACAAGCATAACAATTGCTTTTGTTTCAAGTGTGGATGGAATATTTGATCCATGCCAACCAGGCATTCGTATCTTGATATCCTGTCTCAATTGCCAAAGTTTGTTTTAGGTCTTTAACTTCTACAATAGCTACCTTGGTCTTGTCATTAGATGGAGGCGGAACAACTGTTTCGTTGTGAAAGATTTTGGAAGAAGACTTAGGGGAAGGTGTAGGTGGTGGGGGATCAATGAAACGTGTTTCAAAGGATCCGATAGAGTCTCTTCCTGACACCTCAGCCCCCGTAAAACTAATAAGCTCAATTAGAAATGAAACTTGAGATACTCAACTGATATACCACAGAAATACGAAAGATCATCTGAGACTGCTATGAACACGTTTATGCACACAAACTAGAAAACCTAGAGGAAATTCCTGGAAACATAAGACCCTCCTAGATTAAATCAGGAAGAAACAGAAACTCTGAACAGACCAATAACAAAAAGTGAGACTGAATTAGTAATTTAAAAATTGCCAACAACTAAAGCCCAGGACATGATGGATTCAAAGCTGAATTCTACCAGACACTCAAAGAAGGATTGGTACCAATCCTACTGAAACTATTCTAAAAAAATGAGAAAGAAGGGAAAGAAGGAATCTGCCCTAAACCATTCTAAGAAGCCAGTATCACCCTGACAGCAAAATCAGGAAAGAACATGACAAAAAAAGAAAACTACAGACCAATGTCTCTGATGAACATAGATGCAATAATCCTCAACAAAATACTAGCTAACTGAATCAAACAGCACATTAAAAAGATAATACATCATAATCAAGTGATTTTCATCCCAAGGATGCAGGGATGGTTCAACATATACATGTCAATAAATGTGATATCACATAAACAGAATTAAAAACAAAAACCATATGATCATCTCAAGAGATTCAGAAAAAGCATTCAACAAAATCCAGCATCCCTTTATGATAAAAACCCTCAACAAACTAAGCATAGAAGAGACTTACCTCAAAATAATAAATGCCATCTATGACAGACCCATAGCCAACATCATACTGAATGGGGAAAAGTTGAAAGCATCCCTGAGAACAGGAACAAGACAAGAACTCCCACTTTCACCACTCCTATCCAACATAGTTCTGGAAGTCCTGGCCAGAACAATCAGACAAGAGAAAGAAATAAAGGGCATCCAAATTGGAAAACAGAAAGTCAAAATATCTGTGTTTGCAGATGATATAACTGTATACCTAGAAAATCCTAAAGACTCCTCCAAAAGACTCTTAGATTTGATGAAGGAATTCAGTGAAGTCTCAGGTTACAAAATCAATGTACACAAATTAGTAACACTGCTATACACCAACAACCACCAAACTGGGAATCAAATCAAGAACTCAATCCCTTTTACAACAGCTGCAAAAAAATTATAATATTTAGGAATACACTTAACCAAGGAAGTGAAAGATCTCTACAGATTACAAAACACTGCTGACAGACATCATAGATGACACAAACAAATGGAAACACATCCCATGTTCATGGATTGGAAGAATCAATATTGTGAAAATGATACCTCCCCAAAGCAATCTACAGATTCAATACAATTCTCATCAAAACATCAACATCATTTTTCACAGAATTAAAAAAAAATCCTAAAATTTAAGGAACCAAAAAAAAATCCCAAATACCCAAAGCAATCCTAAGCAAAAAGAACAAATCTGGAGGCATCACATTACTGAACTTCAAATTATACTACAAGACTGTAGTTACCCAAACAGCATGGTACTCATATTAAAGTATGCACATAGGCTGGGTGTGGTGGCTCATGCTTGTAATTCCAGCACTTTGGGAGGCTGAGGTGGGTGGATCACCTGAGGTCAGGTGTTCGAGACCAGCCTGACCAACACGGAGAAACCCCGTCTGTACTAAAAATACAAAATTAGCCAGGTACAGTGGCACATGCCTGTAATCCCAGCTACTCTGGAGGCTGAGGCAGGAGAATCACTTGAACCTGGGAGGCAGAGGTTGTGGTGAGCCGAGATCATGCCATTGCACTCCAGCCTGGACAACAAGAGCGAAATTCCACCTCAAAAAACAAAACAAAACAAAACAAAACAAACAAAAAAAGAAAGGCACATAGACCAATGGAACAGAATAGAGAACCGAAAAATAAACCCAAATATGTACAGCCAACTGATCTTTGACAAAGCATATAAAAACATTTTAAATTGGGAAATGACACCCTGTTTAATAAATGGGGCTGGGAAAACTGGATAGTCACATATAGAAGAATGAAAATGGATCCCTATCTCTTACCTTATACAAAAATGAACTCCAGATGGATGAAAGATGTAAATATAAGATCTGAAATCATAAAAATTCTAGAAGACAGCATTGCCAAACTCTTCTAGACATCGACCTAGGCAAAGAAAGAATTCATGACTAAGACCCCAAAAGCAAATGCAACAAAAACAAAAAAGGGACCTAATTAAACTAAAAATCTTCTGCTCAACAAAAGAAATAGAGTAAAAAGACAACCCACAGAATGTGTAAAAATATTTGCAAACTACGCATCTGACAAAGAACTAGTATCCAGAATCTACAAGGAACTCAAACAAGAAAAAAATCTCATCGAAAAGTGGGCAAAGGACATGAATACACATTTCTAAAAAGAAGATATACAATGGCCAACACACATATGAAAAAAATGCTCAACATTACTAATCATCAGGGAAATGCAAATTAAAACCACAATGAGATACCACCTTACTCCTGTTAGAATGGCCATTATTTAAAAGTTTCAAAACAATAGATGTTGGCATGGGTATGGTGAAAAGGGAATGCTTATACACTGCTGATGGGAATGTAAATTAGTACAACCTCTATGGAAAATAGTATGAATATTCCTTAAAGAACTAAAAGTCTACCATTCAATCCTGCAATCCCACTACTGGGTATCTAACCTAAAGGAAAAAGATCATTATATGAAAAAGACACTTGCCACACATATATGTTTACAGCAGCACAATTCACAATTGCAAAGATGTGAAACCAACCTAAGTGCCCATCAACTAATGAGTGAATAATGAAAATGTGATAAATATACACCATGGGGTACTACTCAGCCATAACAAGGAATAAAATAATGTCTTTTGCAGCAACCTGGATGGAGGTGGAGGCAATTATTCTAAGTGATGTAACTCAGGAATGGAAAACCAAAAACCATGTGTTCTCACTTATAAGCTATGAGTGCATAAAGGCACACAGAATGATATAATGGACTTCAGAGACTCAGAAGGCAGGGAAGGAGGGAGGGAGGAAGGGTGGGGAGAGAGGCTAGGAATAAAAAATTACACATTAGATACAATGTACACTAGCTGAGTATCCGGTACACTGAAATCTCAGAATTCACCACTATATAATTCACCAATGTAACAACAACAACAAAAAAACCACTTGTACCTCAAAAGCTATTGATATAAAAATTTTTTTAAAAAGTACAGACCAAGGCAACACGTCCTTCACATATAGCCAAGCAGCCTGTGCACTGCACACCCCAGGTGGCACCATACGTAGACCAAAAGGTGAAGGAGTTGCTCTTGTGATTGTACAATGCACAGCCTGCACATCCAGACCTGGTATCCCCTCACATAATTCACTACAAATTCCTGATCCAGAAGTCAAGAAGTCTGGGTTTGGACACTGATTTCTCCAGTAACTTACCAAGAGATCTTATGCAAGCGCCATTTCCTCTCTGTGCCAGTTTCCTCTTCTGTAACAGGACTTGTGTCTGAAGTTTCCTCCAGCTATAAAATTCTGTGATTCTACAGAAGCAGATTTCAATTTTTGAAGGGCTGTCATACAAAAGATGAAATCAGCTCCCTCACCTGGCTTGAGAGAGAAGAACCATGAGTTGGGGAGGGATTTAGAGAGGAACAGTATATGCCTCAGTCAGAAAGAAACTCTTCTTCATGATCAGAGTACCCAGCACCCGATGAGGCAGCAGTGGGAGTGATGGGTTCCCTGTGGCTGGAGGATTTCAAGTACACTGGGTAAGCACCTGTTAGAGGTGGGCAGTCTCTTCGAGCACGGAGAGTTTATTGTTGCAAAGCTTGGTTCTGCTTTCCTCAGTGCTAGGAGGCACTCAGCTGGGGCCAGGTCTGGTCCACCCCTGCGGATAGTTATTAATGCAATAACCTTGTCGGCTCTGCCTCTCTACCCTTCTTGCAGCTCACACAAGTCCACATTCTCCAAATTAAACTCGGTCCCTCGGGCCGTGCGGGTGTTTACCTTTGCTCTGACAAACAAATCTTTTCATCCTAGAAAGAACTAATAAATTAATAGCCTTACCCAGACTCGGGGTAGGGAGAAGATGGAGCTAGGATGGGAAACCATGCAAAATACTCAAGAGAATTATCCATACAAACACTTCTAGCAGCTCTACTCCAACAACAGCTAATGCTAATTGCAAATCATCCTTATCTAGGCAAGACTGCGGGTCCCCTAGGAATTCCTAGCAACAACAGCTGTGTAGGACTGGTTTAAGTTTCTGCACGTGAGGGAAAAGAATCACAGGGTTTCTTTTAAAATCACAACCATTTGTTTTTTCGTTAATTCAGATCAGGTGACCCCAAACAGTGTAGATGGTTGAGGGTGAATTGCATTGCCTTTAAGTTGCGACCACAATTCCATGAGGAATGGCAAGATTTGGCAATTATCCACTAGGGATGATCAATGAGGTGCATTCAGTCAGTCTTGGGAAGGTGGGGTCAGAACACCCCCACTGTTGTTCAAAACACTTCAGTGTTTTGCTCTCACTTCCAACATGAATCAATTTTTAAAAAACCAGCTTGGATGTAGCTCTTAAAGACTTCCAATCAGAAATTTAGCTCAGGGCACTGTCAGAGGCACTCAAATCAGAGCGATTCCATTTCGAGTGAGGGCTAGGAAAATGAGGCTGATAACTTGCTGTGCTGCATTCCCAAAAAGTTAGACATTCCTAGCCTCTAGATGTTTATAGTTAAGGGAACAAATTAATAACGTTTACTAAACAGACCCAGACTTGGGAGTTTCCAGATATTCTGATATCTGGAGAACAAAGGCATTCCTAATTTTGCTTTAAAAATTATTTTGCTTTAAAAATAGTATTAATTCTTCACACCTGTAATCCCAGCACTTTGGGAGGCTGAGGCAGGGGGATCACAAGGTCAGGACATCAAGACCATCCTGGATAACACCGTGGAACCCCATCTCTATTAAAATTACAAAAAATTAGCTGGGCATGGTGGCGGGAGCTTGTAGTCCCAGCTACTTGGGGGGCTGAGGCAGGAGAATGGCGTGAACCCAGGAGGCAGAGCTTGCAGTGAGCCAAGTTGGCACAACTGCACTCCAGCCTGGGTGACAGTGCAAGACTGTCTCAAAAAAGAAATAATAATATTAATTCTTGCAAAATATAGTAATTAAGAAAATTAATGCTTTATGACAAACCCTTGCAGCAGAGCACATCTCCTGAAAATCTTTTTTTAATCATATATATATATATATAAAAGCATTGTACCTAGGGTGGTCGCGTTTCTCCTCTTACGTTCAGGAACGCTCTACTCTATCCATGAAGTAGCTGTACTTTCATTACTTTCTTAATAAACTTACTTTTACTTTAAACTGCAGACTTGCCTTGGATTCTTTCTTGCATGAGATCCAAGAACCCTCTCTTGGGATCTGGATCGAGACCCCTTTCCTATAACATATTTCTCGTGACCACAGAAGGGCACAAAAATTGCTGGTTGAGATTTGGTATTTAATAGCTATGAGCAATAAGATTAGATAGATGTTTTTTGTTTTGTTTTGTTTTTTTGAGATGAAGTCTTGCTTTGTTGCCCAGGCTGGAGTGCAGTGGCATGGCTCACTGCAACCTCCAACTCCCGGGTTCAAGCAATTCTCCTACCTCAGCCTCCCAAGTAGCTGGGATTACAGGTACCCACTACCACACCTAGCTAAGTTTTGTATTTTAGTAGAGATAGGGTTTTGCCATGTTGGCCAGGCTGGTCTCAAATACCTGGCCTCGAGTGATCCACCCAACTTGGCCTCCCAAAGTGCTGGGATTGCACATGTGAGCGACCATGCCTGGCAAATGTGTTTATGTTTTGTTGCTGCTATGCCAACTAAATGTGATTGAGAAGCACTAGGATGGAAATCAGGGGACTTTTCTCCTTGCTGTTTTGTTTCATTTTGCACACTAAAAAAACAAAACAAAACACTTCTTTCCTTTCTTGGATTTGGGCAAACTGGCTTTGCTCATCTGCTATTGCCCAGAATCTGCTTGCTCTGCTTATTTCCATCTAAATCCTCTTCATTTCCTTGCCTTATTCAATACTTTTTTGTGTTGGAGTCCATGTTGTGGTTTATCTAAGAGTCACAGCTCGGTTATACATTTATTTGTTATTTGGATAACGTGCATCATGTTTGATGAGAGGAAAGGAAGAAAAAGAATTAGACATACTAGATGATCCTTTGATGCAAGCCCCCCTGATTCAGTGGGCATTTTTGGGTGGAGCAGAACCTCCTTCTGTCAGCTCTGAAGGTTCAGATGCGTCGGTCATTTCTCCTTCTAGTCCACCTGAAAGCTGTATTGAGAACCCTTCATCCCATCCTTCTTACCCGTCTAGTCCCACTCTGTACCCACCACTCCCTGAGGAACTTAGCCCAGCAAGTACCACTCATAGTGGAGCCTCCTATCAACCTCCAACAGGAAACCTTTGTCCACTTAACGAGGTGGCGAATGGGGAAGAAGGCACTGTGAGAGTACATATCCCCTTTTCTGCCTGATGTGGCCCTATATAAAGAGAAGTTTGGTCTTTTCTCTGAAGATCCAGGAAAATTCATAGATGAGTTTGAGAAATTAACTCCAACCTATAGTTTAACTTGGCAGGATTTTCATGTTTTGTAGTTTCTGTGTTGTACAGTGGAAGAGAAACAACGTGTTTTGGGGACAGCTAGGGCCCAGGCAGATAAGGAATTGGCTGACAATCTGAACCATAATATATATGGCAGGAGGTATAGCAGTTCCAGATCAAGATCCAGAGTGGAAGTATCAAAGGGCCAGTGAGGACTTGGGGAGGAGAGCTCATATGGTCACTTGTTTATTGGAAGGGATGAAGAAATATATGAAAAAGCCTGTTAACTATGCAAAGGTTAAGGAAGTTTCTCAGGGTAAAGATGAGAATCCAGCTTTGTTTCAAAAGCATTTAGTTGAGGCAATCAGGAAATATACTAACACTGATTCTGCTCCAAAGGAAGGACAAACCCTTTTGGGAGAACATTTTATAACCCAGTCTGCCCCTGATATCTGTAGGAAACTACAAAAAGCAGCTATGGGTCCCCAAACTCCTATGGAACAGCTTTTGGATTTGGCATTTTTAGTTTTTAATAACAGGGACAAACCAGAGGAAGTAGAAAGAATAAAATGGACCTCCCCCAAGGTGCAGCTCTTGGCTGCAGCCTTAAGCTGCAGATTAGGGATTCCTGGGCTGGAGCTGATGGGGCTGCCCTCCTGACTCTTGGCCTGAACAAGGGAAGCTGAAAGGTGGGAAGCCCAAAGCTGGACGTCTGAGTCACCGTGCCTTGTGCATAAATCAGTGTGCACCCTGTAAGAAAAGAGGTCATTGGAAGAGGGATTGCCCAGCACTCCAGAGGGAGCCATTGGCACCTGAATCAATAATGGCCAAAATAGCCAGACAAACCCAAGAGTGACAGGGGTCCAAGGCCTTCTGCCACAGTTCCTGTCAGACAACTAGCCAAATCTCTGGAGAAGCCTCGGTAACCTTTGATGTGCCAGGTAAGAATATTAACTTCCTTCTGGACTGCTTACTCTGTTTTGGCCCATTATAATGGGCCTCTGTCACCCAAAAACTGTATGGTCACAGGGTAGATGGACAAGCCCATAGACACCATTTGACCTATCCTTTAAGCTGTTCTTCAGAGACTTTGGTTTTCTCACATGCCTTTCTTATCATGCCTGAGTGCCCCACCCCTTCGTTGGGAGGGGATTTGATGACTCAGCTGCAGACAGTGGTATCTTTCGGAAATCACAAGGCAGACACAAGGAACTACTCCTCCTCCTTTCCTGTGATAAGGGAGGAAAGTCAATAGGGGACGTATCTACTTTACCTATTGGAGTAATCTCCCAAGTAGATCCTATAGTATGGGACGCTATTATATGTTTCCCCAGTTTACATCCAACTTAAGCCTAGTGTCCCATACCCCTGGAAGAGACAATACCCCTTAAAGCCAGAGGCACAAAGAGAGGTCCAACCATTAATAGCTAAGTTTTTGCAGTTTGGGTTGCTAAGGCCCTGTAAGTCTCCTTGTAATACGCCAGTCTTACCAGTTAAAAAGTCAAAGCCAAATAGAGACTATAAATTTGTTCAAGATCTTCAGATTGTCAATGAGGCTGTCATTCCCATACATCCTATAGTGCCCAGTCCCTACCTGCCATTAGCCAAGGTCCTTGGGAATGCCAAGATCTTAAGGATGCCTTTTTTTTCCCCATTCCAGTACACCTGATTCACAATTCATTAAGTGGACTGATCCTGATAGTCATTTAGTTTTTCAATTAATTTGAACAGTTCTTCCTTAGGGTTTTAGGGACAACCCTCATCCATTTGGAAATGCACTGGCTAGAGAATTAAAGATGTTACAATTAAATAAGGGCAGTATTATTCAATATGTAGATAATCTGCTGATTGTTAGCCCAACCAAAAGAAACTCAAATGAAAATACCACCATGTTGCTAAATTTTCTGGGAGCTAATGGGTATAAGGTTTAGACACATAAAGCCCAGATTTCAACGCAAGAGGTTAAACACTTACGATATGTCCTAACCCCTGGCACCTGGGCAATAGCGTCAGAATGAAGGGAAGCTACCTTGGACATTCCAGAACCCCAAACTAAAAAGCAGCTGTGGGCTTTCCTAGGGATGGCAGAATTCTGCCATTTATGGGTGGCTGGATGTGGGCATATAGCCAAGCCTTTATATGAGGCTCTAAAAGGAGCAGATGTAAATCCTTTTGAACAGGATAATAACTGTAAACAGGCTTTTAATGCTCTCAAGGAGAAACTGGGATCAGCTCCAGCCCAGGATTCCCTAATCTTGTTAAGCCATTTTTCCTTTATGTGGGTAAAAAACAAGGAAGCACCCTAGGTGTCCTTGTACAGAAGTTAGGAGATATTCCCTGATCAGTGGCATATTTTTCTAAGCAATTAAACCATGTCCCTTTGGGATGGCCTGGATGCCTCAGGGAAGTGGTAGCAACTGCTCTTTTAGCAGATGAAGCCAATAAACTGGTTTTAGGACAACATCTGGATGTTTTAACCCCACACTAAGTACAAGGAGTCCTAGAAGCTAAAGGACACCAGAAGATGACGGGGGACGTTTATTAAAATATCAGGCTTCGTTGCTAGGCACTCCTAATATAACACTTAAAGTATGCCAAACTTTGAATCCACCTACCTATTTGAATCCACCTACCCTAGATCATTCTTGTATACAAGTTATGGAGCGAGTTTACTTCACCATCTGGATTTAAAGGATGAGCCTCTAGATAATCCTGAGGTAGAATGGTTTACAGATAGAAGTAGCTTTGTGCACTAGGGAAACAGGAAAGCTGGGTATGCTGTTGTCAGTCAACATGAGGTAATTGAATCCCGGGCCTTACCAGCTTCTACCTCAGCTCAAAATGCAGAATTAATAGCTATTACTAGAGCCCTGCAATCGGGAAAGGACTTAAGAATTAACACACTGATTCTAAGTATACCTTTCTGGTACTTCATGTTCATGCTGCTACCTGGAAGGAACGGGGACTCCTAACTGCTAAGGGTTCCCCTATAAAACATCATTTAAAAATTCTGAATCTATTGAATGCTATTTTGCTGCCCAAGAAAGTAGCTGTAATCCATTGCAGAGGACATCAAAAAGGAGACTCTAGTGTGGCTAAGGGAAACTCCTTTGCAGATGCAGCTGCTAAGGCAGTAGTGTTAAAGGAGCCAGTTGAACTTGTCGGCAGGTTAGTGCCCTCAGCCACGGTAATGACAGAACTCATACACTAAAGAGGAACAACAATGGGCTAAAGGTCAGGGTTTAATTTTCAAGATCCTTTTGTCTGGCTTATCAATAACAACAAACTGTTAATATCAGGTGCTAATCAGTGGAAAACAGTTAAGCATTTGCATGACTTTACTCATTTGGGAAGAGATTCCCTGTGTCAATTCATGTCTCAGCTTTTTATAACAAAAGGCTTACTTAAAATAGTAAAGCAGGTAACTCAGGCCTGTGAATTCTGTGCCCAGAATAACCCAAATAACCAATCTTTATCTCCTCCTCTAGTAAGGCCTGTTCAGCGTAGGGCAACATACCCTGGTAAAGACTGGCAAATAAATTATACTCAAATGCCCCCATGTAAAGGGTTTAAATATTTATTAGTATTTGTTGACACTTTTACCGGTGGGATTGAGGCTTTTCCTATCCAGTCTGAAAAGTCAACTGAGGTTTCTAAACTCCTGCTAAAGGAAATAATTCCTAGACTTGGGCTGCCTAAGAGCTTACAGAGTGATAATGGTCCATCTTTCACAGCAACAATTACCCAAAACATATTTTCAGCCTTAGAAATTCAATACCACCTTCACTTGGAGTGGAGGCCACAGTCTTCAGGGAAAGTAGAAAGAGCTAATCAAACTCTAAAAAGAACTCTTGAGGACTAAATTGCAGCTCTGGACAGAGCAGCATACAGGCTTGCATTGTGAATTTTAGCTCCAGATCTACTGCAAGAACAAACCAGCAATCCTGAGAGCACCCACAGTCCCTCTGAAGGAAGCACTGCTCCTGCAGGACCTGGGAGACACCCCAAATCCTGTGAGTGCCCCAACTGCAGAAGTGGGAAAAGGAGACGCCCCTCTCCCGAACACACACCCCCACTGGAGAAGCTGAAGTTCTGTTTGTGGGAGAAGTTTCCGACTTTACCTGGAGCTGAGTCAAGTTAGAGAGCTGAGCAAAATACAGGGGTAGAGGAAGCAGCAGAAAGGTCCTAGGAGCTCACTGGTCCCCAAACAGCCCATTCCTGCCTGACACCACAGGGATCCATCGGAAGGGTGGCCAGAGGAGCAGGGGCTAAAACTCCGCAGGGAGAAGGAATTCTCTAGCTGAGCTTTGTAACAATTTGAACAGGGCAAGAAGTCTCCTGGCAAGAACTTGGGGGAGGGCGCGAACCTGGCAGACTTCACAGGCAGGGGGAAGAACTAAAGCCCTTTCTCTCTCAGCTGGGAGGCGGAAAGCTTCTGGCCAGTTTTCATGCCCGTTTTGCCCTCTGCCTGGAAACAGACTCGGGGCCGTTGGGGGACACACAGTGGGAGTGAGACTGGCCCTTCTGTTTGCTTGGGAGCTGTGCGAGTCTTGTCATTGCTGGCTTTCCCCCACTTCCCTGACAATCTGCATGACTAAGCAGAGGCAGCCATAATCCTCCTAGGTACACAACTTCAGTGACCTGGGAATCTCACTTCCATCCCCCACAGCAGCCACAGCAAGACCTGCCCAAGGAGAATGTGACCTCAGACACCTCTAGCCCCACCCCCACCTGATGGTCCTTTCCTATCCACCCTGGTAGCAGAAGACAAAGGGCATTTAAGGAAAGCAGCACCTCCTGGCAGGAGGCCAACCAGCATAAAAATAGAGCATTAAAACACCAAAGCTGAGGACCCTCATGGAGTCCATTGTATCCTCTGCAACCTCCACCAGAACATGCACTGGTATCCATGGCTGAGAGCCCCATAGATGGTTCACATCACAGGACTCTTTGTAGACAACCCCCAATACCAGCCCAGAGCTAGGGAGACTTGCTGGGTGGCTAGACCCGGAAGAGAGAGAACAATCACTGCAGTTCAGCTCACAGGAAGCCACATCCACAGAAAAAGAGGGAGACTCCTACATCAAGGGAACACCCCATGGGACAAAAAAAGTCTGAACAACACTCTTCAGCCCTAGACCTTCCCTCTAACAGAGCCTACTCAAATAAGAAGGAACCAGAAAACCAACCCTGGTAATATGACAAAACAAGGCTCTTCAACACCACCCAAAAATCACACTAGTTCACCAGCAATGAATCTAAACCAAGAGGAAATCCTTGATTTACCTGAAAAAGAATTCAGGAGGTTAGTTATTAATCTAATCAGGGAGACACCAGAGAAAGGTGAAGCCCATTGTGAGGAAATCCTAAAAATGATACAAGAAGTGAAGGGAAAAATATTCAAGGAAATAGATAGCTTGAAGAAAAAAAATTAAAAAGTAAGGAAATTTTAGACACACTTTTACAAAAGTGAAATGCTCTGGAAAGTCTCAGCCATAGAATTGAACAAGTAGAAGAAATAAATTCAGAGCTTGAAGACAAGGTCTTCAAATTAACCCAATCTAACAAAGACAAAGAAAAACGAATAAGAAAATATGAACAAAGCCTCCAAGAAGTCTGGGATTATGTTAAATGACTAAACCTAAGAATAATTGGTGTTCCAGAAGAAGAAGACCATTCTAAAAGCTTGGAAAACATATTTGGGGGAATAATCGAGGAAAACTTCCCCAGCCTTGCTAGAGACCTAGACATGCAAATACCAGAAGCACAAAGAAAACCCAGGAAATTCATAGCAAAAAGATCTTCACTTAGGCACACTGTCATCAGGTTACCCAAAGTTAAGATGAAGGAGAGAACCTTAAGAGATGTGAGATAAAAGCACCCAGGTAGCCCATAAAGGAAAACCTATCAGGTTAACAGAAGATTTCTCATCAGAAAGCCTACAAGCTAGAAGGGATTGGGGCCCTATCTTCAGTCACCTCAAACAAAACAATTGCCAGCTAAGAATTTTGTATCCAGCAAAACTAAGCATCATATATGAAGGAAAGATACAGTCACTTTCAGACAAACAAATGCTGAAAGAATTTGCCATTACCAAACCTCCACTACAAGAGCTGCTAAAAGGAACTCTAAATCTTGAAACAAATCCTGAAAACACATCAAAAGAGAACCTTTTTAAAGCATAAATCACACAGGACCTATAAAACAAAAATATAAGTTAAAAAAACAAAAACAAAACAACAAAAACAAAAACAAATTACACAGGTAACAAAGAGCAAGATGAATGCAATGGTACATCACATTTCAATACTAACATTAAATGTAAATGGCCAAAACGCTCCACTCAAAAGATACAGAACCACAGAATGGATAAGAACTCACCAACCATCTACTGCCTTTAGGAGACTCACCTAACACACAAGGACTCACATAAACTTAAAGTACAGGCGTGGAAAAAGGCATTTAATGCAAATGGATAGCAAAAGCGAGCAGGATAGCTATTCTTATATCAAACAAAACAAACTTTAAAGCAACAGCAGTTAAAAGAGACAAAGACCTGGAAAATTGGGTAACTCCCACCCTAATACTGCGCTTTACCAAGGGTCTTAGCAAACGGCACACCAGGAGATTATATCCCACACCTGGCCCAGAGGGTCCCACGCCCATGGAGCCTCCCTCATTGCTAGCACAGCAGTCTGAGATCTAATTGCAAGGGGTCAGTGAGGCTGGGGGAGGGGCGCCCGCCATGCGCTGAGGCTTAAGGAGGTAAACAAAGCCACCGGGAAGCTCAACCTGGGTGGAGCCCACCACAGCTCAAGGAGGCCAGCCTGCCTCTGTAGACTCCTCCTCTGGGGACAGGGCATAGCTAAACAAAAAGCAGCAGAAACCTCAGCAGAGGTAAATGTCCCTGTCTCACAGCTTTGAAGAGAGCAGTGGATCTCCCAGCACAGAGGCTGAGATCTGAGAATGGACAGACTGCCTGCTCAAGTGGGTCCCTGACCCCTGAGTAGCCTAACTGGGAGACATCCCCCACTAGGTGCAGACTGACACCTCACACCTCACACAGTGGGGTACACCCCTGAGACGAAGCTTCCAGAGCAAGGATCACACAGCAATGCTGGCTGTTCAGCAATATTCTATCTTCTGCAGCCTCTGCTGCTGATACCCAGGCGAACATGGTCTGGAGTGGACCTCAAGCAAACTCCAACAGACCTACAGCTGAGGGTCCTGACTGTTAGCAGGAAAACTAACAAACAGAAAGGACACCCACACCAAAACCCCATCAGTATGTCACCATCATCAAAGACCAAAGGCAGATAAAACCACAAAGATGGGGAAAAAGCAGTGCAGAAAAGCTGGAAATTCAAAAAATCAGAGTGCATCTCCCCCTCCAAAGGAACGCAGCTCATTGCCAGCAACGTAACAAAGCTGGATGGAGAATGACTTTGATGAATTGAGGGAAGAAGGCTTCAGTTGATCAAACCTCTCAGAGCTAAAGGAGGAACTATGTAACCAGCACAAAGAAACTAAAAATCTTGAAAAAGGAATGGATGAATTGATAACTAGAATAATCAATGCAGAGAAGACCTTAAAAGAACTGATAGAGATGAAAACCATAACACAAGAACCATGTGACAAATGCACAAGCTTCAGTGACCAACTCAATCAACTGGAAGAAAAAGTATCAGCGATTGAAGATCAAATGAATGAAATGAAGCGAGAAGAGAAGCGTAGAGGAAAAAAGAGTAAAAAGAAATGAACAAAGCCTCCAAGAAATATGGGATTATGTGAAAAGACCAAATCTACCTCTGATTGGTGTGCCTGAAAGTGATGGGGAAAATGGAACCAAGCTGGAAAACACTCTGCAGGATATCATCCAGGAGAACTTCCCCAACCTAGTAAGGCAGGCCAACATTCAAATTCAGGAAATATAGAGAACGCCACAAAGATAATCCTCGAGAAGAGCAACTCCAAGGCACATAATTGTCAGATTCACCAAAGTTGAAATGAAGGAAAAAATGTTAAGGGCAGCCAGAGAGAAAGGTCAGGTTACCCACAAAGGCAAGCCCATCAGACTAACAGCAGATCTCTCGGCAGAAACTCTCCAAGCCAGAAGAGAGTGGGGGCCAATATTCAACATTCTTAAAGAAAAGAATTTTCAGCCCAGAATTTCATATCCAGCCAAACTAAGTTTCATAAGTGAAGGAGAAATAAAATCCTTTACAGAAAAGCCAATGCTTAGAGATTTTGTCACCACCAGGCCTGCCCTACAAGAGATCCTGAAGGAAGCACTAAACATGGAAAGGAACAACTGGTACTAGCCATTGCAAAAACATGCCAAAATGTAAAGACCATCAATGCTAGGAAGAAACTGCATCAACTAACGAGCAAAATAACCAGCTAATATCATGACAGGATCAAGTTCACACATAACAATATTAACCTTAAATGTAAATGGACTAAATGGTCCAATTAAAAGACACAGACTAGCAAATTGGATAGAGTCAAGACCCATCCGTTTGCTGTATTCAGGAGACCCATCTCACTTGCAGAGACACACATAGGCTCAAAATAAAGGGATGAAGGAAGATCTACCAAGCAAATGGAAAACAAAACAAACAAACAAAAAAAGCAGGGGTTGCAATCCTAGTCTCTTATAAAACAGACTTTAAACCATCAAAGATCAAAAGAGACAAAGAAGGCCATTACATAATGGTAAAGGGATCAATTCATCAGGAAGAGCTAACTATCCTAAATATATATGCACCCAATACAGGAGCACCCAGATTCATAATGCAAGTCCTTAGAGACTTATAAAGAGACTTAGACTCCCATACAATAATAATGGGAGACTTTAACACCCATTGTCAACATTAGACAGATCAACGAGACAGAAAGTTAACAAGGATATCCAGGAATTGAACACAACTCTGCACCAAGCAGACCTAATAGACATCTACAGAACTCTCCACCCCAAATCAACAGAATATACATTCTTCTACGCACCACATCGCACTTATTCCAAAATCGACCACATAATTGGAAGTGAAGCACTCCTCAGCAAATGTAAGAGAACAGAAATTGCAACAAACTGTCTCTCAGACCACAGTGCAATCAAACTAGAACTCAGGACTAAGAAACTCAATCAAAACCACTCAACTACATGGAAACTGAACAACTTGCTCCTGTATGACTACTGGGTACATAACAAAATGAAGGCAGAAATAAAGATGTTCTTTGAAATCAATGAGAACAAAGATACAACATACCACAATCTCTGGGACACATTTAAAGCAGTGTGTAGAGGAAAATTTATAGCACTAAATGTCCACAAGAGAAAGCTGGAAAGATCTAAAATTGACACCCTAACATCACAATTAAAAGAACTAGAGAAGCAAGAGCAAACACATTCAAAAGCTAGCAGAAGGCAAGAAATAACTAAGATCAGAGCAGAACTGTAGGAGATAGAGACACAAAAAAACCCTCCAAAAAATCAATGAATCCAGGAGCTGGTTTTTTGAAAGATCAACAAAATTGACAGACCACTAGCAAGACTAATAAAGCAGAAAAGAGAGAAGAATCAAATAGATGCAATAAAAACTGATAAAGGGGATATCACCACCGACCCCACAGAAATACAAACTACCATCAGAGAATACTACAAACACCTCTATGCAAATAAACTAGAAAACCTAGAAGAAATGGGTAATTTCCTGGACACTTACACTCTCCCAAGACTAAACCAGGAAGAAGTTGAATCCCTGAATAGACCAATAGAAGGCTGTGAAATTGAGGCAATAATTAATAGTCTACCAACCAAAAAAAAGTCCAGGACCAGACAGATTCACAGCCGAATTCTACCAGAGGTACAAGGAGGAGTTGGTACCATTCCTTCTGAAACTATTCCAATCAATAGAAAAAGAGGGAATCCTCCCTAACTCACCCTTTTATGAGGCCAACATCATCTTGATACCAAGGCCTGACAGAGATACAACAAAAAAAGAGAATTTTAGACCAATATCCCTGATGAACATCGATGCAAAAATCCTCAATAAAATACTGGCACACTGAATCCAGCAGCACATCAAAAAGCTTATCCATCATGATCAAGTGAGCTTAATCCCTGGGATGCAAGGCTGGTTCAACATTACAAATCAATAAACGTAATCCAGCATATAAACAGAACCAAAGAAAAAAACCACATGATTATCTCAATAGATGCAGAAAAGGCTTTTGACAAAATTCAACAGCCCTTCATGCTAAAAACTCTCAATAAATTCGGTATTGATGGAATGTATCTCAAAATAATAAGAGCTATTTGTGACAAACCCACAGCCAATATCATACTGAATGGGCAAAAACTGGAAGCATTCCCTTTGAAAACTGGCACAAGACAGGGATGCCCTCTCTCACCACTCCTATTCAACATAGTGTTGGAAGTTCTGGCTAGGGCAATCAGTCAAGAGAAAGAAATCAAGGGTATTCAGTTAGGAAAAGAAGAAGTCAAATTGTCCCTGTTTGCAGATGACATGATTGTATATTTAGAAAACCCCATCATCTCAGCCCAAAATCTCCTTAAGCTGATAAGCAACTTCTGTGAAGTCTCAGGATACAAAATTAATGTGCAAAAATCACAAGCATTCTTACACACCAGTAACAGACAGAGAGCCAAATCATGAATGAACTCCCATTCACAATAGCTTCAAAGAGAATAAAATACCTAGGAATCCAACTTACAAGGGATGTAAAGGACCTCTTCAAGGAGAACTACAAACCAATGCTCAGTGAAATAAAAGAGGACACAAACAAATGGAAGAACATACCATGCTCATGGATAGGAAGAATCAATATTGTGAAAATGGCCATACTGTCCAAGGTAATTTATAGATTCAATGCCATCCCCATTAAGCTACCAATGACTTTCTTCACAGAATTGGAAAAAACTGCTTTAAAGTTCAAATGGAACCAAAAAAGACCCCACATTGCCAAGACAATCCTAAGCCAAAAGAACAAAGCTGGAGGCATCATGCTACCTGACTTCAAACTATACTACAAGGCTACAGTAACCAAAACAGCATGGTACTGGTACCAAAACACAGATCTAGACCAATGGAACAGAACAGAGCCCTCAGAAGTAGTACCACACATCTACAGCCATCTGATCTTTGACAAACCTGACAAAAACAAGAAATGGGGAAAGGATTCCCTATTTAATAAATGGTGCTGGGAAAATTGGCTAGCCATAAGTAGAAAGCTGAAACTGGATCCTTTCCTTACTCCTTATATGAAAATTAATTCAAGATGGATTAGAGACTTAAATGTTAGACCTAAAACCATAAAAACTCTAGAAGAAAACCTAGGTAATACCATTCAGGACATAGGCATGGGCAAGGACTTCATGTCTAAAACACCAAAATCAATGGCAACAAAAGCCAGAATTGACAAATGGGATCTAATTAAACTAAAGAGCTTCTGCACAGCAAAAGAAACTACCATCAGAGTGAACAGGCAACCTACAGAATGGGAGAAAATTTTTGCAATCTACTCATCTGATGAAGGGCTAATATCCAGAACCTATAAAGAACTCAGTCAAATTCGCAAGAAAAAAACAAACAACCCCATCAAAAAGTGGGCAAAGGATATGAACAGACACTTCTCAAAAGAAGACATTCATACAGCCAACAGACACATGAAAAAATGCTCATCATCACTCGCCATCAGAGAAATGCAAATCAAAACCACAATGAGATACCATCTCATACCAGTTAGAATGGCAATCATTAAAAAATCAGGAAACAACAGGTGCTGGAGAGGATGTGGAGAAATAGGAACACTTTTACCTTGTTGGTGGGACTGTAGACTAGTTCAACCATTGTGAAAAACAGTGTGGTGATTCCTCAAGCATCTAGAACTAGAAATACCATTTGACCCAGCCATCCCATTGCTGGGGATATACCCAAAGGATTATAAGTCATGCTGCTATAAAGACACATGCACACATATGTTTATTGCAGCACCATTCACAACAGCAAAGACTTGGAATCAACCCGAATGTCCACCAGTGACAGACTGGGTTAAGAAAATGTGGCACATATACACTATGGAATACTATGCAGCCATAAAAAAGGATGAGTTTGTGTCCTTTGTAGGGACATGGATGCAGCTGGAAACTATCATTCTCAGCAAACTATCGCAAGAACAGAAAACCAAATACTGCCTGTTCTCACTCAAAGGTGGGAACTGAACAATAACATCACTTGGACACAGTAAGGGGAACATCACACACCAGGTCCTATTGTTGTGGGGGAGGGAGGAATAGCATTAGGGGATATACCTAATGTAAATGACGAGTTAATGGGTGCAGCACACCAACATGGCACATGTATACATATGTAACAAAACTGCACGTTGTGCACATGTACCCTAGAACTTAAAGTATAATAAAAAAAAAAAAAAGAGAGAGACAAAGAGGGACATTATATAATGGTAAAAAGCCTTGTCCAACAGGAAAATATCACAATCATAAACATACATGCACCTAACACTGGAGCTCCCAAATTTATAAAACAATTACTAATAGACCTAAGAAATGAGATAGACAGCAACACAATAATAGTGGGGGACTTTAATACTCCACTGACAGCACTAGACAGGTCATCTAACAAAAAAACAATGGATTTAAACTATACCTTAGAACAAATGGACTTAACAAACATACAGAACATTTCATCCAACAACAGCATAATACACATTCTATTCAACAGCACATGAAACTTTCTCCAAGATAGACCACGTTATAGGCCATAAAATGAGCCTAAATAAATTTAAGAAATTTGAAATTATATCAAGCACTCTCTCAGACTACAGTGGAATAAACCTGGAAATCAACTCCAAAAGGAACCTTCAAAACCATGCAAATATATGGATATTAAATAACCTGCTCCTGAATGAGCACTGGGCCAAAAATGAAATCAAGATGGAAATTAAAAAATTCTTTGAACTGAATGACAATAATGACACAACCTATCAAAACCTCTGGGATACAGCTAAAGTGGTACTAAGAGGAGAGTTCATAGCCCTAAATGCCTACATGAAAAAGTCTAAAACAGCACTGACAATCTAAAGTCACACCTCAAGTAAATAGAGAAACTAGAACAAACCAAACCCAAACCCAACAAAAGAAAGGAAATAACCAAGATCAGAGCAGAACTAAATGAAATTGGAACAAAAAAGTACAAAAAAAGCACAAAAGATAAATGCAACAGAAAGCTGGTTCTTTGAAAAGATAAATAAAATTGATAGACCATTAGTAAGATTAAGGAAAGAAGAGAGAAAATCCAAATAACCTCACTAAGAAATGAAACAGGAGATATTAGAGCTGACACCACTGAAATACAACAGATCATTCAAGGCTACTATGAACACCTTAATACACATAAACTAGAAAACCTAGAAGAGATGGATGACTTTCTGGAAAAATACAACACTCCTAGCTTAAATCAGGAAGAATTAGATACCCTGAACAGACCAATAACAAGCAGCGAGATTGAAATGGTAATTTTAAAATTACCAACAAAAAAAAGGTCCAGGACCAGAAGGATTCACAGCAGAATTCTACCAGACATTCAAAGAATTGGTACCAATCTTTTTGACAGTATTCCACAAGATAGAGAAAGAAGGAACCCTCCCTAATTCATTCTATGAAGCCAGCATCACCCTAATACCAAAACCAGGAAAGGACACAACCAAGAAAGGAAACTACAGACCAATATCCTTGATGAACATCGATGCTAAAATCCTTAACAAAATAGTAGCTAACTGAATCCAACAACATATCAAAAAAATAATTTACCATGATCAAGTGGGTTTCATATCAGGGATGCAGGGATGGTTTAACATATGCAAGTCAATAAATGTAATATACCACATGAACAGAAGTAAAAACAAAAATCATATGATCATCTCAATCGATGCAGAAAAACCATTCAACAAAATCCAGCATCCCTTTATGATTAAAACTCTCAGCAAAATCAGCATACAAGGGACATACCTTAATGTAATAAAAGCCATCTATGACAAACACACAGCCAACATAATACTGAAAACAGAAAAGTTGAAAGCATTCCCCCTGAGAATGGGAAAAGAGAAGGATGCCCACTCTCACCACTCTTCTTTACAGTACTGGAAGTCCTAGCCAGACCAATCAGACAAGAGAAAGAAATAAAGGGCATTCAAATAGGCAAAAAGGAAGTCAAACTGTCACTGTTTGTGGATCATATGATTTTTTACCTTAAAAACCCTAAGGATTCCTCCAGAAAGCTCCTAGAGCTGATAAAAGAATCCTGCAAAGTTTCCAGATACAAGATTAATGTACACAAATCAGTAGCTCTTCTATACACCAACAGCGACCAAGTGGAGAATCAAATCAAGAACTCAACCCCTTTTAGAGTAGCTGCAAAAATGAATAAATAAATAAAATACTTTGGAATATACCTAACAAAGGAGTCGAAAGACCTCTATAAGGAAAACTACAAAACACTGCTGAAAGAAATCATAGACGACACAAACAAATGGAAACATATCCCATGCTCATGGATGGGTAGAATCAATATTGTGAAAATGACCATACTGCCAAAAGCAATCTACAAATTCAACACCATCCCCATCAAAATACCACCATCATTCTTCACAGGGTTACAAAAAAAAATTCTGAAGTTCATATGGAACCAAAAAAGAGCCTGCATAGCCAAAGCAAGACTAAGTAAAAAGAAAAAATCTGGGGGCATTACATTACCTGATTTCAAGCTATATTACAAAGTCATAGTCACCAAAACGGCATGGTACTGGTACAAAAACAGGCACATAGATCAATGGAACAGAATAGAGAACCCAGAAATAAACCCAAAACTTACAGCCAATTGATCTTCAACAAAGCAAACAAAATCATAAAGTGGGGAGAGCACACCCTTTTCCACAAATGGTGCTGGGATAATTGGCTAGCCACATGTAGGAGACCAAAACCGGATCCTCATCTCTCACCTTATACAAAAAATTAACTCAAGATAAATTAAGGACTTAAACCTAAGACTTGAAACTGTAAAAATTCTAGAAGATAACATTGGAAAAACCTTTCTAGACATTGGCTTAGGTAAGGATTTCATGACCAAGAACCCAAAAGCAAATGCAATAAAAACAAAGACAAATAGCTGGGACCTAATTAAACTAAAGAGCTTTTGCATGGCAAAAGGAACAGTCAGCAGAGTAAACAGACAACCCACAGCATGGGAGAAAATCTTCACAATCTATACATTCAACAAAGAACTAATATCCAGAATCTACAAGGAACTCTAACAAATCAGTAAGAAAAACCAAACAATCCCATCAAAAAGTGGGCTAAGGATATGAATAGACAGTTCTCAAAAGAAGATATACAAGTGGCCAACAAACATATGAAGAAATGTTCAACATCACTAATGATCAGGGAAATGCAAATCAAAACCACAATGTGATACCACCTTACTCCTGCAAGAATGGCCATAACACCTCACCCCCCAACCAATAAAAAAAAATAGATGTTGGTGTGGACACAGTGAAAAGGGAGCGCTTCTACATTGCTGGTGGGAATGTAAACTAGTACAGTAATTATGGAAAACAGTGTGGAGATTCCTTAAGTAGAACTACCATTTGATCCAACAATCCCACTACTAGGTATCTACCCAGAGGAAAAGAAGTCATTATTCAAAAAAGATACTTGCACACGCATGTTTATAGCAGCACAATTTACCATTGCAAAATTGTGGAACCAACCCAAATGCCCATCAATCAATGAGTGGATAAAGAAACTGTGAGATATATATATATATTTGGTGTGTATATGTATGTGTGTGTATATATACACATATATACACCAAATATATACCAAATAATACCATAATACCAAACTGTGATATATATATCAGTTTATTATATATAATATAAATACCAAATAACACCATATTACCAAACTGTGATATATACATATGACAGTTTATTATACATATCACAGTTTATATATAGTATATATACCAAATAATACCATATTACCAAACTGTGATATATATATATATCACTGTTTATTTTTTATATACATATGATGGAATACTATGCAGCCATAAAAAGAAATGAATTGACAGCATTTGCAATGACCTGGATGAGACTGGAGACTATTATTCTAAGTGAAGTAACTCAGGAATGGAAAACCAAACATCATACATTCTCACTGATATGTGAGAGCTAAGCTATGAGGATGCAAAGGCATAAGAATGATATGATGGACTTTGGAGACTTGGTGGGAAGAGTGGGAGGGGGCGGGGGATAAAAGACTACAAATATGGTGCAGTGTATACTGCTCGGGTGATGGGTGCACCAAAATATCACAAATCATCACCGAAGAACTTAGGTAATCAAATACCACCTGTGCCCCAATAACTTATGGAAAGATAAAAATATAAAGAACTCTTGCTAAACTATGACAAGAAACATCAGAAACCTGACTGTATTTATTACCCGTAGCCTTATTAAGAGTTCAAGTGACCCCAAAGGGAAATCTGCAGCTCAGCCCTTTTAAAATAATGTAGGAAAGGCCTTTCTTAACTATAGACCTCCTAATAAACATAAATACTTTCAGGCTACAAAATTATGTAATCAACTTAGGATAAGTGCAAAAAGCACTCCTTAAATATGGAAATCAAAGACTCCCTTCCCCTACTAAGGAAGAGAATTTTGTTACAACCAGCTGGGAGATTAGGTCCTATTCAAAACATGAAAGAAAGGATCCCTAGCAGATCAACTTTCCCCAAAATGTAAGGGACCTTATCAAGTTCTCCTAAGTACCCCAACTGCAGTTAAACTTCTGAAAATAAACAGCTGGGGCCACCTATCTCAAATTAAACCTGTCTCTCGTAAAAAGTCCCACAGGCCGACGGAACACGGAAGACTAATCACGTTTATTCCTGTAAGCCAATCAGCGACCTCCAACTCCTGTTCAAAAAAAATACAAGAGATGGGTAACATAAAGATATGGATTGGCATTCTACTTCTGGATGTAAGTTGGAATCACGCAGAGAGTATTTTATTTACAGAGTATTTTATTTACTGAGTGGGCACAGACTTTAGCCTCTCTACAAAATCAAACTGTTGGGTATGTGGGAAATTGCTCCTTTCCTCCATTTCCAGGTGGCCCTGGCATATTCAACTGGCCAACTTAAGTTTATGGGGATTTTATTATGATTGGACATTATAAACATAGCCCCTCTTTTCCCATGTATCATAGCCACACAGGCCTTAGCCCCTTCCCCTCCTATGAAGAAACAAAACAGCATCCTTCTAATCTAATTAAAAAACAGCTAAATTCCACCCCAACTTTAGGTTATGCTATACATAATGAACTTGGGCAAATGACAGCTATTCAAGTACAGGCATCAGGCAAATCACCTCTATGTTTTAAAAGGCACAGCAGTCACCACCTAACTGGAACCCATAATATGGGATGGCTGTCACCTGTAATCAGATCCTTCTTTTAACAGATCAAATGTGGATGGGATGGCAAGACAATTTCCCAAAAATAAGTGCCTACCCTTCTCCTTGGGATGGTTATGGGCTTGCAGAACTCATGGCTGGCCATACTTACCTTATAACTGGACTAAAAGGTATACATGGGATCATCCTTATCTCCAGAGATCTATCCTAACCAAATTGGACTCTATCCTATCTAACTGGGAAATTGTGAAAGCTCACCATAGGCAACAAAACGGTTCTATTTGAAGGCTGTATTTTCCCCACAGGTAGCTACAATCAGTATCGAGTTACAAGGTGAAGCCTTAGTGAAGCACACGGCTGCAGTTTTCAATAATACACCCTAGGCCCTTACCCTCCTGAGGAAACTTCTCCGATTAGGCAGGTAGTCTTACAAAACCATATGGCTTTGGACATTTTAACAGCAGCCCAAGGGGAGAACTGTGCTTTAATTAAAACCGAATGTTGTGTGTGTGTTCCAGACTATTCACATAATATTACCCAGACTATAGAAGCTTTAGACACTCATATCTGTGCCATTAATGTGCTATCGGTCAACCCTTTATCAGCTTGGTTCCAACAACTGCCCAGTTCTTGGGGCAGGACCCAGGCTGAATAGGGGCGATGATATTCCTGACCCTGTTTAGTTTACTTGAAATAATTTTACTTATTCTGCTTTGCTGTTGTGGTTGCACTCTTTGTGTAGAAATGCAAGACAAGCTCACGCAATGCTTTCTTAAATTAAACACGTACTAATCTGCCAGACATCACCTTTTGTGAGAACTCGGGAGTTATAAACAACCTTAACCATACCAACGCTGTCTAACTGAGCTTCTCTCTACCCTGAATGCAAGAGACCCCAATTTAGGCAGGAATATCATCACCCCTATTCAGCCTGAAAAAGTTACAGAAGACAGATCTTCGTCCCTCTGCAACCCCCAGGATTAACGGTCCTTTTGTAAAGGGAAGGGGGAGATATGTCAGAGGCATTCAAACCAGAGCAACTCCATTTTGAGTGAGGGCTAGGAAAATGAGGCTTAGACTTGCCGGACTGCGTTCCCAAAAGGTTAGACATTCCTAGCCTCTAGATGTTTACAGTTAAGGGAACAAATTAATAATGTTTACTAAACAGACCCAGACTTGGGAGTGTCCAGATATTCTGATATCTGGAGAACAAAGGCATTCCTAATTTTGCTTTAAAAATAATAATATTAATTATTGCAAAATATACTAATTAAGAAAATTAATCCTTTATCACAAACCCTTGTAGCAGAGCACATCTCCTGAGAATCTTTTTTATCACATATATACACACACATGTATATACACACATATATACATATCTACACATATATATGTATATATACACACATATATACATGGTACAAGCATTGTGCCTATGGTGGATGCATTCCTCCTCTTTTAGTAATGCCCTACTCTTTCTGTGGAGTAGCTGTGCTTTCACTACTTTACTTTCTTAATAAAATTGCTTTTACTTGGCACTGTAGACTCACCCTAAATTCTTTCTTGCACAAGATCCAAGAACTGTCTCAGGGTCTGGATTGGGACCCCTTTCCTGTAACAGCACCATTAGCTCTTTTTTTTTCTTTGTTTTTTTTTGAAACTGAGTCTCGCTCTGTCACCCAGGCTGGAGTGCAGTGGTGCCATGTTGGCTCACTGCAACTTCCGCCTCCCTGGTTCAAGCGATTCTCGTGCCTCAGCCTCCTGAGTAGCTGGGATTACAGGTGCCTGCCACCACTCCTGGCTAATTTTTGTATTTTTAGTAAAGACAGGGTTTCACCATGTTGGCCAGGCTAGTCTCGAACTCCTGAACTCAAATGATCCACCTGCCTCGGCCTCCCAAAGTGATGGGATTTCAGGGGTGAGCCACACCATTAGCTCCTTAAGCAATTCAAATAAAATTTCTTTTCTAGGTCCGTATTGAGTACAGCATATATTTACTCAATAAAAAGTATCAATATCAATTTAGGCTATTTTCCTGATGGCGAAAGATATTTAGTTTGGCAAGTTTCTAAAACTTTCTCTCTTGGTGACACTCTCAGAGCAGACTCACAAAGCCATCTACCTAGGAGATATGAGAACTGTTCCCCAAATAATGTAAATAAAAATGCTCTCTTTGGGAGGCGGGTGGATCACCTGAGGTCAGGAGTTCGAGACCAGCCTGGCCAACATGGTGAAACCCCTTCTCTACTAAAAATATAAAAATTAGTTGGGCATAGTGATGAGTACCTGTAATCCAAGCTACTCGGGAGGCTGAGGCAGGAGAATTGCTTGAACCCAGGAGACGGAGTTTGCAGTGAGCCGACACGGTGTCACTGCACTCTAGCCTGGGTGACAAGAATGAGGATGTCTCAAAAAAAAAAAAAATGCTCTTACGTGTACCATATTTGGCATTTTATACACTGCTTTCACATAGAATATCTACTCTGATATTCTTAAATATCTGCTGTGAGGTAGCATGAATCTTATTTCACGGATGAAGTAACTAGGGCTCAGAGACGTAAAGCCACTCACTCACCCCAGGTCAATGCAGCTAGTGGGAAACAGAACCTGAGGCTGGAAAGCAAGTCCATCTGTCCCCCACACCCATGCTGCCTTTTGAATAGTGACAGCTACCAAACAAGAAAGGAAATAGAATGTCAGGTACCTTTCTGCGTGCTGGCCCGTGCTCTGCTGTTTGCTCTCGAAGGCTCTGAAGCTGCTCATGTCCATGTAGCCATCGTTTTCATATGCTGTGGACAGGGATCTGCTCTGATCTTCAAACAGCTTCCTGAACATGCCAGCCCTGCAGGCCTCTGGGGCAGAATCTGGATATTCTTGTAGTCCGAGTTCATGGCTGGAATGTTCTCATAGTCTGAAGTGTCAGTGCTGGGGAAGGAGACAGATGGTGGCTTGGCCAGTGGCAAGGGCAGGAAGGGCGGCCGGGAGCGGTCTTTGAAGGGCTCCACTCTGGTCACCGTCCTGCTGAAGGGGACGCTTTCCTCTTGCCATCTCTATAAAAGATGAGGGAGGAGGGGGATTCAGAAGCCTGGAGCTTCCCAGTTCGAGACTTAAGCTGAGGGGAGTTACTGGGGTTTCTCTGGTCAACTTCCAGAATCCTGGAAGGCCCGTGGCAGCTGGATTCTGAAGAGGACCTGGAGGAAGACACCTTCACGTGCAATTTACTCTCTGTCTTTGGTTTTTCTTTTTTCTTTTTCTTTTTGTTTTTGAGACGGAGTCTCACTCTTGTTGCCCAGGCTAGAGTGCAATGGTACAATCTCGGCTCACCACAACCTCTGCCTCCCAGGTTCAAGTGATTCTCCTGCTTCAGCCTCCCGAGTAGCTGGAATTACAGGTGTGCACCACCATGCCTGGCTAATTTTTGTATTTTTACTAGAGATGAGGTTTCACTATGTTGGCCAGACTGCTCTTGAACTCCTGACACTAGGTGATCTTCTCGCCTCAGCTTCCAAAAGTGCTGGGATGACAGGCGTGAGCCACCACGCCTGGCCTCTCCATCTTCTTCTTAAACATCAGTGCCAGGAACCGCTTAAAGGATGACTTCTTCTTGCACTTGTCCGAGAAGTTGCTCTCGATCAGGAGCGAGGGAGAGTTCTTTGTGATGGGCTTCATGGTGATGCAGGCCAGGTCAAAAGGAGGTGGGATGTCGACCATGGAAGAAGGCGTGGAGGTGCCGCTGGACGGAAGTGGTTTCTCTGGGAGAAACTCCCAGACAGGACAGAGAGATGTTCCTCTTTCCTCTTTATCCTGTGGTCATCTAACCCTAATCCTCCTGGCTCCCAGTTCACAGAGACGGGAACAGGAATCTCTTGGCCTTCCATGGAGAACCACCAAGGGTATAAAGTGAAGGCCCTGGGCTTCGATGGCAAGGCCCTGCTGGCTTCCAGGGGCTTCCCTTCCAGTGACAAAAGCTATTTCCTGCCTCCTCTGCAGCACCTCTGATGCCAGGGGCTGAGGAACCTACCTCAGATCTGGTTTCTTTGGGGGCAGTTTCTGGGATGGTTTCTGGCCCCCTTCCCAAAGTGGGGCCAGGCCCTTGTGCCAATGTTCTACCTGTCCACGGAGACCAGGCTACCTTCTGCTTCACAGTTCATTTCTTCTTTTGAGCCATAACCACCCAGGGCGTCCAATGCAGCCTGCCCTCCTCCAGGGGCTGCCAGACTGACAGGCCCCCTCCCATCACATAGGGGTTGGCCAGTGTGTCATCAATGACCTCCTCCTCCTCTTCCCCCTCCTCCTCCTGGGAGGCTTACTCCCATCACATAGAGGCTGGCCAGCGTGTCATCCATGGCCTCCTCCTACTCCTCCTCCTCCCCTCCTCCTCCTGGCAGGCCCACTCCCATCACATACAGGCTGGCCAGTGTATCATCCATGGCCTCCTCCTCCTCCTCCCCTCCTCCTCCTGGCAGGCCCACTCCCATCACATAGGGGTTGGCCAGCATGTCATCCACGAAGACCTCCTCCTTCTCCTCCTCCCCCTCCCCCTACTCCTCCCCCACCTTCTCCTTCGGCAGGACCACCACATCAGGGGCTATAGGACCCTCTGCCGCTCCATCTTTCAGGGAGCCATGCTGGCCACACAAAGCCCCGACCACGGGGTCCTCCTCCGCACACAGCCCCAACTTTGGTGCCTGCTCTGATTCTAAGCCTTTCATTGACTCAGAAAGAGGAGAACAGCTCTCACTACAAAAAGAGGTGCTCTCCGTTGGGAAGAACTCGTAGGGGCTTCCTGTGAGGGAAAAAAGTTGTCCATGCAGTTGTTCTGGAAAAGGATGATCTATCTGGCAGCTCTCCTCGGCAGGCTCATCCTGTGCACGGTCCTCCAGGGTGGCAGCTGCCACTTTTTGGTTGGTTTCCTCCTCGTGGTCAGGTGGTTCACTGAAGTAAACCTGCTCCCCAACTGTGACACCTGTGGCTTCTTCCCATCCCTCCTCAAGAACCTCAGGGCAGTCTGTGGCCATCTCTGCCTCCTGGACCCCCATGGCCAGCTCCTTCTCAGGGGGCTCCTCGCTGGCTTCCTCAGCATCCTGTCCCATGTCCTCGGTGGGCCTGTCAGGACCCAAACCCTCATCTGCCCCTGCTGGGTCTGTGCTGGCACAGCCTTCCCCATCATCCTCCTCTGCCTCCTGGGGGTTGTCGGGGGGGCTCGTGCTCCTCTCCATGGATGTGAGGCAGGAGGAGGTCACTCTGGAAGACTGCCTCTCCAGCCCAAGAATCATCGTCCTCCAGGCTGCACTCCCTGTGTGGCTGCACCAGCTTCTCTTCCTCCTCACTTCCGGACACCTGCTCCAGTGTCCCTAGCTTATGGCCACAGCCCTCTCCTTGGTCCTCAGGAGCAAAGTCTGTGCCTTCCTCACCCTCCCTGCTCAGTGATACTGCAGCTAGGGCAGCAGTCACTGCCAAGTCCTCCCCAGCTCCCATCCCCTCCAGGCCACAGGCCTCACCTCCCTCCTCACACTCCTCTTCCTCTTCCCCAGAGGCCTCAGGAGACACCAGGGCTGCATTCCCTGTACTGCCCCATCCTTGGGTTCATCCTCCCTCAGCAGAGCCCTGGGGACTACGATGTAATCCTCGTCAGTCTCTGACTCAGAGCACTTCGGGATGGACCGGGGCCCTTCATCAAGCATCCTGTCTACACAGAGCAGCCGCCCGTTGCTGCATTTGTTCAAGCTGTCATTCAGGTACATACTGGCTCTCCACTCGTTTGGGGCAGTCAGCCTGGGCTTGGGGGCAATGGGGGCCTTCGGACCCCTGAACATGGAGTTTGGACTGTGAAGACTATCGGGCCTGGGTGAGGAAGGGAATTTGGGCACAGTCACTGGCGTCAGTGGACTGGTAGTCTTTGGCTTGGGAGCAACAGGTGGTTTTGGCAAATCTAGAGGACAAAAATAGAGAAAAGGAGAAAAAGTACGATTAACTTTATTTCCATTCAGAGTCTCCTACACACCACTTGCTGGGGACATTGCAGATGGTTCCATCTGCCCATGTGAAGCCCACCTCCCGTGCTTCGTGTTAGGCTTATGCCCTCCACCAGAATCTTTAAAACCCCTTGATTTTCCACTAAAGATTCATTCTGCAAACAAGGTGAACAGACCTCTGTTCTACACACAGCCAACTAATGAAAATCAACCAAATGAAATCCTGCGCTCCTCAAATGAAGTGTCCGGGTCAGTGCATTCATTCATCCAGCAGGTACTGATAAACACTTTCTATGAGCCAGCGACCACGAGAAAAGGCTGAACTTGCCGTCACCCTCCCTGCTGCCCTCATGGAGCTTACATTGCCCCCTTCTACAGCTACTCCATTGGGTACCCACTAGCTACACACATAGCACTGCAGAAGGCAAAGTCTCCTAAGGTCAAGAGAAGACAGACTCTGCTGAGAACTCACTGTTAAGTTAGAATAACTGGAGGGTAGATCCGGGGACCCTTGGAATATTATGACTGAATAGCCACCATCTCATCCCTTCACGAATGACACACCAAAGGTTTGAAACAGTGATGTGTATTTCTGCTGGGGGTCATGTCTGGAATCTGCATGCTTCAGGACTGTGTCCAGCCAAGCCTCAGTCAGGTGGGGCCCCTGAGAAGGGAGCAAGGCCTGTCTGTGACGTCTGGGAGTGGAGGCCAAGGGTTTGGGGACCCGACCAAGTCGCTTTTGAGAAAGGGATGTCTTTCTCCCTTGTCGGGGGACCCTCACTCTGCGGACAGCCGTGAGAGTGGGATACGAGCTCACACGGCCGGGGCACGGCCTCGCCAAGGTTGAGGGGGTCCCTGAGGCGGGGCGATTTGGCAGGGGTGGACCCCGATTCTCAGCGAGGGGTCCCCGGAGCCATGTATGCTTCGGCCGAGGCCGAGCAGCACCGGAAGGTCGGGGAATCCTAGGAAGCTAGTCCCGGGCGCTCCGGGAGCTCCAACTTCGAGCGCCTGGCCCGGGCCCCTGGCGCGCGTGCCTCGGCGCCGCGGGAGGTCGCGGGGGCGGCGGCCGGGGCAGCGCGTGGCTTCGCGTCCCCTCCGGGTCCAGGGCTCCTCACCAGCACCCTGCACTCTGGCCGTCGCGCCTTCGCCTGCGCCTCTGCCTGCGCCGCAGCCGCACCTCCGTTCCCTCCTAGACGTTTCCTCCGTCCCCAAAAGGAAGGATTTTGTTTTTGTTTTTGTTTTTGTTTTCCTGCTGAGTCAGGGATCCAAAGAACCGAGGGTCGGGGCCTCCCTGAGCACATTTAAAGGGGCGGTGGCTGTCGGCACAGCTGGAGGCTCGTGAGATTCGAGAGACCAGAACTCACGGAGTTGGACTTCTGGGATGTTCCTGGCTCCTTCGCCCAGCGGACCATCTATCCCTTTATTTTTAAGTCTGGACATTCGTTCAGTGCCGCGCCAGCCTCTGCGCTGAGCACGGAACAAGACAGCCCCAAATTCTTGCCCTCATGAAGCTTAGACGGGAGGAAGTCGCTGGAGACACCATTTCAAAGCGAGGGAGGGAAACCGGGGCAATGGAACTCAGCGATGGCCCTCAGGGCGCCACGCATTCTTGGGGCCCTCCCCAGCCTCACTTAATCAGAAACCCCGTGTTTCATCAAACCCTCCAGGTTTGAGAACCACTGAAGTAGAGAATGGGTGGTCAAGGAAAGCCTCCCTGAGGAGGTGACATTGGTAAGGGAGACCATTTTAATGAGGAGCCTTTCCTTATTCACTCAGCACACACCGCGCAGCCCCTCACAGGTACCTGCCTGGTGCTCGGCGACATAGATGACTCAGACTAAGCCTCCACCTCCCAGGAGTTCCCAGTCTGCTTGTCCACACAGACACAGGCAGATAGTTCTGCTACCCGAGGCTCGTGCTGGGATGGGAACGCACAGGTGCCTGTGGGAGCTCAGAGGAGGACCCCAGTGCGGAGGGTTCCACCAGAAGAGAGGCCTTCCCAGTAGGAGGAATTGCTGGGGCAAAGACTTCACCGAGGTGGGACAAGGCCTGGCCTGCTGGAGGAGTGTCCAGAGGTGGTGCTGGAGGCAGATCTGATTTCTCCAGCTGTAAAATTAGAACTGAATTTGATCCTTTTAAAGCCCTTTCCATTTCTAAGCCACCACAGATTTCTTAATTCTCCAGCCTTTTGTGGAGAAATACTTGTGACTCGAATAGAAAATCTGGTGTTACTTAGACAGGCTCTTGATACACATTTTATGGGTCCATGCATGGAGGTGTGGCAGGGATGGAGATGGAGGTGATGGTGGAGGTGGCAGAGGTGGTGAAGGTGGTAGTAGCAGAAACAGAGATGGTGGAGGTGATGTTGGAAGTGAAGGAGGCAGAGGTGGTAGTAGATACTAGTGGTGGTGGAGAGGAGGTCGAGGTGGTGGTGGTGGTGATGGTCGAAAGGATAATTGATGTAGTTGTGGAAATTGTGGTGCAGCTGGAGGGCATAATATATTTGGTGGAAGAATTGGAAGTGGTGGAATTGACAGATGACGTGGACATGGTGGAACTGGAAGAGGTGAAGGAGATGGTGAACATGGAACAGATGATGGAGTGGATTGAGTTGATGGAGGTGGTATAGATGACGGAGCCAAGGGAAATGATGGAGGTGGTGGAGATGGTGGAGTTGAGGGAGGTAATGGAATTGAGGGAGGTGGTGCAGGTGACAGAGGCAGTTGAGTGGAGGTGGGACAAGTGATGGAGTGGATTAAGTTGATGGAGGTAGTATAGGTGATGGAGTCAAGGGAGGTGGTGGAAAGGATTGAGTTGATGGAGGTGGTGTAGGTAATGGAGTCAAGGGAGGGGACGGAGGTCACGGAGCAGGTATATCTGTGTTTAAATGTGGGTACAAACGAATGAGTGGATAAATTGCTTCAATGTTTGATGGAAAAAGAAAGTATGTTTTTAAAACTTGAGCTTGTTTCTGAGATTAGCAATAAAAGCAAAATACCCTAGAATCCCCAGGGTGGGAGCCTCAGATAATTCAATTCACCACCAGTGTTACTCTTCACTATCGGCCTGTGCAAAGAAGAAGGGAGGACAAGAGGGACAAGGCTTTGCTAAGTCCTTTCCACTACTGTTGAATTTGGGCTTGAGGCTAAGCAAAGTCTACTTAAAAAGATCATAGCCCCAAGGCCAGTTGGGAAAATCACAGGTCTGAGCTTGTGTAGCTGAAGCCATACAATAGTGTGGAGTGATGGGCTGTGAAGTTGAAATGCTTATTCCTTTGTTTGCTGTTCCTAATAAGAAAAAATGGATGGGAGACACTGTTGGCTTTACAAACACCCACTGCCAATACTGGTGGTTTTATTTATGGGACTTAGCCACAGCCACTCACTGAATTCAGGAGGAGTAACTGTAAATACCCACAAAAGACATGATGTGTGGGGGTGATGACCACCATTGCTACTTTCTTGAGCCTTTAACATATGTATTCATCCCAAGAATTCTATAAAGGAGTTATTATATCCCCATTTCACAGATGGAAAAAAAACTGAGGCCCAGAGAGGGGAAGTGACTTGCCCTTACAGCCCAGTCAGGACTCGCATCCCATTCACCCATTTACTACTCTGTGAATGCTTGCAGTCTGCGGCTTTGCCTTTTGGTGGCAAGAGCCTCTCTGCCCTTTTCTGGAGGAGCCTGGAAGGTGAAGGACAGGAACCTCTAAGGCAGATGCCAGCAGTGTTGACATCTGAGCAGGCTTTCCCTCTCTTCCCCTTTCTTTGTGCTGTTTCCATCCTGCCCTCTATCTACTTTGGATGATCAGAAGGCCAGCAGCTGCCAGCAACTTTGCAGTGAAAACCCAGCAGGAGTGTTGGAAGTGGGGGTCAAGGGGACCATCACCATCCAAGGATCAGTCAGGTGTCCACCTCAGAGCCTACTGGGTGACAGAGCTGTGCCCATGCCCAGCTTTGGTCCCAGAAGTTGGGATCAAAGGAACCTGGACATCCAGTGCATCAGCCAGGTGAGGAGGCAGGTACTGGTGCTAATAACAGGCAGTCATAGCAATGACAGTAATAAATGCTGACAGCGGATGCCTGTGGAGCACCTGCTCTGTTCTCCACCCTTTCCATACATCTCATGACATATGGAGGCTGGGCAGGGCCAGCTCAGAGTTTTTATCACTGGGTGGGATTCCAAGGTCTGTGGAGGAAGTGGACATCCTCTTCTTCCAGGCAGCCAGTTTTTTCCTTGCCTTGGCCTGTTTGGCTTTTTCCCAAAGCTGCATTTCAAAACAGCCCCTCCTGGCTGGCGGAATGTGGGCACAGCTCTGTCACACACCCAGCAGCAGGGGCAGCTGGCCCTAGGCTTCCTGCCCCTCTCTGGGCATGTGGATTGGAGGAAAGCAGCCCTCAAGCTTTCTTCAAAATAGGGAACTGCTCTCCCTGTTTCCTGAAGAGCAAGAACTGTCCCCATGGCAACCATGGGATGAAGAGGCCACATTAACCCTTCTGAGGGCAGGCCTGGCTGAGAGCCTCTTAACTAACCCCTCCTGGGCGTGGCACTGTACAGGCGACAAGGAGAGTCACATCTCCCAAAGGACATCCCCTAGTCTCACCATCATTCCAAGGGAAAGTCAAGGTTGAGATGTTATACGCATTGGACGAAGGGCAACTTTGAGGTGAACTCAGAGGGGTGGACAGCACAAGGATTTTGGATTTTATTCTCATAACAACGTGGAGCTGTAGAGGAGGTAAAACAGATGAGGGACAGATTCTTTTTTAAAAATATTTATTTATTTATTTTTAAATTATACTTTAAGTTCTGGGGTACATGTGCAGAACATGCAGGTTTGTTACATAGGTGCACATGTGCCATGGTGGTTTGCTGCACCCATCAACCCGTCACCTACATTAGGTATTTCTCCTACTGCTATCCCTCCCCTAGCCCCCCACCCCCCAACAGGCCCTGGTGTGTGATGTTCCTCTCCCTGTGTCCATGTGTTCTCATCGTTCAACTCCCACTTCAGTGAGAACATGCAGTGTTTGGTTTTCTGTTCTTGTGTTAGTTTGCTGAGAATGATGGTTTCCAGTTTTATCCATGTCCCTGCAAAGGACACGAACTCATCCTTTTTAATGGCTGCATAGTATTCCATGCTGTATATGTGCCACATTTTCTTTATCCATTCTATCATTGATGAGCATTTGGGTTGGTTCCAAGTCTGTGCTATTGTGAATAGTGCCGCAATAAACATACATGTGTGTTGTCTTTATAGTAGAAGGATTTATAATCCTTTGGGTATATACCCAGTAATGGGACTGCTGGGTCAAATGGTATTTCTGGTTCTAGATCCTTGAGGAATCATCACACTGTCTTCCACAATGGTTAAACTGCCATTAACAGTGTAAAAGCGTTCCTATTTCTCCACATCCTCCCCAGCATCTGTTGTTTTCTGACTTTTTATTGATATTCTAACTCACATTTTGAAAGTTTTCCGTCTGGCCGTGGGTGCTGGTGGGATTTAGTGCAGAGTGACAGGGACTTGGTACTCTGAAAGGTGTTTTTTTCTGGGGGACTTTGCCCTGCAAACCCTGGAGAGATCTGAGTCATGGGGAGAGGTAGTCATTTGTTGTTGCGGAGGGCAGAGGAGGGTAGAGACTCTGTGAGGCATTGGTGTTAATTCTTCATTAAACATTTGGTACAATTTATCAGTGATGAATCCTTCTGGTTTGGGGTTTCCTTGTGGGAATTTTTTTGATTACCAAATGCATCTCTTTATTTGTTGTATTTCTGTTCCGACTTTCTATTTTATTAACAGCTTTGTTGGTTTAAAAGTGACAAAATAAAGTATACATACTTAAAGCACACACATTGATAAATATCAGCATGTGGACCACATGTGAGGCAGAAACCACAGCCACCCCACAGCTCCCCTGTGCCCTTTCATTATCCCAGCTTCCTGCATCTTCATGGCTCCAAGGTGCACCTTCAGACACTCGCTCATCTCTGTTTTGTCATTTGAAGTTTGAAATTCAAAGCTCCAGTTTTATGTGTCTGATTTGAATTAGATCCTTGTGTTATCTCAGTAGTTATAGGGTTAAATTGTCTATTGTATACTTCTTAGTAACATGTTTCAAAGTAAACAGGCTTAACAGAAAAAGCATAACCCCATATGATTAAATGAACCTAGAAAGCATATCCCCTATGATGGGATTAATCATTTTAAAAATAATATGCTCATTATGAGACATTATGCATTACTGAATAATTAGGGATTTATTGTCCTTCTCCCACATGGATGTTCAGACTTTGATCATTCATTTTTCAGTACTGACTAGCAGCACTGAGGAACTGATGGTGGCATAGCCATTGTTCACCAGCATCTGGACTCAATGACGGACTGGATCACTGTTCCACACCAGTCCTGAGGAGGAGGTGACAACGCAGTCCAAAATGTACACTTTTATGCTCTGCTTCCCTTTTAAATATAAGTTCCAATTCCAAACCATATATTTGTGAATACATAAAAGTGAATGCTTTTAACAGCACCAAGTCACCTCTTGAACGCTTTACTGCTTTGAAAATTCTTCCACCAGATGTCCTAAATCATCTCTCTCACATTCAAACTTCCACAGAACTCCAGGACAGGGGCAAAATGCTGCCAGTCTCTTTGCTAAAATGTAGCAAGAGTCACCTTTTCTCCAGTTCCCAACAAGTTCCTCATCTCCATCTGAGACCACTTCAGCCTGGACTTCATTGTCTATGTCACTATCAACATTTTGATCAAAGCCATTCAGTAAGTCTCTAGGAAGTTCCAAACTTTCCCACATCTTCCTGTCTTCTTCTGAGCCCTCCAAACTGTTCCAGCCTCTGCCTGTTATCCATTTCCAAAGTTGCTCCCACATTTTTGTGTATCTTTACAGCAGCACCCCACTACCTGGTACCAATTTACTGTGTTAGTCCATTCTCACACTGCTATAAAGAACTGCCCAAGACTGGGTAATTTAAAAGGAAAGAGGTTTAATTGACTCATAGTTCCACAGGGCTGGGGAAGCCTCAGGAAACTTACAATCATGGTAGAAGAGGAAGTAAACACGTCCTTCACATAGTGGCAGCAAAGTGCTGAGCAAAAGGGCTAAAAGCCCCTTATAAAACCATCAGATCTCATGACGACTCGCTCACTATCTTGAGAACAGCATTAGGTAACTGCCCCCATGATTAAATTATCTCCCACCAGGTCACTCCCATGACACATGGGGATTATGGCAACTAAAATTCAAGGTGAGATTTGGGTGGGGACACAGAGCTAAACCATATCATGGTATGCACGCAAAAAAATTAAGTAAACGTATCAAATATAGATAGTTCCTGACAAATAATAATCTCCACTGAAATTGCAACTACTATTTTTATTATACAATTCCTCATACATGTGATTGAGATAATGCAGTTATTTTAAAAATTTTTCAGATTTGTTCATGCCTAAAAGACCAAAGAGCAATGAATGCTAAAATAGTAGACTTTCAACAATCTCTGTTCTTAGCACATTGATGGAATTTAAAGCTTTTTCTCTGAATCCCTAAAGATATGTATATAGTTGAAACTCATGCCAGAAAAACCTAGTGTAAGTGAGTAGAGTCATCAATTATTAGCAGGACCACATTCCAAAATTTCTTCTCTCTTCATTCTTAGGCACATGAAAATAGTGGTAAATATATTCATTATTTATAAAGATTAGAATAATTTTTCTACAGATATAATTAGAAGATATCTCTCCACTTCTACCATAAAAGGTGGTTCTCCATAGGAGTTCAATCTTTCATGTCTTCTTTAAGTCAGCAAGGATATTTCCCAGTCATGGGGTCCAAGTGTTAAAATTCTACTAAGAAATTTGTTAAGAGCTAGTTGTGGAATATTTCACGATTAATACAGCTATCTACTTATTTATAAATGTGAGGTACATAACATTGCATAATTGGTTCAGTCACATATTTTCACAGATTTGTCATCAGAAAATCAATAGCATCAGTCTAAATTTAGGGCACGTGGTTCTTTTTTTTTTCTTTTTTTTAACGTGAGACAGAGTCTTGCTCTGTCACCCAGGCTGCAGTGCAGTGGTGCAATCTCTGCTCACTGCAACCTCTGCCTCCCAGGTTCAGGCAATTCCCCTGCCTCGGCCTCCCAAGTAGCCGGGATTACAAGTGGGTGCCACCATGCCCAGCTAATTTTTGTATTTTTAGTACAGACAGGGTTTCACCACGTTGGCCAGGCTGGTCTCGAACTCCTGACCTTAAATGATCCACCTGCTTCAGCCTCCCAAAGTGCTGGGATTACAGGTGTGAGCCACCATGCCTGGGTATATCTTTTTATAGTTGAGTTTAAGAGGTTCTTTTTACAATGTAGATACAAGTCTAAAGCAGGTAAATCCTTTCTGAATATTTTCTCTCAGTATATGCCTCTTATTAATACTTTTGTGACTTTTGATGAATGAATGTAGTTTTTATGAAACCTATCTTTTTTTTTTTTTTTTTTTCTGTTATGGCTATTGCTTTTATGTCTTAAGACAGGGGTTCTCAATCCCCGGGACATGGTTTGTGGCCTGTTAGGAACCAGGCCACACAGCCAGAGGTGAGTGGCAGGCAAGTCAGTAAAGCTGAGCTCTGCCTCCTGTCAGATCAGCGGTGGCATTAGATTCTCATAGGGACACGAACCCTACTGTGAATTGCACATGAAAGGAATGTAGCTTGTGTGCTTCTATGAGAATCTAATGCCTGATGATCTGTCATTGTCTCCCATCACCCCTAGATGGGACCACTGCAGGAAAACAAGCTCAGGGTTCCCAATGATTCTACATTATGGTGAGCATGTGTATCAGTCAGAGTTCTCTAAAAGGACAGAACTAATAGGATAGAGGAATATATGAAGGGGAGTTTATTAGGAGAATTGAGTGACATGATCACAAGGTGAAGTCCCACAATAGGCTATCTGCAAGCTGAGGATCCAGGAAGCCAGTCCGAGTCCCAAAAACTCAGAAGTAGGGAAGCCGATAATGCAGCCTTCAGTCTGTGGCTGAAGGCCTGAGAGCCTGTGGCAAACCACTGGTGTAAGCCCACGAGTCCCAAAGCTGAAGAACTTAGAGTCTGATGTTTGAGGGCAGAAATCATCCAGTACAGGAGAAAGATGAAGGCCAGAAGACTTAACCAGTCTAGCCCCTCCACGATCCTCTGCCTGCTTTTATCCTAGCCACATTGGCAGCTGATTAATGGTGCTCACCCAGATTGAGGGTGGGTCTGCTTCTCCCAGTCCGCTGACTTAAATGTTAATCTCCTTTGGCAACACCCTCACAGACACACCCAGGAACAATAGTTTGCATCCTTCAATCCAATCAAGTTGACACTCAATATTAACCATCATAGTAAGTAATAGTAATGGAAATAAAGTGCACAATAAATGTAATGTGCTTGAATTATCCCAAAACCATCCCTGCATCCCCCATACCACTGTCCTTGGAAAAACTGTTCCACACAACTGGCCCCTGGTACCAAAAATGTTGGGACCACTGTCTTAAGAAATCTCTGCCTATGCAAATTGTAAAGATATCCTCCTATATTGTGTGCTAAAATCTTTATATTCTTAGCTTCTGCCATTAAATTTATTAACTGTCTTGAGTTAAACTTTGTGTACACTGTGAGGTGCTAGTCAAGGTTCATTTTTCTCATATGGATCCTGTTATTTCAACAGCATTTGTTGAAAAACTTTCCTTTTCATGGGATTGGTTTGTACCTTTGTCAGAAGTCAACTGACTGTACATACAGGGGTATATTTCTTTGGTATCTATTTGATTCCATTAATATATGTGTCTGTCCTGACAATACCACACTGTTGCAATTACAGCCACTGTGTAACAAGACTGGAAGTAAGGTGGTTTAAGTCCTCCAGCTTGATTCTTCTTCAAGATTGTTTGTATAATGAAATCCTTTGCATTTCCAATACATGTTATATTAAGCTTATCAAATTCTGTAGAAAATGCTGCTGAGATTATGATTGGGTTTGCAATGAATGTTTAAACTGATATGGGAGAAATGAAATTCCAGAAATGTGATGCCTTTCTATATATGAACATGGGATACTTCACTATTTATTTAGGTCTTTAAAAAGATCACTCAGAAGAACTGGAACCAATTTTACTAAAACTATTCCAAAAAATCACAGAGAAGGGACCTGTTAACTCATTCTACAAAGCCAGCATCATCCTGACACCAAAATCTAGCAGAGACAGAAAGAAAAAAGAAAACTTCAGGCCAATATCCCTGATGAACACAGATGCAAAAATCTTCAACAAAATATTAGCAAACTGAATCCAAGAGCACATCACAAAGTTGATTCACCATGATGAAATAGGCTTTTATTCGTGGGATGCAAGGTCAGTTCAACATATGCAAATCAATAAATGTGATTCACCACATATACAAAATTATAAACAAAAATCATATGATCATCTCAATAGACAGAGAAAACGCTTTTGGTAAAATCCAACATCCCTTCATGAAAAAAACCATCAACAAACTAAGCATCAATGGAAAAATACCTCAAAATAATAAGAGCCATCTATGACAAACCCACAGCCAATATACAGAATGGGCAGAAGCTGAAAACTTTTTCCTTGAGACCTGGAATAAAACAAGGATACCCACTCTCTCCACTTCTATTTAACCATAGCTCTGGAAGTACTATGTCAGAGCAATCAGGCAAGAGAAATAAATAAAAGGCATCCAAGCAGGAACAGAAGTCATCAAACTATCTCTCTTTGCTGATGATATGATTGTATACCCAGAAAACCCCAAAGACTCCACCAAAAGGCCTCTAGAACCAATAAACTATTTCAGTAAAGTTTCAGGATATAAAATCACTGTACAAAAATCAGTAGCATTTCCATATACCAGTAACATTCTAGCTGCGAGCCAAATCAAGAACACAATCCTATTTTCAATAGCCACAAAAAAATACCTAGGAGCACAGCTAACCAAGGAGGTGAAAGGTCTCTACAAGGAGAACTATAAAATACTGCTGAGAGAAATCAGAAATGACATAAATAGATGGAAAAATATTCTATGTGCATGGATTGGAAGAATCCACATCATTAAAATGGCCATACTGTCCAAAGCAACCTACAGACTCAACAGTATTTCTATCAAACTACCAATGTCATTCTTGACAGAACTAGAAAAAACTATTTCAAAATTCATATGGAACCAAAATATAGCCTGAATAGCCAAAGAAATCTTAAGCAAAAAGAACAAAGTTGGAGGCATCACATTACCCGACTTCAAACTATACTATAAGGCTACAGTAACCAAAAGAGCATCAGACTAGTATGAAAACAGATACACAGACCAGTCGGGCGCAGTGGCTCATACCTGTAAACCCAGCACTTTGGGAGGCCGAGGTGGGTGGATCATGAGGTCAGGAGATCAAGATCATCCTGGCTAACATGATGAAACCCCATCTCTACTAAAAAATACAAAAAATTAGCCAGGCATGGTGGTGGGTGACTGCAGTCCCAGCTACTTGGGAGGCTGAGGCAGGAGAATGGCGTGAACCAGGGAGGTGGAGCTTGCAGGGAGCCGAGATTGCACCACTGCACTCCAGCCTGGGCAACAGAGCAAGACTCCATCTCAAAAAAATAATAATAAAACAGAAAACAGATACATAGACCAATGGAACAGAATACAGAACCCAGAAATAAAGCTGCACACCTACAACCATCTGATCTTTGACAAATTCGACAAAAATAAGCCATGGCAAAAGGACCTTATTCAATAAATGGTGCTGGAATAACTGGCTATTCATATGTAGAAGAATGAAACTGGACCCCTACCTATTATATAGAAAAATCAACTCAAGATGGATTAAAGACTTAAATGTATGACCTCGAACTATAAAAATCCTAGAAGAAAATCTAGGAAGTACCCTAAATACCCTTGTTGATATCAGCTTTAGCAAACAATGTATAGCTAAATCCTCAAAAGCAATTGCAACAAAAACAAAAATTGACAAATGGAACCTAATTAAAATAAAGAGCTTCTGCAGAAAAATGAAAGATCCATCAACAGACTAAACAGACAACATACTGAATGGGAGAAAATATTCATAAACTGTGCATCTGGAAAAAAACATAATATACAGAATCTATAAGGAACTTTAACAAATCAACACTCAAAAAAGCAAATAACCCCATTAAAAACTGGGCAAAGGACATGAACAGACACTTTTCAAAAGAAGACATAGAAATGGCCCCCAAACATATGAAAAAATCCTCATAATCTCTAATCAGAGAAATACAGATGAAAACCACAATGAGATACCATCTCACACCAGAATGGTTTTATTAAAAAGCAAAAAAAAAAATAATAACAGATGTTGGCAAGGCTGCGGAGAAAAAAGGACATTTATACCCTGTTGGTGGGAGTGTAATTTTAAGTCCGGCCACTGTGATGAGCAATTTGGAGATTTCTCAAAGAAATAAGTGTTGAACTACCATTTGACAAAAACAAGGAATCAACCCAGGTGACCGTCAGTGGTGGACTGGAAAAAGAAAATATGGGACAAATACACCATGGAATATTACACAGCCATAACAAGAATGAAATCATATCCTTTGCATCAACATGGGAGCAGCTGGAGGCCATTACTCTAAGTAAACTAATGCAGAAACAGAAAACCAAATACCACATATTCTCACTTATAGGTGGGAGCTAAACATTGAATACATATGGACATCAAGATGGAAACAATAGACACTGGGGCCACTAGAGGAGGGAGTAAGGGAGAAGACAAGGGCTGAAAGCCTTTTGGGTACTATGCCTTCTACCTGGGTTACAGTTCAGTCATACCCCAAGCCTCAGTATCACACAATATACCTTTGTAGCAAACCTGCACATGTACCCTCTGATTCTAAAATAAAAGTTGAAAATAAAATATCTATCAGTAAATTTGGCAGTTTTCAATCTAAATATCTTACGTTTTGTTAAAGTGCCCCTAAGTAGTACACATCTCTTTGATGCCATTTTAAGAGGGTGTGATGTATATTTTTATATATTGATGGGTTCAATATCCTAAAATATTCACAGAGTTGCACAACCATCACCACAATCAATTTTAGAACACTTTGATAACCTTAAAAAGAAACCACATACCATTCAGCAACCATTCCCCATTTCCCCTCAACCCTCCAGGCCTCCGACTACTAATCTATTTCACATGTTTATATATTTTCCTATATTGGACATTTCATATAAATGAAATTATACAATAAATGGACTTTTGTGGCTGGCTTCTTTCTCATAACGTTATGTTTGCAGGTCTATGTTGTAGCATGTACTTTATTCATTTTTATTACTGAAAAATAATGATTCAGAGAGATATGCCATATTTTATTTCTCTATTCATCAATTATTACTTATTTGGGTTGGTTTCACTTTTTTTTTTTTTTTTTTTTTTTGCGACGGAGTCTCGCTCTGTGGGCAGTGGCTGGATCTCAGCTCACTGCAAGCTCCGCCTCCCAGGTTCACGCCATTCTCCTGCCTCAGCCTCCCAAGTAGCAGGGACTACAGGCGCCCGTCACCATGCCCAGCTAGTTTTTTGTATTTTTTAGTAGAGACGGGGTTTCACCGGGTTAGCCAGGATGGTCTGGATCTCCTGACCTTGTGATCCACCCGTCTCGGCCTCCTAAAGTACTGGGATTACAGGCTTGAGCCACCGCGCCCAGCCTGGTTTCACTTTTTGACTACTATAAATAATGCCACTGTGAACATTCATGTGCACTTTTTTTTGAACAACTCTTTTCAATTTTCATGAGTATATGCTAGGTGTGAAATTGTTGGGACATATAGTAACCATTTGTTTAACCTTTTGGGGAAACCTCAAGAATGCTTTTCACAGCAGTTGCATTGTACATCCTCATATATGAAAGTTCCAATTTGTTCATATCCTTGCCAACACTTGTTGCCTTACATTTACTTTTATTATAGTCACCCTAGTGGTTATGAAGTGGTATCTCGTGGCTTTGATTTGAAATTTTCTAATGGCTAATGATACTAACCATCTTTTTTGGGGCCATTTGTATACATTTTTTGGAGAAATGTCTACTCAGATACATTATAGACTGAATGTTTTGTCCCACCAAATTTTATATGTTATCCTAACCACTCCTGTGATCATATTAGAAGGTGGCACCTTTAGTAGGTTATTAGGTCGTGAGAGTGGAGCCCTCATGAATGGGATTAGTGTCCTTAGTAAAGAGTTCCTAGACAGCTTCCTCACCCCTTCCACTATGTGAAGATACAGTGAGAAGAAAGGGACCAGGAAGTAGACCTTCACCTGTCCCTGAATCTACTGGTGTCTTGATCTTGAACTTCAGTCTTCAGAACTATAAGAAATAGATTTCTGCTGTTTATAAGCCACCCAGTTTATTGCATTCTGCTATAGCATCCCAAACAGACTAAGATGAGATCCTTTGCCTATTTTTAAAAACTAGGTTATTTGTCTTTTTATTATTGACTTGTAAGAGCTCTTTGTATATCTTGGATACAAGTCCCTTATCAGATATATGGTGTGCACATATTTTCAGTTATATATTTGGTTGTCTTTTCACTTTTAAACATAATGTTCTTTAAAGCGCAAAGCTTTTGATTTTTATGAAGTTCAATTTATCTATTTTTCTTTTGTTGTTTATACATTTTATATTGTATCTAAGAAGGCTTTTTCTAGCCCAAAGCCGTGGAGGTTTACTTCAATAGTTTCTGCTAGAAGGTTTGTGCTTTTAGCTTTAACGTATCAATTAATGATCCATTTTGAATTCATTTTGCTTATGGTATGATGAAAGAGTTCAACTTTATTCTGTTGCATGTGAATATACTATTGTTTCAGCACTATTTATTAAAAAGATTTTTTTCCAAATTAATTATGTGGTATACATGTTGGATATCCTTAATCGTCTCTTAATGATTAAAGGATGTCTCCTCTCATTACTGATTGGTGATCTGTGCTTTTCCTTTTTTTTTCCTAATCAGTCTAACTAGAGTTTTCTGTATTAATTTATTTATTTCAATAGTTTTTGGGGAACAGGTGGTTTTTTGCTTACTTTAGTGGTGATTTCTGAGATTTTGGTGCACCTGCCACCCTAGCAGTGTATATTGTACCCAATGTGTAGTCTTTTATCCCTCACCCACCTTCCACCCTTCCCCCCAGTCTCCAAAGTCCATTATATCATTCTTATTCCTTTACATCCTCATAGCTTAGCCCCCACTTATAGGTGAGAACATATATTTGGTTTTCCATTCCTGAGTTACTTCGCTTAGAATAATGTTCTCCAACTCCATACAGTTTTCTGCGAATGTCGTTACTTCATTCCTTTTTACAGCTTAGTATTCCATGATGTATATATACCATATTTATTTATCTATTCATTGGTTGATGTGCACTCAGGGTGGTTCCATTTTTTTGCAATTGTGAATTGTGCTGCTATAAACATGTGTGGGCAAGTGTCTTTTTCATATAACGACTGCTTTTCCTCTGGTAGATACCCAGTAGTGGGATTGCTGGATCAAATGATAATTCTACTTTTAGTTCTTTAAAGAATCTTTATACTGTTTCCAATAGTGATTGTACTATTTTACATTTCCACCAGCAGTGTAAAAGTGTTCCTTTGGCCAGGCGTGGTGGCTCACACCTGTAATCCCAGTACTTTGGGAGGCCAAGGTGGGTGGATCACAAGGTCAAGAGATCAAGACCATCCTGGCCAACATGCTGAAACTCCATCTCTACTAAAAATACAAAAATTAGCTAGGTGTGGCGGTGCACGCCTGTAGGCTCAGCTACTGGGGAGGCTGAGGCAGGAGAATCATTTGAACGTGGGAGGTGGAGGTTGCAGTGAGCCAAAACTGTGCCACTGCACTCCAGCCTGGTGACAGAGCGAGACTCTGTCTTAAAAAAAAAAAAAAAAAAGTGTTCCCTTTTCACTACACCCACACAAACAACTACTATTTTTTTATTTTTAAATTATGGCCATTCTTGCAGAAGTAGGATGGTATCTCATTGTGATTTTCATTTGCATTTCCCTGATAATTAGTGAAGTTGAGAGCATTTTTTTTTTCATACCTTTGTTGGCCATTTATATATCTTCTTTTGAGAATTGTCTATTCATGTCCTTTGCCCACTTTTTAATGGGATTTTTTTTTCTTGCTGATTTTTTTTTTTAGTTCCTTGTGGATTCTGAATATTTGTCAGATTCTGTGGATTCTGAATCTTTGTCAGATGCATTGTTTGTGAATATTTTCTCCCACTCTGGGTTGTCTGTTTGCTGATTATTTCTTTTGTTGTGCAGAAGCTTTTTAGTTTAATTAGGTCCCATCTATTTCTCTTTGTTACATTTGCTTTTGGGTTCTTGGTCATGAACTCTGCCTAATCCAATGTCTAGAAGAGTTTTTCCAATGTTATCTTCTATAATTTTTATGACTTCAGGTCTTAGATTTAAGACCTTGATTCATTTTGAGTAGATTTTTGTATAAGGTTAAGAGATGAGAATCCAGTTTCATTATTCTACCTGTGGCTTGCCAATTATCCAAGCATCATTTGTTGTATAGAGTGTACTTTCCCCACTTTGTTTTGTTTGCTTTGTAGAAGATCAGTTGGTTGCAAGTATTTCACTTTATTTCTGGGTTCTCTATTGTGTTCCATTGGTTTACATGCCTATTTTTATACCAGGACCATGCTGTTTTGGAAACTACAGCCTTGTAGTATAGTTTGAAATCAGGTAATGTGACTCCCCCAGATTTGTTTTTTGCTTAGGATTGCTTTGAGCATTTGGGCTCTTTTTTGGTTTCATATGAATTTTTGGATTTTTTTTCTAATTCTGTGAAAAATGATGTTGGTATTTTGATGGAAATTGCACTGAATTTGTAGATTGCTTTGGATAGTATGGCCATTTTCACAATATTGATTCTTCCAATCCATGAGCATGGGATGTGTTTCCATTTGTTTATGTCATCAATGACTTCTTTCAGCAGTTTTTTTGTAGTTTTCCTTGTAGAAATCTTTCACATCATTGGTTAGGTATATTCCTAAGTTTGTTTTGTAAAAGGGATTGAGTTCTTGATTTGTATCTCAGCTTGGTCACTGTTGGGGCATAGCAGTGCTACTGATTTGTGTACATTTGTTTTGTATCCTGAAACTTTACTGAATTCATGTGTCAGATCTAGAGGCTTTTTGGATGAGTCTTTAGGGTTTCCTAGGTATGGGATCATACCATCTACAGAGATAGTTTGAGTTCCTCTTTACCGATTTGGATGTCCTTTATTTCTTTCTCTTGTCTGATTGCTCTGGCTAGAACTTCCTGTACTATGTTGAATACCAGTGGTGAAAGTGGGCATCCTTATCTTGTTCCAGTTCTGAAGGGGAATGCTTTCAACTTCTCCCCATTCAGTATAATGTTGGCTGTGGGTTTGACATAGATAGCTCTTATTACCTTGAGGTATGTCCCTTCTATGCCAATTTTGCTGAGAGTGTTAATCATAAAGTGATGCTGGATTTTGTGAAATCTTTTTCATCTATTGAGATCATCATATACTTTTTGTTTCTAATTCTGTTTATGTGATGCATCACATTTATTTACTTGCATATGTTAAACCATGCCTGCATCCCTGGTATGGAACCCACTTGATCATGGTGTATTATCTTTTTTATATGCTGTTGGATTTGGTCAGCTAGGATTTGGTCAGCTAGTATTTTGTTAAGGATTTCTGGCATATATGCTCATCAGGGATATTATCTTTAGTTTTCTTTTCTTGTTATGTCCTTTCCTGGTTTTGGAATTAGGGTGATACTGACTTCACAGAATGATTTAAGGAGGATTCCCTCTTTATCTTTTGGAATAATTTCAGTAAGATTGGTACCAACTATTCTTTGAACACCTGATGGAATTCAGCTGTGAATCCATTTGGTCCTGGACTTATTTTTGTTGGCAATTTATTATTGTTTCAATTTTGCTACTTGTTATCATTTGTTTCAGAGTTTCTATTTCTTCTTGATTTAATCTGGGAGGATTGTGTATTTCCAGAAATTTACCCATCTCTTCTAAATTTACTAGTTCGTGTGCATAAAGGTGTTCATAGTAGCCTTGAATGATCTTTAGTATTTGTGTGGTATTGGTTGTAATATCTTTCATTTCATTTCTTTTCTTCTTCTGCTGCTGCCTTTTTTTTTTAATCTCGGCTCACTGCAACCTCCACCTCCTGGGTTCAAGTGATTTTCCTGCCTCAGCCTCCCGAGTAGCTGGGACTACAGGAATGTGCCACCACGCCTGGCTAATCTTTTTGGTTTTTTTGTTTGTTTGTTTGTTTTTGAGACAGAGTCTCGCTCTGTCGCCCAGGCTGGAGTGCCGTGGCCAGATCTCGGCTCACTGCAAGCTCCGCCTCCCGGGTTTACACCATTCTCCTGCCTCAGCCTCCCGAGTAGCTGGGACTACAGGCGCCTGTCACCTCGCCCGGCTAGTTTTTTGTATTTTTTAGTAGAGACGGGGTTTCACCGGGTTAGCCAGGATGGGCTCGATCTCCTGACCTCGTGATCCGCCTGTCTCGGCCTCCCAAAGTGCTGGGATTACAGGCTTGAGCCACCGCGCCCGGCCATCTTTTTGTATTTTTAATAGAGGTGGGGTTTCACCATGTTGGTCAGGCTGGTCTTGAACTCCTGACCTCAAATTATCCGCCTGCCTCAGCCTCCCAAAGTGCTGGGATTACAGACGTTAGCCACCATGCCCATTTCATTTCGAATTGAGCTTATTTAGGTATTCTTCTTTTCTTGGTTAATCTCGTTAATGATCTATCAATTTTATTTATCTTTTCAAAGCACCAGCTTCTTATTTATCTTTTTTATTTTTTTGTTGTAATTTTATTTAGTTCTGCACTAACCTTTGTTATTTCTTTTTTATTCTTTGCAATTTCTCTCTATTCTTTGCTATTTTCTTTGGTTGGATTTGGGTTTGGTTTGTTCTTGTTTCTCTAGTTCCACATCCTAAGGTGTGACCTTAGATTGTCTATTTTTACTTTTTTCAGACTTTTTAATGTAAGCCCTTAATGCTATGAACTTTCCTCTTAGCACCACTTTTGCTATATCCCAGAGGTTTTGATGTCACTATTATTGTTCAGCTCAAGGAATTTCTTAATTTCCATCTTCATTCCATTATTTACTCAAAGATCATTCAAAAGCATTTTATTTAATTTCCATGTATTTGAATAGTTTTGAGGGTTCCTTTTGGAATTAATTTTGTTTTATTCCACTATGGTATGAGAGGATACTTGATATAATTTCAATTTTCTTAAATTTATTGAAACTTGTTTTGTGGCCTATCATATGGTCTATCTTGAGAATGTTCTATGACCTGAAGAAAAGAATCTATATTCTGCAGCTGTTGCGTAAAATGTTCTGTAAATACCTGGTAAATCCATTTGTTCCAAGATAAAGTTTAAGTCCATTGTTTCTTTGTTGACTTTCTATCTTGATGACATGTTTAGTGCTGTCAGTAGAGTACTGAATTCCCCCTCTTACTGTGTTGATGTCTGTCTTATTTCTTAGGTCTAATAGTAATTGCTTTACAAATTTGGGAGTGCCAGAGTTAAGTGCATAATATATTTAGGATAGTGATACGTTCCTGCTGGACTATTCCTTTTATCACTATATAATGTCCCTTTTTGTCTTATTTTACTGTCGTTGCTTTAAAGTCTCTTTTGTCTGATATAAGAATAGATAATTCTGCTTTTTGGTTTCCATTTGCATGGAATATCTTTTCTCACACCTTTACCTTAAGTTTATGTAAATCTTTATGTGTTAGATGAGTCTCTTTAAGACAGCAGATACTTGGCTGGTGGATGTTTATCCCTTCTGCCATTCTGTCTCTTTTAAGTGGAACATTTAGACCATTTACATTCAACATTAGTACTGAGATGTGAGGTACCATTCTATTCATCATGTTGTTGCCTTAAAACCTTGTTTTTTCCCCATTGTATTATTGTTTTATAGGCGCTGTGAGATTTATACTTTAAGGAGGTTCTATTTTGGTGTATTTTGAGGTTTTTGTTCAAGATTTAGAGCTCCTCTTAGCATTTCTTGTAGTGCTGGCCTAGTAGTGATGAATTCTCTCAGAATTTGTTTGAAAAATACTTTCTCTCTCCTTTGTCTGTGAAGCTTAAATTTCACTGGATTCAAAATTCTTGGCTGACAATTATTTTGTTTCAGGAGGCTAAAGATGAGATCCCAATCCCTTCCGATTTGTAAGGTTTCTGCTGAGAAGTCTGCTGTTAACCTGATAGGTTTTCCTTTACAGGTTATCTGATGTTTTTCTCTCATAGTTTCTAAGATTCTTTCAGTCATCTTGACTTTAGATAACCTGATGACTATGTGCCTAGGTAATTATCTTTTTGTGAAGAATTTCCCAGGCATTCTTTGAACTTCTTGTATTTGGAGGTCTAGATCTCTAGCAAGGGCAGAGAAGTTGTCCTCAATTATTCCCTCAAGTAAGTTTTCCAAACTTTTCTCTTCTTCCTCAGGAACATGAATTGTTCTTAGGTTTAGCCATTTAACATAATGCCAAATTTCCTGAAGGCTGTGTTCATTTTTTTTTTTCAGTTTTTTTTCTTTTTGTATTTGTCTGATTGGATTAACTTGAAAGCTTTGTCTTTGAGCTCTAAAATTCTTTCTTCTACTTGTTCTAGTCTATTATTGAAACTTCCCACTGCATTTTGTATTTCTCTAAGTGTGTCTTTCATTTCCAGAAGTTGTGATTGTTTTTTCTTTATATCTCTTTCTCTGGTGATTTTTTCAACCCTATCCTATATCTTTAAAAATTTATTTATGTTAATTTTCACCTTTCTTTGGTATCTCCTTGAGCAGATTAATAATCAATCTTCTGAATTCTTTATCTGGAAATTCAGAGATTTCTTCTTGGTTTGTATCCATTACTAGGTAGCTGGTGTGATTTTTGGGGGGTGTTACAGAACTCTGTTTTGTCATATTACCAGAATTACTTTTCTGGTTCCTTCTCATTTGGGTAGGCTATTTCAGCAGAGAGGTTTGAAACTCAAGGCCTTCTGTTCAGATTCTCTTGTCCCTTTGGGTGATCCCTTGATGTGGTACTCTCCCCCTTCCCCTAGGAATGGGGCTTCCTGATAGCTGAACTGCAGTGATTGTTATTTCTCTTCTGGGTCTAGCCACCCAGGAGGGCTACCAGGCTCCAGGCTGGTGCTGGGAGATGTCTGCAGAGTCCTGTGATGTGATCTGTATTCAGGTCTCCCAGCCATGGATACCAGGTTTCTCAGGTGATGGGTGAGGCCATGAAACTCCCAAGAGTTTCTGTGTTTTGTGTTTGGCTACCAAGGCAGGTAGGGAAATGCCATCAGGTCAGGGCAGGGTTAGGCAGGTCTGGGCTCAGACTTTCCTTGGGCAGGGCTTGCCACAACCACTGTATACAATGGGGTGGGGGGTAGTTCTCAGGCCAATGGGGTATGTTCCTGAGGGGATCTTGGCTGCCTCTGCTGTGTCATATAGTTCACCAGGGAAGTTGGGGACAGCCAGTGGCAAGAGGCCTGACCCAGCTCCCATGCTGTTGGTGAGGCTAGTGTCACTCCCACAGTGCCCCACTCAGACCTTGCCCCAGGCCATGAGCTACCCTACTGAGAAAGCAAGCACAACTTTCAGACCTCACCCCTCCCTGTCTGCCCACTCTGTTGGCAGTAGCTCCTGTGTTCCTGCACTCACTCATACCCACAACAGCTTCTGCTCATCCCCAGACTCTGTTCAAGAAAACTTGTGCCCAGTCAAAACCACTACCAATTTAAGTTGAGAGTTTCTTTTGCCCCACAACCCCTCCCTAATTCCACTGTATGCCATCCCCAAGGGTCCCTCTGAGATACAGTCAGGGATGGCTTCCCTGGGCTTGGTTGCTTCCAAATCTTCGTTATTGTGAATAGTGCTGCAATAAATATGGGAGTGCAGATATCTCTTCAAAATACTGATTTCCTTTATTTTATGTATATACCTAGCAGTGGGATTGCTGGATCATATGGTAGCTCTATTTTTAGTTTTTTGAGGAACCTCCAAACTGTTCTTCATAATAATTGTACTCATTTATATAACCACTGACAGTGTACAAGAAGTTAAATCCTTCTCTCATGATCTAGATTTTCAGATTCCCCAATGGGGATGTGTGTTCAGAGGTAGGTTTTCCCCCTCCCACACTTTGGGAATCTACAGTTTTTCACCTGTTTCACAGAATTTGCAGTGGTGTGTCACTTCTTTCAAATGATCTGTTAATTTTTATGGTTTTCCTGGTATGTTCTTGGAGCAAAAGATCACAGTGTAAGTCTCCACATGCTGTTCCGTCCACCCATTTGGTAGCTGCACATTAGCCCTGTCTCCTACCCACCATCTTCACCTTTGATGTATAATACTTTTCATGCTCTGTTGAAACTGTTTGCTAGTATTTCATTGAGGATTTTTGCATCCATATAAATCATGGATATTGGCTTGTAAGTTTTTTCTTGTGATGTCTTTGGCTGTGGTATCAGGGCAATGGTGGCCTCATAAAACGAGTTTGAAAGCTTCCTACTTTATTTTTTGAAAGAGTTTAAGCAGCATTGGCATTAATTCTTTTTTGAATGTTTGTTAAAATTCAGCTGTGAAGCCATCTGGCTCTGGGCTTTGCTTTGTTGGGAAGTTTTTGATTGCTAATTTAATCTTGTTTGCTACTGGTCTGTTCAGGATTTCTATTTGTTCTTGATTTGATTTTGGTAGGTTGCATGTTTCCAGGAATTTATCCATTCCTTCTAGGTTATCCAGTTTGTTAGTATATAATTCTTCATAATAGTCAATTATAATATTTTTATTTCTGAGGCATCTGTTGGAATATCTCCTTACTTCTAATTTTTAATTGGATTTTTGTAACACGTAATTTTGTAAGCACATAAATGCTTGAGGTGACTGATACTACATCCACCCTCGTGTGATTATTATGTATTGCATGGCTGTATCAAAATATCTCATGTACCCCATATATACTGTAACTATTATGGGTACACAGTATATATATACAAAAATTAAAACTAAAAATATGTTAAAAGATGAGTTACTGCAGTGTATTCAAAATAATTAATCATAGTACACAGGGTATCTCAAGATTTATGTACCAGGACTGAGAACAAATCACAAAGTCTAACACAAAGTATTCAAAAATACTCAATATACGAGAAACCAGGAAAATGTGATCAATTCTTTTTCTTCAAGTTCAAAGACACATGTTCCAGATATGCAGGTTTGTTACAAAGGTAAATGTGTGCCACGGTGATTTGCTGCACAGATCATTCCTTCACTTAGGTATAAAGCCCAGCATCTGTTAGCTATTCTTCCTGATGCTCTCCTTCCCCCTGTCCCCACGACAGTCCTGTGTCCCCAGTGTGTGTTGTTCCCCATGCCCCATGTGTCCATGTGTTCTCATAATTCAGCTTCCACTTATAAGTGAGAACATGCAGTATTTGGTTTTCTATTCCTGTGTTAATTTGCTGAGGATAATAACTTCCAATTTCATCCATGTCCTGACCCTTTTTATGGCTGCATAGTGTTCCATGGTGTATATGTATCACATTTTCTTTATCCAGTCTATCATTGATGGGCATTTACGTTGATTCCATGTCTTTGCTATTGTGAATAGTTCTGCAATGAACATACATGTGCATGTATCTTTACAATAAAATGATTTATATTCCTTTGGGTATAAACCTAATATTAGGGTTGCTAAGTCAAATGGTATTTCTGCCTCTAGATCTTTGAGGAATCCCCACACTGTCTTCCATAATGGTTGAACTAATTTACACTCCTACTAACCGTGTAAAGGCATTCCTTTTTCTCTGCAACCTTCCCAGCATCTGTTGTTTTTTGGCTTTTTAGTAATAGCCATTCTGACTAGCATGGGATGGTATCTCATTGTGGTTTTGATGTGCATTTCTCTAATGATCAGTGATGTTGAGCTGCTTTTTCATATGCTTGTTGGTCGTGTGTATGTCTTCTTTTGAGATGTGTCTCTTTATGTCTTTGCCCACTTTTTAATGGGGTTGTTTTTTTCTTTCTTATAAATTTAAGTTCCTTATAGACTCTGGATTTCAGAACTTGGTCAGATGGATAGATTGCAAAATTTTTCTCCCTTTCTGTAGGTTGTCTATTCACTCTGATGATTTTTCTTTAGCTGTGCAGAAGTTCTTTGGTTTAATTAGATTCCATTTGTCGATTTTTGCTTTTGCTGCCATTGCTTTTGGCATTTTCATCATTAAATCTTTGTGCCTAAGTCCTGAATGGTATTGCCTAGATTTTCTTCTAGGGTTTTTATACTTTTGGGTTTTACATACAAGTCTTTAATCCATCTTGAGTTAATTTCTGCATATGGTGTAAGGAAGGGTTCCAGTTTCAACTTTCTGCATTTGGAAAGCCAGTTCTCCCAGCATCACTTATTAAATAGAAAATATTTTCCCATTGCTTTTGTCAGATTTGTTGAGGATCAAATCACTGTAAGTGTGTGGTCTTGTTTCTGAGTTCTCTATTCTGTTCCATTGGTCTATGTGTCTGCTCTTGCACCAGTACCATGCTGTTTTGGTTACTGTAGCCTTGTAGTATAATTTGAAGTCAGGTAGCATGATACTTCCAGCTTTATTCTTTTTGCTTAGGATTATTTGGCTATTCAGGCTCTCTTTTAGTTCCATACAAATTTTAGAATAGTTTTTTGTAATTCTGTGAAGACCGTCAATGGTAGTTTAATGGGAGTAGCATTGATTCCACACATTACTTTGGGCAGTACGGCCATTTTCACTGTATTGATTCTTCCTATCCATGACCATGGAATGTTTTGCCATTTGTTTGTGTCCTCTCTGATTTCCTTGAGCAGTCGTTTGTAGTTCTCCTTGAGGAGGTCCTTCCCTTCCCTTGTTAGCTGTATTCCTAGATATTTTTTTCTTTTTGTAGCAATTGTGAATGGGAGTTCATCCATAATTTGGCTCTCTGCTTGTTTGTTGTTGGTGCATAGAAATGCTAGCAATTTTTACACATTGATTTTATATCCTGAGACTTTGCTGAAGTTGCTTATCAGCTTAGAAGCTTTTGGGCCGAGACGATGGAGTTTTCTAGATATAGGATCATATCATCTGTAAACAAAGACAATTTGACTTCCTCTCTTCCTACTTGAATACTCTTTATTTCTTTATCTTGTGTCATAACTGTGGCCAGAACTTCCAATACTATGGGCGTAGTGAGAGGGGTCTTCCTTGTCTTATGCTGGTTTTCAAGGGGAATGCTTCCAGCTTTTGCCCATTCAGTATACTACTGGCTGTAGGTATGTCATATATGGCTATTATTTTGATGTATATTCCTTTAATACCTAGTTTATTGAGAGGTTTTTTTGTTTGTTTTTTTTGTTTTTTTGAGACAGAGTCTCACTGTGTCACCCAGGCTGAAGTGCAGTGGCACCATCTCGGCTCACTGCAACATCCACCTCCCAAGATCATGCCATTCTCCTGCCTCAGCCTCCTGAGTAGCTGGGACTACAGGTGCCCACCACCACGCCCGGCTAATTTTTTTGTATTTTTAGTAGAGACGGGGTTTCACCGTGTTAGCCAGGATGGTCTCGAACTCCTGACCTCATGATCCTCCCACCTCAGCCTCCCAAAGTGCTGGGATTACAGGTGTGAGCCACCGCACCTGGCCCATTGAGAGTTTTTAACATGAAGCGAAGTTGAATTTTATCCAAAGCCTTTTCTGCATCTATTGAGATAACCATGTGGTTTTTATCTTTAATTCTGTTTATATGATGAATCACATTTATAGATTTGCATATGTCGAATCAACCTTGCATCCTGGGGATGAAGCCTATTTGATTGTGGTGGATAAGCTTTTTGATGTGCTACTGGATTGGATTTGCTAGTATTTTACTGAGGACTTTTGCATCCATGTTCATCATGGATATTGGCCTGAAGTTTTCTTTTTTTGGTTCTATCTCTGCCAGGTTTTGGTCTCAGGATGATGCTGGCATCATAGAATGAGTTAGGAAGGAGTCCCCCTCCTCAATATTTTTTAGTAGAGATGGTACCAGCTCTTCTTTGTACATCTGGTAGAATTTGACTGTGAATCCTTCTGGTCCTGGGTCTTTTATTGTTTGTAGGCTATTTATTACTTACTCAGTTCTGAAACTCTTTATTGCTATGTTCAAGGATTCAGTTTCTTCCTGGCCCAGTCTTGGGAGGGCGTATGTGTCCAAGAGTTTATCTATTTCTTCTAGATTTTCTAGTTTATGTGCATAGAGGTGTTCATTATATTCTCTGATAGTTATTTGTATTTATGTTGGGTCAGTGATAATATCTCCTTTGTCATTTCTGATTGTATTTATTTTTATCTTCTTTTTTCTTCTTTATTATTCTAGCTAGTGGTGTATGTGCTTTTTTTTTTTTTTTAAACTATGGATTTGTTTTTTTTGAATTGGCTTTTGTGTTTCAGCACCCTTCAGCTCAGCTCTGATTTTGGTTATTTCTTGTCTTCTGCTAGCTTTGAGGTTGGTTTTCTTTGCTTCTCTCATTCTTTTAGTTGTGATGTTAGGTTATTAAATTGTGATCTGCTTAACTTTTTAATATGGTGCTATAAAATTCCCTCTTAACACTGCCTTAGCTCTGTCCCAGAGAGTCTGGTAAATGCCCCAGTTAAATGGCATTTTATCTTTGTTCTCATTTGTTCTAAAGAATTTCTTGATTTCTGCCTTAATTTCATTATTTACTCAAAAGTCAATCAGGTGAAGCTTATTTGATTTCCATGTAGTTGTGTGGTTTTGAGCAAATTTTCTAGTCTAAATGTGTAATTTGATTGTACAGTGGTTCAAGAGTGGATGTTTTCAGTTATTTTGCCTATGCTGAGGAGTGTTTTATTTCTGATTATGTAATCAATTTTAGATTATGTGCCATGCAGCAATGAGAAGAATGTATATTTTGTTGTTTGGGGGTGGAGAGTTCTGTAGATGTCTATCAGATCCATCTGATTCAGGGCTGAGTTCAGGTCCTGAATATCTTTGTTGATTTTCTGCCTTGGTGATCTGCCTAATACTGTCACTGGGGTGTTGAAGTCTCCCGCTATTATTGCATGGGAGTCTACATCTCTTTGAAGGTCTCTAAGAACTTGCTTTATAAATCTGGATATTCTTGTGTTGGGTGCATACATACTTACGCTAAGTCTTGACTTGAACCCTTTACAATTATGTAATGCCCTTGTCTTTTTTAATCTTTGTTGGCTTAAACTCTTTTTTCTGAAATTAGGATTACAAACCCTGCTTCTTTCTGTTTTCCTTTTGCTTCACAGATTTTTTTCCATCCCTTTATTTTGAACCTATGGGTGTCATTGCCTTTGAGATGGGTTCTTGAAGACACCATACCAATGGGTCTTGGTTGTTTTTCCAGGTTGCCACTCTTTGCCATTTAATTGGGGCATTTAGCCAATTTACATACAAGGTTAGTATTTATATGTGTGAATTTGATCCTGTCACAATGATATTAGCTGGCTACTATGCAGACTTGTTTATGTGGTTGCTTTACAGTCACTGGTCTCTGTACTTCAGTGTGTTTTTCTAGTGGCTGGTAATGGTTTTTCCTTTCCATATTTAGTGCTTCCTTCAGGAGCTCTTGCAAGGCAAGCCTGGTGGTGACATATTCCCTTAGCATTTTCTTGTCTGAAAAGGATCTGGTGTCTCCATTGCTTATGAAGCTTAGTTTGGCCAGATATGAAATTCTGGGTTAGAGATTCTTTTCTTTAGGAATGTGGAATGTGAAACATTGGCTCCCAATATTTTCTCGCTTGTAGGGTCTCTGCTGAGAGGTCCACTGTTAGTATGATGGGCTTTCATTTGTAGGAGACCTGGTCTTTATATCTGGCTGCTCTTAACATTTTTTCTTTCATTTTGACCTTGGAGAATTTGATTATGTGCTTTGGGGTTGATCTTCTCACTAAGTATCTTACTGGGATTCTCTGCATTTCCTGAATTTGAATGTTAGCCTGTCTTGCTAGGTTGGGGAAGTTCTCCTGGATCGCATCCTGAAGTATGTTTTCCATCTTGGTTCCATTCTCCCCATCTCTTTCAGGTAACTTAATCAGTTACAGGTTCAGTCTCTTTACATAAATCCCATATTTCTTGGAGGTACCTCAATCAGTCATAGGTTTAGTCTCTTTATATAAATCCCATATTTCTTGGAGGTTTTGCTCATTCCTTTTCATTCTTTTTTCTCTATTCTTATATGTTTTATTTCAGAAAAATAGTCTTCAAGCTCTGAGATTCTTTCCTCCACTTGGTCTATTCTGTACTGATACTTATAATCACATGGTGAATTTCTTGTGTTGCATTTTTCAGCTCCATCAGATCGGTTATGTTTCTCTCCTTTAGAAACATAACTGGCCATTCTGGTTATCATCTCCTATATTGTCTTATCATGATTCCTAGCTTCTTTGCATTGGGTTATAACATGCTGTTTTAGTTCTGTGAAGTTCATTATTACCCACCTTTTAAAGTCTACTCTATCAATTCAGCCATCTCAGCCTCAGCCCAGTTCTGTGCCCTTGCTGGATAGGTATTGTGGTCATTTGGAGTAGAACATGCATTCTGACTTTTTGAGTTTTCAGTGTTTTTGTGTTGATTTTTTTCTCATCTTTGTGGGGTTATCTACCTTCAATCTTTGAGGTTGCTGCCTTTTTTTTTTTTTTTTTTTGAGACAGAGTCTTGCTCTGTCACCCAGGCTGGAGTGCAGTGGCGTGATCTCAGCTCACTGCAAGCTCTGCCTCTTGGGTTCAAGCCATTCTCCTGCCTCAGCCTCCCAAGTAGCTGGACTATAGGTGCCCGCCATCATGCCCAGCTAATTTTTGTGTGTGTGTGTGTGTGTTTTTAGTAGAGATGGGGCTTCACCATGTTAGCCAGGATGGTCTTGATCTCCTGACCTCGTGATCTGTTTGCCTTGGCCTCCCAAAGTGCTGGGATTACAGGCGTGAGCCACCACGCCCAGCCAAGTTTGCTTTTATGAGATCTTTATGGATGTTGTTATTTTCTGTTTAACAGTTAGGCCACTCTTCAGTAAGGCTGTTTTGGTTTGCTGGGGGTCCACTCCAGACTCTTGTTGCCTCGGCTTTTCCCATACCTGGAGGTATCACCAGTGATTCGTGCAAAAGAGCCAAGAGGGAAGCCTGCTCCTTCCTCTGGAAGCTCCAACTCAGGGGCAACTGACCTGTTGCCAGCCTGAATGTGGCTACAGGAGGTGGCTGAAGACCCCTGCTAGGAGGTCTCACCCAGTGAGGAAGAACAGGATCAGGGACCTACCTAAAGAAGCAGTCTGAATGCCATTTGGTAGAGCAGGTAAGCTGAGTTGGGGAGGACCATTCCTCATCTGGACCATTTGTATTCTCCAAAGCCAGCAGGCTGGAACAGCTGAGTCTACCAAACTGCAGAGATGGTCCCTACCCCTCCCCCTGGAGTTTTGTCCCAGGGAGAGATCAGAGCTCTGTCTGTAGAACGCTTGCTGGAGTGGCTGAAGCCCCTGCAGGGAGATCTCACCCAGCAAGAAGAAATGGATCAGCGTCCTTCTTAAAAAAGCAGCCTGGCCACAATCTGGCAAGGCAGCTGTGCTGTCCTGTGGGGAACCCCTCCTTATTCAGACTGCCTGTATTTTTCAAAGCCGGCAGGCTGAAACAACTGAGTCTACCAAACCACAGAGATGGCAGCCATACCTATCACTGGGAACTTGGTCCCGACTCAGGCAGACTCCAGCCTACTGCTGCCGGCTGGCTGGAATTCCAAGCCACTGGGTCTCAACCTGTGAGATGTCATGGAAGTGGGGCCTGCAGAATGATGCCACTTGGCTCCCCAGACTCAGCCCCCTTCCTAGGGACATGCACAGATGAATCTCCTGCCTTGCCACAGATCCTGGGGCTGGAGTATGCAAAACTCCTGGGTCTCTGTGTGTGCCTAAGTGGCCACTCTGTCATGACTCCACACAGGCTCATATATTGAGCCCAAGGCCCTGGTGCTGTGGGCTCATGAGGGGATCTCTTGATCCATAGGTTGCAAAGATCCATGGGATGAGCGTGGTTTCTGAAGAAGGGTTACACATTCACTCACCACTTCCCTTGGCTGGGGGTGGGGGTTTCCATGGCTCTGTGCTGCTCCCAAGTGGGTCATCACCCTACCCTGCTTCTTTTCATTCTCTGTGGGTCAAGCTATTTGCTTAGTCAGTCCCAATGTGAGAACCCAAATATCTCAGTTGAAGGTGCTGAATTCACTTGCTCTTTTCATTCCTCTATGTGAGTGCCACAGACTGCGGCTGCTTCCTATCAGCCATCCTGGCCCTTCAACAACCAAATGTGATCAATTCTTAGTATACCATACATACAGGTGCTGAAATACCAAAAAGAATTTTTGAAAAGAAAGCAAAATATTACAGAAATAAGTGCAATTACTATTTTAGCACAAGATTTTTGATAAGAGAGGGAAAGATTAGATTTTGTTAATTTGGGCTCAAATCCAATGCATTTTCCCCTCTACCTAATGAAATATTACTGAATCATATGGTTTAGAGACTCCATATGTAGGGTTCACTTATACCCCCACATTTCAACACCTCTGAATCATGATGCATCTTATAATCAATGAAATACCATAGTCTGGGAAGTTTTTTAAATCTTTGTGGTACACAAAATAATGGCATATCTCACAATTCACTACAAGTTTGATTTGATAAAATATGGTACAAGACCCTCATAAATAGGTTTCCCTTCTAAATTGTTGGTTTAAAAAATAAAAGTAAGCTACTATGAGAGTAGGGACTCAGAATCATACCCTATCATATTCCTATTCCTTTCCAGTGTATTTGAATTTTTATTCTGCTACCTGAATTAATTTAAATTATGCAAAAAATTATAAACACTATACTGAAGAATCTTAAAGCTTGTAAGTTTTTCTTTTTAGTTTGGTATCTGATAATATCAATTTATTAGAATACATTTACATGCATTCCAAATTTTCCAAATTTATAGAATAATTCGGTATGTACTCAGGATGAATTTAGTGATCTACAAAGTTTCTTTTCCAGATGATTTTCCCAAACTGGCTTTTCACCTGTATGAGTTCTCACATGCTATTTATCCTTGTGCATGAGTTTTTACATGTTAAGTAATTCATGAACTCTTATACATACTGATGAATGTAATAAATTGACAATGTTTTCTCCAGTGTAAATTATTTTATCTCTAAATGAGGTCTTTACAGCTAAAGGCTCTGTGACATAATCATGAGGTTTCTCTTCAATGTGTATTCTCTGTGGTTAATGAGGTATCTAAAGAATTTAATACATTGACTATATTAATGAGATTTAGGAGTATCAGGAGTTTTTACATAAGTAAAAGAGAAGTTATTTTGAAAAGTTTTTCCACACTAATTACAGTTTGTACTGTATTCTCTCCAGTATGAATTCTCCAATACTAATGAAGGATGATTTATAGTTGAAGAACTGCCCACATTGCTAGCATTCAAAGGACTTCTTACTATTGTTATACAGAAACTGAGCTCCAGGTACAAGGTTTCTCACATTTACTACATTCATGGGGTTTGTAGTGGGTTGAATAGTGTCCACCTCCCCCTCAAAATTCACATCCACCCAGAATCTTGGAAGGTAACCTTATTTGGAAATAGGGTCTTTGCAGATGTAATTACTGAAGATAAGGTCATACTGAAATTAGGAAATGCCTAAACATGATGACTGGTTTCCTTACAAGAAGAGTAGAAGAGACAGAGACACACACAGAGAAGAAAGCCATGTGAGGATGAATACTGGCGTGATATAGCTATACATCAAGCAATGCCAAAAATTACTGGCAACCAGCAGAATCTAGGAGAAGGGCATAGAACAGTTTCTTCTTGAGAGCCTCCAGAAGGAACACATTTCCCAAATCTCTTTATTTCTGACTTCTGGCCTCCTAAGCTGTGAGAGAATAAAATTCTGTTGTTTTAAGCCACCCAATTTGTGGTAATCTGTTTTGGCAGCTAGAGGAATCTAATTTCCCCTCCTGTATGATTCTTCTGATATACAATAAAGTATGATCCACTGAAGAAAGCTTTGCCATATTTGTTATATTGATCAGGATTATCATCTCTACAAATTTTGGGAGGCTAAAGAATTTTAACTCCTGGTACTGTGGCTTTTCACTTTAATTAAAATCATAGAAATTCTCTCCAGTATGACTTCTCTATGCACAATGAAGTGGAATTTTCTAGTGAAGGCCTTCCTACATTTATTACACTTACAGGAGCCTCTACACTATGAACCTCTTGATGTCTTATGAAGTTTGTTATAACTGAAAGTTTTACCATGTGATTATATTTTTAAAAGTTTTACACATGCATAGGTTGAGCTAATAATTTCCCACATTTATTATGTTTATAATATTTCTTGCTAGCACAATTTCTCTCAACTGTATCAAAATTACATTTGACATGCCCTCAAATAACTATGAGATGCTTTCCTTAGAGGAATTAGCTTTGAGCTCAGATAAAAACTGGCTTCCAATTTTACTATATTCATTTCTTTTCTCCACAGTCAATGCTTTATTGAAGATGAATGTACCTGGCTTCAAGTCTCCCTCCCTTCCTTTTGAAATAAATTGTACAGAGAGCTTTTCCTTGTGAATATTCTTTCAATCAACTTAGGAATAACCTTGTTCAGAATTGTCCTATTGTATGTTTCATGTCTCACCTTCTAGAACTATTGAGAGCTCAATTGCAAATGTCCTCTTCCCTAGCTGAAAAAGTACTCCTTGTAAGGCAAGTGGTGCAGAAATAAACAATTCAGGGAAGATAACATTTGAATAATTTCAAATATGATCTTGCATTATGCAGAAAGCCAATAAAATAAACAGAAGGAAGATGAAAAGATGAAAGAGAAAGTATACAGAACAGAGAGTAAGCACAAAGAGGACTGGACAGGAAATGGAGTTACTAGAAATAACAGCTAGAGTGATGTCAGAAGGAAATGGCAGAATAAGGACCTCCAAAACTCCCCCACTCCATAAAAGCAATGGGAACACAGTCAACAATTACTGAAATCAAGTCTTTCAAAACTCTAGAAATTAGCCAAAATCTTATAACAATCCAGAGAGCATTTATTCAAGAAAATGGCTGAATATTGGTAAGGACAGCACTTCTTTTGGCATATAAATTGCTCTATTCTTACTCCCTTTACCCCACCTGCACAGTACATTTGAAAATCAAAAATCAGTAATCACAGTTAAAATCTGCAACCTAGCAGCTACTGGAAAGGAAGAACAGGTTGAAACACATCCAGCACCCCAATCCTAGAGAACTGTCATTATTTAATCTGTCTGGAGCTTCCTAAGAAGGCTCCACTCAAAGGTCTTCTCTTTATTTTACCTCACTCAGATTTCCTGCAGTGTGAAAGGCCTTTTTTCTCCAGAGGCATTCATCAAAAATCATCAATAGCAATTGTTTAATACTGCAGCTGCCTGAGGTAGTGGTAAGAGTGGATCAAATAACAAGTTAACCAAAAACCTTTTAAAAAGTAAAATCCCGGGAACAAAGTGTCCATGGGGGGCTTTAAACATGAATAGGAATAGCATGCATACTCAGGACTATAAATATGCTAGGAAAGACATGACAGGGCCCTTAGCTCTCACCTGAGGTTGTCCACGAAGCTCTGCATGAGCCAGAAGTAAAATCTAAGACAGCGTCATGAACTGCCTCTCCAAGTGTTGAGAGCATGCCTACACACACACACACACACACACACACACACACACACACACAGTGCCCCCAGCAGTCCAAGAGTCTTAGTTCTATACTTTAAAAAAATATATCTCCAATTCACAGCTGATTTGTATGGTAGCAGAACAGAGAGTTCAGTGGCCACAAATGAGAACAATATACAGACTTTCCTGAATGAGCCTGATCCCATATCTCAGAGCCACCAGTGTTAAAACCCTGGATGGGTATCCTTTCATCTCATTCTCTTTAGTTATAAAAAAAGTATCTATCTATGGTTGTTGCCTCCACTTCCTCAACTCCTATTCTCCCAGAACGTATCCAACTGGCTTCTGTTTCCTGCATCTGAAGGACAGGACACTGGTTCCACTGAGAGCCTCAAGTAACCTTCATGGTGCCAAATCTAATAGCTCCCTCTTAGTCACTCTCCTGCTCACTTTCTTAGTAGTCTTCAGTGCAAGGTGGCCCCACCTTTCTTCTTGAAATAATCTCTTCTCAGATATCCATGTCATTACATTTACCTCGTTTTCCATCTACCTAACTGGATGTTTTTTTCTGTCTCCTTCATAGACTTCTCCTCTGCTCCATCTCTAAATATTGATGTGCCCCAGGACTCACAGAAAGGCTCTCCATGCTTCTCTATCTGCACCCTCTTCCTGGCATTCAATATTGTCCACATGCCTATGCCTTCCAAATGTAGATCTACTTCCCCGTCTTCTCCTGTGGCTTACAGACCTCTCCACATGAATACCTACTAGGCAATTCAAACTTAACAATGGAAAAATAGAACTCCTCCCACCAAAACAAACAAACAAACAAACAAAAACAACAATACTTTTCCTGCTCCAAGTCTCTTTTCCTCTCTGTCAAGAATCCAGTGTTACAAACCCCCATGTTGCACGTGCCAAAACTCAGGAATCAGATTTAGTTTCTTTTGTCCCTTACCCCCCATGTCTATCCATCAGTAAGCCCTGCCTACTCTACAGCCAAAATAATGTATATCCAAAATTCAGCCACTTTGATTCTACTGCCTACTCATGCCATGATACGCATGACTATTGTGGCAAGATTGCTTGATGCTCACAAATTTTCCCCACAAAAGAATACTACATTTCCCAGTCTCCTTTGCAGTTACTTTAAGACCATGTTACTGAGTCCTGGCTGTTGGAATATGTAACATTTAGTATATGCTACCTGTAGCTGAGCCCCTAAAATGTCCCACTCAATCTTCCTGTCATAGGTTAGAAGGAAGGGATGAGCATTACTTTGAGCCTAGACCCTGAGACAACTTCTGGAACAGTTGCCCAGAGTCACCTCCCGACCACATCCCACTGTGTGTTGAGCAAGAAATAAACTTTTTTGTGTTAAGCAACTGAGATTTGGAAGTTTTTCTGGCACTGCAGCTAGCATGTAAACTAACAGACACATAAACCACATACAGAGATTGATCCACTTAGAACAGCAGATACCTCTGTGAGGGCTGAATTTCAGCCTAATCTGCAATATTTTTATTTTTCACAAGGATAAGGAATACATGTAGTTCAGGTGCAGATAACAAATTTAAAAGACAACTCCTGCATTCCCCTCCTCTTGCAGCTGGAATACCCTGTCTATACACCCCTAGAGTTCCTTCATCTCCATGGCTTTGGTTCAAGGCTAGGACAGGAAGGCAATTATGAGACACAGTCAGTAAATCAATCAACAGTTACTTACCGGCACCCAACAGTCAGGCCCTGGGCATGGTGCAAGCCAGGCACCAAGAAGTGAATGAATCATGCTGTCTGGCCTTGAGCAGCTCCACAGTCCGGCAATTTCTTCACAGAGTGACCGCTCTTTACAAGAAACTACTGTGTTAACAAGCTCACATGCTGAAGATGGACTTACCTGAGATCCAAGGTCATCCACTCTCTAGATTTGTTTCTTCACCTTTGTCCAAAACTAGCAGAAGCAGCAGAACAGAAAAGATAATTGCATTACGGCTAGGATAGGGGAGTGTACTCAGATGGAGGAAGAGGAGGGATATAAAAGGAGAAGTTATCAAATGAGATAGACTTGACGACTTACTTAAGTGGGGTCTTAATGACTGAGTAGGAGTTCACGAAGAGCACCCAGAGTAAGGGAAGGTGCATGCAAGCCAGAGGGACCCATATATGCAAGGGCACAGAGGGGTGAAATGATCTTTTGCTTTCAAAACAGTGATGGCTTCAGTTTGGTAGAAACACAGGGTGTGGGAATGGGAGAGGCAGTCAGGGTAGGCTCCTCTGTATGAACTTGGACTTGATCCACAGGGTTGTCACAACCCTGTGCAGACTGTGCCTTAGGGTGCCTGGTCAAACGGGCAAGTGGGACTGCAATCCAGTAAGGCTCAACTCACCAAGTCATGTACCCTGTCAGGGGTTTGGATCCACCAGGAGAAAGGGGTGCAATTTCCACAGTGCCCGAAGGTGCTGTGTGGTCTAACAGGAGCCCTGTTTATCCTGTCCCTGGCATTACAGCTTTCAAACCCTTTTTACACACAAGATCTCACTGTGTTCTCACAACTCCATGAAGAAGGGATTGTGAGCACCATTTTATAGACGAAGAAACTGAGGCTGAGATGTGAAAAGACAAAACCTACAGGAGACATTCCTAGAGAGGTCCCTTCAGGTTCCAGTGATTCCCCTTTGGCTAGAAGATCCTGGGAAAACCAGCAAAGCTCTTGGCCACTGTCCTCTAGCAATCTTTTTGTCATGTGGAAAAACACAGGTTTGATGTATGCAACTGACTCATGGTGTACACTACATTACATGGTCACAAATACAAATTTTAAAAGGTGAGGTGAAATACTAACTGCTTCTATCGTTCTAAGATTTTCCCCACCCCAATAGATTGTCTTTGTAGGAAACTCATCTATAAAGGACGCCAGCAGAGACCAGGTCACATCTCTGTTTTAATTTTGGATGAAATTCTATTTTGTGGCCCCTCCTCAGGTGGGAAGGTGCCTGCAATCTCACACATTTCAAATAAATTTTGCTGAAAAACCAGGGCAGGTAATATCTGATTTTTACCTAATACTAGCTTGGAGAGAAAATGGGACTTTGGGGAAAATTTCCCCAAATGTTTGGTTTACAAAAATCATTCTTGGCTTAAAAAATCAGAGCCCAACCAAGAGAAGGGAATTTCCCCTACCTTGGCCAAGTTCCCTAAAGCATCCCAGCAACAACACTGTAAGAAGAGATTGTGAGTGAATTAGGACCCTTGATGAGCTTCTGAGTAAAATGGGCTGGCTTGCTCTCTGAGATGATGGTACTGAAACCCTTGGGGCAGTTTCATAATACTACCCTTTTTATATCTAGAAAATTTATGCAATACATAAAATTCATTGAGAATTATACTAAAAAATATATGGGCTGTCTACAAAACAAATGCTAAGGGGCTTTCTAAAAGTTGCAATCATCAAGCCAGTTAACAGGCCTGTACTCGGTGGCCATTAGAGAAAGCCTTCAGTACAGTACTGGCGCCATCTCGTGTCTAACACTGAGCCCGGCACTTAGAAAACACACAGCATAGGAATGTACTGGGAGGAGTGAGTGGCCAGGTGTTCCTGAAAATTTACAGAAGGGATGGGGAGATGCAACTGGAAAAGTAGACTAGGGCCCGCTTCTGACGGTCTTTATTGCACAGGCACTGGCAACTAAGCCACATGATCAGGTCTGTGTCTTAGAGTAATTCAGCAGTAGGCACACAGGCACGGTGAGTGACAACGGATCACACACCTAAGGGCTCAATGCTTCATGAAGTCTTGTGCCAAACCACTGGATCAGCAGCTCCTACTAGAATGTATGCAGGTATTACTGGTTGATTTGTTCACGTCTATATCCCCGCTGCCTAGAACAGTGCCTGGTACCTAAATGTTTTTATTTTAAAATAAAATGACATTTTTTCCAAATACGACTACATGATAACACTGTCAAAATACAGAGCCCCCACCCCATCCAGCTTCACAGCAGCCTGAGAGGAAGGCATCGCTTTCCTCATCTTACAAACAGTGGGGCTCAGTGAGGTTGCCCTGGTAAGGGCAGAGGCGCAGCCCCCCGTGTATAATTCTTTCACTGCCAGGCTGCACGGACCCCCGGCCTGTTGCAGGTAAACGAGCTGGACTTCGGAATCCAGACCAGGCTTCCCCAGCGTCCGCTGTGTCACGCACTGACCCTCTCTGGACCTTAAGTTGCAGCATCTACCCAGGAGGCGCCAGGACCGTTCCCCAAAAGCAAAGTCTTTAAAGTGACATTCCCCAGAACCCCCACCCGCTCCCAGGTGAACTGGACCCGAGGGACTTCAGCGGAAGACATCACATCCGATCCTACCCGAATATACGAAAAGTGGACCCGAGCGGCAGGCCTAAGGCTCCCCACACCCGTCTTCGGCCGCCCTCCCACGCTCTCATTTTATAAATGCTGACGCTGAGGCCGCCGGTGAAAAAGATTCTCGTCGGTGGTTACAACTCGGGCCGGGGGAATCCAGGAACCCTAGTTTTCCGTTGGGAGGGAAACGGCGGAATCCAAAAGCGACAGTATGACAGGATTTCCAGACATGACAGACCTCAACAACTCCCACCGCTTCAAACCGGCCCGACCCGCTCGGCCTCCGGCTTCTCACCCGCTCGGCTCCGCTCGGCTCTACCCGGCCCCGCTCGGCTCCACTCATTTCCGCTTGGCTCCACCCGACCCTCGCCTCGTCTCTGTTCGGCTCCACTCGGCTACTTTCGGCTGCGCCCCACTCCCTCGGCTAGTCCACTCGGCCCCATCCGCTCCGCTTGGCCCAGACCCTCGCTCGGCTCCGATCGGCCCACGCGCTCGCCCTCTTTCGCAGGTGGAACAACGCGGGATCTCCTGTTCCACCTGCCGGGCTCGGGTGGAGTCCTTTGCTCTATCTGGCTTAGCCCCCATTTCGGCCCACAGCGGATTGCATCGGGTACAGGTCGGCTTCATCGGGCCTGCTTCACTCCCCTTCTTCGGTCACCGACGAGGTCCACTCGTGCACCTGTCTCCCCCTCACCTACCCGACAGCTCTGGGGCAGCTCGGTTCGAAATGACCCAGAAGGGGTCTTGCAAAGTCTTCCATCATCGTAGGCACCGCGCGGGCTGAGGAACGAACTGAGCTCCGGGATATTTTGACTTGGCGACGCTTCTGGGGACCCCCACATCACAACTAGATGCCCTGAGGCATCTCTCACATCTAAGACTCAGTCTCCCATCTGCAAAATGCAGTTGTTGCTAATTCTGCTCTCTCGGGCCCGGTGGGGGGATTAGGGGCCAGTGAGCACGTGTTGAGCGCCCTCTGTGTGTAAGGCGGAGTGTAGTGAGCCGACAGCGAGGTCAGGGCCCCGTGTATGGAGGCGCACACAGAGGATTAAACAAGCATGTTTGCAGAAACCCCTGGCCCTCTGCTTTTTCCGCTGGCTGTGTGGGGTTGAGCACGTGGTCTAGCCTCTCCAGCCGTTTCCCCTCCCTAAGATGGGCAGAGCTCCTTGGCAAGCAAGAATTGTCCATGTGTGCCTTGCCCTCCAGCCCCAGACATCTCACAGAGGCAGCACAGGTGTCTGTCTCCTGCCCCAGCCTTCAGAAGGTTGGGTCACAGGAAGGATGGCCTTTTATAATGACCCTCTGCATGACTACAATTCATCTCACAAACTTCTGAGGGCCTGGAACTCAATGTTGGGGAGACAGGGCAACAGTTGGGTACTTAAGTTGCAAGCTGCAGAAACTGACTTGGCCACTTTAAATAAAAACAATTTGTTGGAAGGATACTGGGGAGGTGGTGGAATAAGGGAAGCCTGAAGACAAAGTTCAATAAAGCAGGAGTTGGGCTTTGCCAGGTAGTCTTGGTGCCAAAGACCTCTGAACAGTCACCCCTGGACACTGCTGCTATGTGAATGCATGTTAACCCTTTCTGCCATCCTGGTTAAGTCTCCAGAGAAAGGGTCAGATTGGCTAGATGTAGGTGTCAGGAACTTCTTCGCGTTGAACTATGTCTTGAAGAATGAGTAGAAATTTGCTAAAGGGAGAAGGAAAGGACATTCCAGGTAGAAGGACCAGCATGTACAGGGCATGTACATCACTGGAAAGAAATCTCGGGGCCATCTTGGACTTGTGCTTGCCACAGTGTGCCAGATGCTTTCCTGGTCATGTCATTCAGTGCTCAAGAGAACCCTATAAAATGGATATGAATAATTTTTTGGAAAAAAATTATTGTATTGTCTTTATTAAAATGATAAGTGCTTTTATAAACCCTTTAAACTATATAGCAAAATGTTGCCAAAATGGAGAGAGGAGGGCAATCACTACAAACCCTACTGCCCCAAACCCCAGAATTAATATTAGGCAACATCATTCCAGATGTTTTTCTAGGCATATATTTGGAAGGAGGGGTGGGAGTGGAAGAAAGGAAGGGAGATGTAAGAGAGGGAGGATGGGTAGCAGGAAGGAAAGAAGAGAGGCAGGGTGCAAGGAAGGAAGGAAAGGAATTTTATTAAAATGAGATTATACTGTATATGCCAATTTAAAAAATAAAGTATATGAAGCGTATTTCCATATGAATTTAACAAAAGGAAATTTGAGCGAAATAAAAGCAGTTGTTTACATCTTTGATTTGTTACCAAAATGAATATTTTTTACAAGATCCCCCGAGGTTTGTGGAGAACATTAAGAGATTAGGGGCCATCTTCCCACTAAATTATATGTTTAAATCCTAGCATTTATTTTTCCCTGTTATGAAGAATGAGAAAATTAAGTCCTTCACACTTTCTATCACGCTCACACCTAACACACTGCTGCTGGGCTATTGATTTTATTTATTTATTTATTTATTTATTTATTGGAGACAGAGTCTCGCTCTGTCTCCCAGACTGGAATGCAGTGGCACGATCTCAGTTCACTGCAACCTTCGCCTCCCAGGTTCAAGTGATTCTCCTGCCTCAGCCTTCCGAGTAGCTGGGATTACAGGAGCCCACCACAATGCCCAGCTAATTTTTGTATATTTTTTCAGTACAGATGGGATTTCACCATGTTGGTCAGGCTGGTCTTGAACTCCTGACCTCAAGTGATCCTCCTGCCTCACCCTTCCAAAGTGCTGGGATTACAGGCATGAGCCACTGCTGCGCCCAGCAGCACTGTTGATTTTATAATGCCAAGGTCTGTAATATTCACAGACCTTGTAATATTCTGCCACCTCCCTGCCCTTGAATATTTAATCCTAGTTCTGGGTTGATTTGTTAGCATTGCTCACCTCTAGTCATACCTTGACTTTTCCCTTTCTTAGTTTCTTTTTTTTTTTTTTTTTTTTTTTTTTTGAGACAGACTCTCACCCAGGCTGGAGTGGAGTGCCAGTGGCATGATCTCAGCTCACTGCAACCTCTGCCTCCTGGATTCAAGTGATTCTCGTGCCACAGCTGCCTGAGTAACTGGGATTACAGGCATGCACCACCACACCTGGTTAATTTTTTTGTTTTTTGTTTTTGTAGAGATGGGATTTCACCATGTTGGCCAGGCTGGTCTTGAACTCCTGTCCTCAAGTGATCTGCCCTCCTTGGCCTTCCAGAGTGCTGGGATTATAGGCAAGAGCCACTGCATCCCTTTCTGACTGTCTTATTTAGATTTATCTCTTGATTGCCATAGACCCACCTTATGGATAGGAACATTAAAGCTTGTTCAAAGTCACATTGCCCATGGCAAATCAGTGCAGAGCCAAGATTCTGGCAAATATTTGCCTGATTCCAGAGGGAGAGCTCAGGAGACCCATGGCAGCTGTGAGATTTTGGACTTGGGTGTTGGCATCTAGGGAAGGAGGGAGTCACTCTCTCTTCTTGAACTTTCTGGGGCTGCCAGAGGAGGCTGGACAGGACTCAGGGCTAACTCTGCCTCAAGGGGTCAGATTAAGGGTTAGACAGGTTTCCTGTAGTGCCTGTAACCCAGCCCTAGAGCTTTAAGGAAGGAATTAGTGATTTAGGTGACTGGTTCTCTTGGCCTAGATTTTTCTGGACACTGAGGACTGAGAACAGAAGGTAGGACAATGAGGAGGCCTGATGCATCTGATTTTCTTCCACTAGAAACAAAAATCCCCCAACCCAGAGGCCTAAACATTTACAGATTTTTCTGTCACTTGAAAAAAAAAAAGCCCAGAGGCAGGCTGTGGGGATGCTATGGCAGCTCAACCATGCCATGGTTCCCAGGTTCCTTCTGGTTTTCCATTCGGCCATCCTCCTCAAGATGGCTGCCAGAGGAAGGGGAAACTCAAGGAACTGAAAGCCCGGGGGCTTCCACCCACATCTCTTTCAACAGAACAAAGTCATGGCTGCCCCTAGCTGCAAAGGATGCTGGGAGATGTAGTTTCTAAAGTCAGTTACAAGACAGAAAGAAGTTTATCCCCAGGATAACTGAGATTTTTCACTACTTTTTAGTCTAAGATAATGAAAACAACTACACTTAGTAATTTACAGATACTCATTTGAAGTGCCATCTAGGGACCAGGCACAGAGCCAGCTGACTTGTGTAAACTGGCGAATGAAGGGCTTGTCCTCTCCTCATCTGACTTACATAGGGAATAGTCACTGTGTGCAAAGTGCCTAATATCTATTACTTCATTTAATGTTCGTAACAGTACTAGGAAGTAATTACTATTAACCCCATCCTACACACAAGTAAACAGAAGCTCTGAGAGGCTAATAAATGTACTCAAGGCTCCATAATTATATAACAGAGCCAGAATTCAAATCCATGTTGGTCTAGTCCAGAGCTTCAGCCATTAACTATTCCATACTAGTGGGTTCTGTCCCTGGCTGTGTCTTAGAACCTCCCTGAAAGCTTTTTATATGTTCCACAGAGATTCTGATTTAAGTGGTTGGAGGTGGGATTCAAGCATCAGTGTGTTTGTAATTATCTTATTTAATCCACACAACAACTGGAGATGGAGGTATGTATCTTTCTGTTTAAAATCAGAGAAACTAAGACCCAGAGATGTGGACTCACTTGCCTAAAGTCACACAGCAATTCCATTGTGAAACTGGGATATATGTTCAGGTCTATCTTCTCCAAAGAGCCATCCTTAGCTCCACAAAAAAGCAGCCTCTGAAAAGCTGGGGGATATACTGGCCAACTCCTCTGCTCCAGCCCCAGAAGCCTCCCAGGGAATGTGTGTGCATGAAGGGCAGAGTGCCAGGTGGCAACTGAGTGATAAACAGGCCAGGACATGCCAGGATGTGTGCCGGAAGCCCAGCCCGCTGAAGGCAGAGGTGTGGCTGGGCTGGGGTGGGGGCCGGACGTGGGGATGCACTTTTTCCCCAGCACAACAAGCTGTGGGCTTCCTCCCTCCCAGCTGAGCCCTGCCTGATATGGCAGGCCCAGAATGGGTTGCTAGCTAGAGACTGGAGGGCTGGCAGGAGGGCAGGGGCCCAGGGCCAGTCCCCAGAGGAAGTCACATGGCTGGGGGCACAGGCATGACCCAGGAATGGTGAGGGGAGGGAGATATTTCAGGCCCGAGAGGAAGGGCCCAGCCCATGAGATGAATCACCCAGGCCAGAGATTATCCTGAGGAAGACCTTGGGGGTGGAATGGTGATAAGTGCTCTCCTCCCGAGGTGACCAGGAGCCCACGGGCAGCTAGCCAGTGGCCGGTGAGGCAAAGTGTGGCTGGGAGCACACAGATGAGTCTGAGAGTGCCCACCAGCTCCAGGTGCTTTCCAGAAGGGACTTCTCAGTGACCCTACAACACAAGGGGAAGCCCTGCAGACCAGTCTCTTGCACAAGGTCACAGGGCCAGAGATGGGACTTGGAGTGGGAGTGTGCCTTTCTGTTTCTGAAGCTTGTCTCCCCAAAGCAGGGAGCTAAGACTGCCACTGCCCTCTTGCTCCAGGGGCTTCCTGGGTGGACATGAAACTTCACAGATAAAACACCACGCTTTAGACTCCAAATGGCAAACCAAGTGTCAGAGCTTATGCTTGCTCCTGGATGAGGCACTAGACTTGTCCCAGCTTCTTACTGCAGAAATGGGAAGTAGGGAGTCCAGAGGCTTACCCAGAACAAGGGGCTTACCCAGGACTCCAGAGCAGGCTGGACAGAGGCCAGTGGACCTGAGTCCTGCCTCCCAGCCCACAGGTGATGATCTTCTGGATCTCTAAGCATGACCATCAGCATCACCTGGGAACTTGTTAGAAATGCACATTTTAGGGTGCATTAAATTCAGCCCCAGATGGACTGAATGTGAACCTGGGCAGTGGGCATCCCTCTGAGTGTTAACAAGCCCTCCTGTAGGGGATTCTGGTGCCAGCAAAACCCAAAGTCCAAACACACACACACACATTCACAGGCTGGTATGTGGTATAAAATGACCCCACAATGGTCTTTACCTCAAATTCAATTAAAACAATCCCATCCACCTGATGATCCATCCATGGGCTCACAAACCATGAGAGTGCAGAGGTCCTTCAAAATCAACAGGGATTTGTTTCTCAAGCTTGAGCGATATGTGGGTTCCTTGAAAGGGGAAGCTGCTTGTACACTACCCCCCGCCAGCCAGTAAACACACACAATGGTGGTTTAATTTTTATTATGCCATTGCTTAGATATGTACTATCATAAAACTAAGTGTAGGCTCTTATGCTATTAAAATCTGCAAGTTCCAGGTGAAATATAAACTAACACAAACACGACAAAACCTTACTTTTAAATGAATGATAATTGACGTATGCCAGAGAATGTTACTTTGCTGAAGCTGAGTGGCAGCTTGTAGGCTGACCATGGTGTCAACTGCCACCATGTGGGGCCCATTAAATTTGGCACCATGTATCACCCTCTGTCATGAGATGAATCAAACCTCCTAACCCCTTTCCTCTAGCCCACCTCCTCCTAACCCTTTCTTCACACAGGGCAGGGGCTTCAATGCATTACTGCGTACTTCTCCTGTGCTCCAAATCACAAAAGTGGCTTTCCTGGGAACATTATGAACATAAGCAAAAATGCAAACTTAAACAGGAAAGTTAATTAGAGGACAGTTCTCAGTTATAATGAGGTCATCCTAATAGTTTGAAATATGAGGATATTAGATTCATGTTAAAATGGGGGAAAAAAAAGACCATTTTGAAATTCTCACTCTTGGAGCCCTGAGTATGCCTAATAGTTTGAAATATGAGGATATTAGATTCATGTTAAAATGGGGGAAAAAAAAGACCATTTTGAAATTCTCACTCTTGGAGCCCTGAGTATGCCTCTCTGGAAACCTGGAAGTCCATAGACCCCTTTTGAAGAGACAGAGACTTAGAGCTGGCATGCCTTACTCCATTTCTGAGCTGGAGAAATCAAGGCCCACAGAACAGTGGGGACCCACTGTTCCCTTCTCTGATCCCTCTAACCTCTAACAGCTGATTTCTCACTGGCATAAGGAAGAAGTGTCCCAGTCACCATTGTACCCAAATGCAAGGGGCTCCCCTGGGATGAGTGAGCTGCTCTCCCTGAAAGAGGTTTGAGCACAGTTGGCCACAACTCAGTAGAGATGGGATAGACTTCCCTCTGCCTCTGCCAGGAAGTCCAACTTGGGAGGTCCTGAGGGGGACCTGGGCATCTGTTTCACACCCAACTAATTTGGATGCACATAGAAGTTTGAGAAACAGTGGCCCTGATGCTCTTTAAGATTCCTTCTGATCCTAGAGGGCTGGATTCCAATACACATCATTATTGCTGTAATCATCATCATCAAATAACTGTCATGTGTTGAGTGCATGCTGTGTGCCAGGTGCTCTGCTAAATGTGTTATATATACGATTGCTGTAACCTATAAGATGGCATTATTATTATTATCATCTCCACACAGATAAGGAAATAGGCTAAGGGAGGTTTATCATTTTCCTAAGGTCACACAGCAAGAGGCTGAGCCGAGACTCAAAGCTGGGCGTGTTACCCCAGTGCCCTAGCAGTATTTCATATCCAACTCTGCCCCTAGCTGGCCATGTGCCTTTGAAGCCTCTCGGGCCTGTAGTGGGGCTCAGTCTCCCCACCTGTGGGATGGATTGTCTCTTTGCAGCCTCTTCCACAATCTTGGCTCCCAGATTCACAAACGGGTTGATGGTTCAGCAGGGGAGTCAATAGGACTTTGGCAGCAGGAGGAGGGAGATGTCAATTTTCCAGCCCCGAGGCCCATGTTCCAGCTCCTCCCAGTCAGGATGCTCTGGCCCTAACCATTCTGCCCCCACCTCCCGCCCCCTTGATAAACGCTGAATCACTGGCCTGGGTGAGGCCCACCTCATGGATAGCAGTGGGCATTAGGAATGCTGGGGTGGAGATGAAATCTATGTAGGTGAAATCAGTGTAGAGGAGCCTATTCTTGGCAGGAGGAGATGTGGAAGAAGACAAAAAGGGAATGGCGATGTGTTAACATAAGAGCCAGACACTCAGCTAGACTCTCAGCTAGATGCTGGGTAAGCAACTTAACACCTCAACATCTCAATTTTCTCTTCTGGAAAATGAAGTTGTTATGAGGAGTGCATGAGAATCATCCAATTATTCATGTGTCTAACAATTATTCAACAAGGGCCGCCCATGTGCCAGGCATCGTTCTAGGAAATGCAGCTATTAAGTAACAAATATTCATGCTTGCGGGGCTGACAGTGCAATGAGGAAGACAGACAAACATAAGTCAACAAATAAACAATGTAAAGTTGGGGGGTGCTGATACATTCTAGGCATATAAATAAAGCCTGAGTAAGAGGTGGTCTAGAGAGTGCCATGAAAGGGCAGGGTACTCAGGGGTCACCCCTGTGGGGCAGCAATGTGGGAGGTGATATTCTGCTTGAATGAAGTAATGGGTAAACCATACAGCCATCTGAGAAAAGTGCTGCCAGCAGCAAAGAAATATAAGGCATCCATCAGATAGCCTGGCACATACTAGGCCCACAGTAAATCGTGCATGCTCTCACAGTGCAAAGACAGAGGCTGTTTCCTTATTTGAGCAGATGGATGGTCTCTGTGTTCCTGCTGCTCCCCAGCTGTAGGAATGTAGTCTTCAGGCCCCAGCTTTTTGCCATGCCTGCTCTAATCCTGGGAGAGAGGACCTGGGGACCAACAGCTCCAAGGCAGAAGGAGGAAGAAGAGATTCCATCAGAGGCAGCACAACCTCCTACCAGCCTGGCGCACAGAGGGGGGCTCCCCAAGCAGACACCATGGTGCCAGTCACAGGGGTTGAATGCTGGATAGCCACAAAATAATAAAGGCTGATCTCACTGGTGAAAACCCACATGGAACTGGATCATAGCCCACCCACAATGTGGGTGCCTTTCCATCTACAGGTTGAAGGCTACAGGCCTTTACAATTGACACCCTAATGGCTTCTGCCACCTGCTTCCCACCTCTCCTTCTTTCCAACTCCTCCACTCTCCCCGGGCTGATTACCTGGGCTCCGGTGACCATCAGTGGGTGCGCAGCTCTGGGTCCCCTCTGGAGGTGCCCATGTCAGGGGATGGGGGGCAGACAAACACACAGGTGAGGCTGAGCTGGCATAGTGGCTGCTTAGACAGGGGCCAGCACAGGGGCTGTGAAGGTCAATATCCTGTTGGGGGAGTTGGCCAGGGATGGCTTCTGGAGGAGGCAAAATGCAGCTTCAAGGGTGTTTTTCATTGTTCAGTTCTCAGCTCTTCAGAGAGCCTTCGCTGGTCACACTACCTGAGGTTCTCCACTGAGCTGCAGTGTGTCACAGCTCTGAATTTCATTTTCTTCTGAGCGCTATCCCACATGAGAGTATTTCTTTCCTTCATCTATTCATTCAACAGAAATGATGCTCCTAGTACAGGGCTCCCAGCAGGTCCAAACACTGTAGCACCAAATGTTTTGGCTCTGGTTTGTGCTGCTGAAGTTTTCTTCTAAGCACAAATGAAGAAAATGGAGGGACCAAACGCAGGTGGAAAGTCATTGGACACCCGCCATTCGAGACTGCCTTAAACACAAACACCCTTTCTTGATCCGTGGCAGCACCAATTTTATTTACAAGCATGTACACGGCACTGGCTATGTTCCTGGCAATGTGCTAAGCACTTTACGTCTAGTATCTCAAACCTCAAAACTACCCAAGGAGGTAGAAACCATTACTGCTTTCAGTTTACAGATAAACTGAGGCAAGGAGGGATTTAAGTAACTTTTCCAAGGTCACAGAGATAATAAACGGTGGAGCCAGGATGTGAACCCCTCTAGGGTCCTCATTGACAGCAGTGTCTGGTATACAGCAGGACTCCATACCTTAGTGATAGCTGCGGGTAAGAGCTAAGCTGATCTCCTTCTGTATCCAGCAGGGGGCGACAAAGCACCTGGCTGACTGTGCACCTGCCCCAGGTATGTATAGTTGATTTGGCTTAAAGACGAACAGTACCTGCTGAAGAGGTATCCTTCTCACTTCCTAATCCAGGCAGAGGGAGCTAAATGGGGAGAAAAATTCTGGGCTAGCACGACTCTGCCAAGGAAGAACTTTATGCAATGGGTCCCATTGAAACAGTCATGAAACCATTATTCACACTAGGTTCCAGGTTTTGGAATGAATCCTTGGAGAAGCTCCCAGTCAGGTGAAGGATTAAATGACCTGAACATTATCAGGCTCACAGAAATCTGTACAAGTGAAAAATAAGCTGTTCTGGATCACGAAGCTAGTAAGTAGCAGATTTGGGATTCAAACTCAGACTTATTTGACCCAAAAGTCTAAATTCTTTTTACCAAACTATAGTCCTCACGTTGATGAAAGCCCTGTCCTGGGTGCTGGAGACAGAGATGAAGGATACAGCATCTTTCCCACAAGGAGATTATGTTCTGATGAAGGAGGGAGGGGAGTGAGCCCATACAACATTTGGGGTGGGAAGGGCTCTGCCAAGATCAACACAAGAAGGGTGGGAGCACAGAGGAAGAGATGCATTAAAAGGTGGTCCCTTCGAAGATCATGTCTATTGTGTTCACTGCTGTACCCTAGCAGTGAACCCAGCCCAGGGACTGGCACAGTTTAATCCTCAACGAATGTTTGATGACTGACTGAATGAGGAAGAGACCAAGTGCCTAGGATAGGAGTAATGTAGATCAAGGAAGGCTTTTCAGATGAGTTGACATTTGGGTGGGATTTGGAGGATAAGTTAGGAGTTTACCAGGTAGAAAAGACAGCTAAAGGCATTCTAGACATATGCAAAGAAATGACAGGCTGCAGTAGTAGTCTCTCAACTTTTAAAAAAATCACAATCCACAAAGTATACACATACACATCCAATACACACACACACACACACACACACACACACACAGTTGGAACCTTATGCATAATGTCCTGTTATTTTCTGATCTATTTCTTTTCATAAATGCTAGTGGCAACCCACCAATTTGTTGTGATATGGGCACAAGTGTTTGGGGAAAGTGGAGGCTGTAAAGGTAATTTTGAGCTAGACCATAAAGATCTCTGGACGCTAGGCTGATAAGATGGAACCCTTTTTAGTTCTGCCTCTCCTTCCTTCCCTGTGAAGCCAGACACTATAAATTCCTTTTCCTTCTCTCACTCTCTGATGAACTCCCTGCCTCTCAGGCTTGTCTTTGTTACCTTTTGTCACTCCATTTCCCCAGCTGGTTCTTTAAATCATGCTGAATTCCTGGGCCTCTGCACTGGGCCTTCCCCACTCATCCTTCTTAGTCTCCCAGGGTGTCCTCTCCTTGCCTTGATTTGAATGTCTGCCCACTTCTAGCTGGGGATATCCAACCTAGAAGTAACAGCCCAAAGCCTCTCCCCAAGCACCAGTCACCCTTCAGTGACCTACAGATACTTCAGACTCAGTATGTCCAAAACCAAGGTTCAGCCCCTGAGACCTCCTGCTCTCTGGGTCACCATTCTGTATTTTTCTCACCAGCCACACACTCTCACAGGACAGGACACTGTCCTGGAGGCCTTCCCCATCTTGTCTATCCTGCCTTCAAACTCGCTCTCAAATCCACCCCCTTCTCTCCCCGCCGTCTGCCACCGTTTTGTCCAGGGTAAGCCTTCTCTCCCACAGGTAATATTGAGACCTCCTGACTTGCCCTCCTCTCTTGCCTCTTCCTTTGGCTCCCACAACAGCCACCATGAAACTTGTGGAACATAAACCTGATCATGTAACACCCCTGCCCCTCTTAATATGCCCTGTGTCCCTAAACTCCCTATGGGGCCTCTTCCCTGCATATCTTCTTCCACCCTTATTCCCTCTAACACCCCAATATCCAGGCACCTTGAACCTCTGTGGCCCTGTTTCCTCTGGTTTCAAAAACTCTACTTGCTTAATACCAGTTCATTCTTTTAGGATCCCACTTTAGGAACACTTCCTCCAGGAAGCCTTCCCTGATCCCCTGAGACTGGATGAGGAGCTCCTCTGTGTTCCAACAGCCCTCTGCGCACCACACATCTTGGTGCCTAACACCTTGTTTCCTACTGGAGTGTCCCAAGTCTTTCGCCCTCCTCCATTAGATACGCAGCCGAATGGGGCTGGGGGGTAGATTAAGAGCAGATGCTGAAATCAGTATTCTCTAGGTTTGAAGCCCAGCTCGGCCATGGACTGGCTGTGGGAATTTTGTACTTTATTCAATCCCTCCCTGATTCACTTTCCTCATACTATCAAATAATGATGGCTGTGATAATGATATCAACAAGTGGAGCACCTGCCTCTTGGCATTTTCAGGTGATTCAGTGAGTTGATACGCTGAGGCTGTAAATGACAGTGCCTGGCATGTAATAGTGCTACCTATATGTTTGATCATGAAATCGGTCCTCAGATGGGTTGCTCCAGGAGGGGCAGAGACTGGGTTTATTTGATCTACTGATCTGTCTTGGCCATATTCTTCCCTCCTGTATTCCTCCTCTTCTTCCTCCTCCTCCCTCACCTTCCAATGCACCCAGCACCTGTACTGAGCTGTTGGTATGTGCCTAGCACCTGGCCTGACATTGGGTCACAAGTACATCCCAGCATTCACGACATGAGTGAAACTTTGGTCTAGGAATGATGGTGAATGCGGAAAATAAAGGTCATATTTGAGACATTCTTTGGAGGTAGACTGCTCAGGGCTTGTGCTGACTGCATCTGTGGGTGGAAGAGGAGGAAGAGGAGGAGGAAGAATGCCAGAAGGAAGAACATGGCCAGGACAGACCTTGTGATTTACTTTACCAAACCCTTAGCTTCTCCAACCATCTCCAGATCATTACAAGGCACCTCCATTCACCCAAATGCTCCAGCCAACATCGGGGTCACCTATCATTCCTCTTTCTCTTTCTGTACCCCTCCACCCTCTCCCCTGAATCCTTTTAAGTCCTGTCTGTGCAAGACACAGGCCCCACCCCATATCCTGGGTCCTTTTCTCCTCTCTGCACCCCACTTCCACCCTTATTGTCCTAGTTACAACTGCTGTGTAATAAGCACCGCCTCCAAACTTAGTGGTGTAAAACAATCATATTCACAAGTTATAGGGCTCAGGAAGTTGGGCAGGGTACACTGGGTGTACTACACAGCCACCGTCCACCATGCCTTAGCTTGGCAGACACAAAGCCAGCATGACACGATGGTGGGGGTACCTTCACCCACATTTCTGGCACCTGAGCAAGGTGACTCCAGTGCTAAACTCACCTGGGACTATGGGCTGGAGCAAGCACAGGTGTCCTCTGCCTATGCCTGGGCTTCCTCACAGCCTGGTGGCCTCTAGGCCTCTACCATGGTGGCTCAGGGCCCCAGCACTGGTGCTCCAGCCAACAAAACAAAGACTGCATTGTCTTTTATCATGAAGACTTGTAATTTTGAGCATCACTTCTACTACATCTTATCGGTGGAAGCCGTCACAAGCTCACCCAGATTCACGCAGGGAGAGCACAGAGAACCCACTTCTTCATGGGAGGAGTGTCAAATAATTTTGTGGTCATGTTCTAAGAGCACCACCCTAACCCAAAACCACCAATGTCTCACCTGAATCCCCACTGTCATCTCCTCTCTGGTCTGCTTGACGGTGCACTTTACTCACCTGTTCCCATTCCCGCAGTGTGTTCCCACAGGACAGCTACAGGGAGCTTTTGAACACATAAATCAGATCAGTCACCCTCTTCTTCATCCTTCCAATGTCCCCAACTGAACACACCACTGAAATCCAAGCTCCTTGACGTGCCCACACAGCCTTGTGGATCTGCGTAGCCCATCTCCCTTCAAGCTCAGGCCTTCTCTCTCTCTCTATCATAGCCCACCATCTCCTCTCTGGGGCTTATGCCCACCCCTGAGCTTTTGCACCTGCTGGTACCCTTCTTGCAGTGCTGGACCCCTGATGCTGTGTCCTTCAGGCCTCAGCTCAAATGCCACCTCCTCAGATCTAAAATTAACCCTCCAACACCCAGTATTCCCTCTCCCATCACCCTGCTTAATGGTCTACTATCTGTAACTCCTGTTCTTGTTCACTTATGATCTGCCTCCTTCCTGGCCCCAAGAGGAAAGACTCTAGCCTTTCTTTTTCCTTATGTCCACGGTGCCCACCATCGTGGTTGGCACAGAATATGGAATGTGAATGAATGCCTGAATGGTGGCGCGTGTGTGTGTGTGTATGTGTAATTTAGAAAGGCAATCTTGAAGGATAGGCAAGCCTGGGTGCAGGAGATTACTACAGTTGGGCATACTTTGTTTCCCATATGGTTCTGCTACTCACTAGCTGTTGACTCTGGGCAAACACCTTCACCCTCTTGAGCCTCGGTGTCTTCAGCTGAAACCTGAGTTCAGATTTGCCAGACCCGGGCATAGGGACAGCAGGTCCAGCAGGAACACCAAGCCAGGATCACAGCCGCTCCCAGGGAGCTCAGTGCCTGGAGCCCGAGAGGAACTCTCTCAGGAGGCGCAGGCACAGCCGCTCCTAGAGACTGGACATCCCCCAGGTGGCAGGCGGGACCGGTCCGTGCAAACAGGGAACAGGTACCCGGGGGAAGGACATTCGCTGGCAAAAACATAAACTGCCGCTCGGAGTCTTGGCACCACCCAATTTCCAGGGACACTTAGACTCCCCCTGCTCACTGAATGGGGTGTACACCAAAGTAGGGGGTCAGCCCCCTGGGATAGGCCAGGGCACTTAAAGCTTTCTGTTCCCGGGAGGGAGGCCAAGGTGCACCACCCGCCGCGTCCGCCTGGTGTCGCCGCGAGCGTGCTCTGAGCGGCCAGCTGCGCCCCTCACACTCCTGCGGCTCAGGCGCCCCACTGCTGTTCCGCGCGGGGCTCCTGGGCCTCAGCCCGACTCCGTCTGTCGGCTAACAGCAGGATCCCAGAGAGGGCTGCCCAAGTATCTTCTGCCACCCCCTGCCACACCCTCGAATAGGTGGGGGCAGGGAAGAAATACGCTGAGCCAGTCCGCCCGTCGCTCCGCGAAAGGGGGCTCCCTCCCCTGAAGCTGGGGTTGGGGAACTGGGGTGTGCTCTGTCAGCCCCATTTCCTTGTTCCGGGCTTGAGCGAGCGGGGCAGCAGACCAAGGCACTAGGGCTCTCGGCCGAGTCTGGTCCACTCCACTCGAGGGCAGCCTCTCAACGCCCACTCGCCCTGCAACCTGCAAGTTAGTGACGGGTGAGAGACGAGCGGGTTCCTCCTGCCTCCAAACAGGCTGTGCTCGCTAGCCTCCCACCTGCACCCCAGAGCAGGGAGGGGGCCCCCGGGAGCGCGCATGGAAAGGCACGAGCGCGCGCCTGGTGCAGGCGGCCCTGTCCCGCGGGCGCAGGGGCGCGGGGCGGGCGCTCCGGGGAGGCGGGCGGGGGAGGGGGTGGGGGAGGGACGGGGGAAAGGAGGGAGGGGCGGGGGCGGGAGGCAGCAGCGCCCCCGCACTCCCCGCGTCTCGCACACTTGCACCGGTCGCTCGCGCGCAGCCCGGCGTCGCCCCACGCCGCGCTCGCTCCTCCCTCCCTCCTCCCGCTCCGTGGCTCCCGCGCTCCTGGCGAGGCTCAGGCGCCGAGCGCGCAGACGGGCGCACGGACAGACGGCCCCGGGGACGCCTCGGCCCGCGCCTCCCGGGCGGGCTATGTTGATTGCCCCGCCGGGGCCGGCCCGCGGGATCAGCACAGCCCGGCCCGCGGCCCCGGCGGCCAACCGGGACTATGAACCGGAAAGCGCGGCGCTGCCTGGGCCACCTCTTTCTCAGCCTGGGCATGGTCTACCTCCGGATCGGGTAAGGGCTGCCTGCGCCCTTTCCGCGCGTGTCTTGGCAAAGTTGGCACGGCCCGGGGAGGGAGGTGTGCCGCCTGAGAGCCTCTGCCGGCCACCAACTTCCACAGCTTCTCTGAGAGGCCGGGTGGGTGCGGTGTGGGAGCGGTGGACGCACAAAGGCCCCCCGCAGGCGGACGCCCCAGGAGATATAGGCAGGGGGACTGGCCATCCTGAGGACTTCTGAGTCTGGAATCTCCCAGGACCAGAGACAGCCGGTAGGGACGCTCCAGCCTGAGGGACTCTGGGGGAGGGCTAGCTGCTGCAAAGGTTCAGCCCATCCCGGGGACCCTTCGGACACCGGCATAGGGACAGCAGGTCTAGCAGGAACATCAAGCCAGGTCCACAGCCGCTCTCGGTGAGCTCAGTCCCCGGAGCCCGAGAGGAACTCTCTCAGGAGGCGCGGCACAGCCGCTCCTACAGACTGGGCAGTCCCCAGGTGGCTGGCGGGGCCGGTCCGTGCAAACAGGGAACAGGTACCCAGGGGGAAGGACTTTCGCTGGCAAAAACATAAACCGCCGCTCGGAACCTTGGCACCACTCGATTTCCAGGGACCCTTAGACTCCCAGAGCCCCTTCCCGGGCCAAGGGGACAGCACGTCCCGCCCCCAACAAACACACACAAAGGTGGGACTAGAGGCGGCCCGAGACACCAAGGGAGACAAGCGCTAGAGAGAGGCGGGACACCCCGCCCCCTTGAACTGGGCAGCAGAGGCTGCCGGGCGCGCGAGCAGCCCTCTGGCTTCACCCAACGTTTCTGAGGAGGTGGTGCTCGGGGGCGCTCTGGCTGGAAGGTGGGAGGGGGCAGCTTGGGACGCGTCCTGGAGCTGCTTGTGCAAAGCCGGTCACCCTTTGTACTTAAGACATAACGCGTGTGAAGCTCGGAGCAGTGGGCGGCGGGGGGGCGGGGGGAGTCTAGGCATGGATAGAGGTTCTGGCGCTGAAGGGCCCGCTTGGTAGGTCTCGAACACCCTGCCCCTCCACCCCCCATCAGTGAACCCCCTACCGCCCCTTTTGAGGAGCGGTGGACCGCAGGGGCTGCGGCTAGGGGGTGTGTGTGAGGATCCTTTGTGTTTTGTCACTGCTACCCCCCTACCCCGTCACTTCCCCAGTCCACGTCTCTGGAGCGGGGATTTCGCAAGTTGTCGGGCCGCTGCCGCGAGCAGGTGCGTGCAGAGCAGACCAGGGGCCGCCAGCCCGACCAGCGGCGGAGAGGCGGCTACGGGGCTCGCGCCAGTACCGCCAGCCTGCCGGTGTGTTTTAAGTGTTATTGATTCGCCCGCGTCTGGGTGGCTTTTCTTTTTTCCCCTGCTTTAATCTTCATCTTGGCCCGCGCCCCGCCGCCCCGCGCACATCCAGCATCCAGGAAGCCGGTCAGGCCGATTGGCTGGGACCGCGTGTGGCTTTATCTCCTTTTTAATTAGAAACGGGGAGGAGGGACCCGGGTGGCGGGGGAAAGAGAAAGGGAAAACAGCAGAAAATAACCTCTCCTGGACGCCCCGCCCGCCCGTGGGCCGCCCTCCCGCCAGCGCCGCGGCCTACCCGGATTGGCCCTGCGGGGGCCCAGCTGCCCGGGAGGGAGGGAGGGAGTCCTGCAGGGCGCTGCCCTTCCGCCCCAAGCTGCCCTCTGGGGTGGGGAGAGGTCCAGGTCGGGGAGGTGGGAGTTGCAGGTGACTTCAGGCCAGGCGCTGCTGCTCCCTGTGCCTCGGGCTACTCATCTATATAGTGGGCATGAGGGGTGAAGTCCCAACGTCCCTAGGTTTTTCCATTTCCCCACATGTGACTGGGCTCTACCCGCTTCTGGTTGATGGTGGGGCATCTGTGGTATTCTTATTTCACTCGGATAGTTCTATTACTCGCACTAGCCTATTGCCACAATCAGATCCAATAAGAATGGTGATAATTACAACACCGCCGCCACATTTACGGGCACTCACTATGTGCCTGGCACCTTCTAAGCACTTTCCATGTTCTAGCAAATGCGGTTTTCATAGCAGCCAATTAGGTGGAGACTAGTTATCAATACCCTAATTTAGCCATGGAGAAACTGAAGTGCAGAAGGAAGGAAACTTGCCTAAGATCGCACAACTAATAAGTGAGGAAAGCTGAGATGGGAACCTAGGCCAGACCCTTAGGGGCTAGTCTATTGTACCTATGAGTTTTTGGCCCCAGTATGCCAATCCATCCACTCTCTGCTGGTGTAGAAATTTCCTGGTGGCCAGCTAGGTGCTCAGAGGGTCCTCCTGGCAAATGATGCCAAAGCATCTCCACTTAATCTTCTCATGCTGCTGCTTCCTCAGACATTCCCAGCATCCTAGTGTGTGTTAGACTCTGGTTTAGGGCTGAGATGCAGATGCAAAGCCAGGCTGTCCCACCTCCAACACCTGCTAGCTGAGAACCTTCCTCTGGGTCCCAACCTCTGTGAGCCTCAATTTTCAGATATTTGAAATTTATATGATGATTCTTGCCCCACAGGGCTGTGTGGAAAGGTCACATGAGCTGCTGTTTGTGGCAGCACCCACCATACTGCCTTGGCACATAGTAGGGACACTGCCCAAGTTTACTGATGCATTTGATGCATATTTGGGGGCACCTGCCATGTAATAGGTACTCACCCGGAGCCACATCTTTGAAGTGCCACAATCCATTTATTTGGTAGACATTTAGTGAACCAGCAGACAGCCTCCCTGCCCGCAGGGAGCTCATCCTCTCAGGAAGAAGACAAGTGATCAAGTGAGCATGCAAATTAAAAACACATACATGAAAACATGTCAGTAGAACATGAGTAATCAAGAATATCCAGTAAACAAAACAGAGATTGTGATGGAAATTTATTAGGGGAAGGGAAGGGAGGGAGGCTCCCTTAGCTGGGCTGGTCAGGGAGGTGACCCTTGAGGTCATGTGAATAATGACAAGAAACCAAGCTTGTGAAGATCAGGGGTGAGAGCACTTCCAGGGAGAGAGGCCAGCAAGGACAGAGTGCCTGCTGCAGGGAGAAGGCTGGCACGTGGCAGGAGCCTAGGGAAGTGGCAGGAGTGATCAGTTGTGCTCTTGGAGGGCATGGGTCCACGTCACCTCCTCGAGTTATTGGTACAGGAGAACCTCGCTCTAACAAATCGCAACTCCAGAACAACTGCCCATAGCTGAGCCCCAGGATGAGGCACTTGCCCAGTGGCTCTACCTGCAGCCCTACCACTGCCACCAGCCAAGCCACCACCAACCCTAACTTGCCCGGTCCCTCTGCTCCTGCTCTGGCACCCCGCAGGTCTTTCCTCCATGGAGCGGGGACCACCAGGTCATGTCAAGGTCCTGCTTACACCCTTCAGTGCTTCCTGGTGCTGCCTAATGCACCTGAGAAAATGCCAGCCCTCAGCCATCTCCTCTCCCCAGGATCTTCCTGCATCTCAAGCCCTGGTTTTGTAGCAGTTTCCATGGGTTCTTTCTATTCCTTGAAGACCTCGAGCTTGTCTCCTAGAACTTTGCATTTTCTGTTCCCTCTGCACAGAATACCCTTCTCCAGATTTTCCCACAGATGCCTCCTGGCAATTCAGATCTCTGTTCTGTTCTGATGTCACCCCCTCAAGGAAGTCCTCCTTGATCACCTCAACTAAAGTGGCCCTCACTTTCCTCACCACCTGCACACCCTGGTTGCCATCCCAGCATCTTCCTTTACTTTCTTCATAGTACATATCATTGTCAGAGATGGCCTGTTTTATTCATTTGTGACACCTGTGTTGTCACCCTCCCTAGTTCCTTGAGGGCAGGGCCTTGCCTGTCAGGTGCACAGCTGTCTCCTAGCATGGTACCTGGCACATGATGGGTATCTGATACATGTCAGTGAATAGTTGAAGAAGATAGGAATTGCCCTCATAATAGTCACACACATCCTCTAAGCCAGTCATGCCCGGAGTGGGATACGTGTACTCCATTGACAGCAGGAAGAAAATGCCAGGACTTCTACTTAAAACTACTTTTTAAGGTTTTTTTCAATAATAAAACATATACATACATGAGAGTATATGTTACATATACATTAAAAAACAGATTTTTTTAAAGTGAATATCTGCACACCCATCACTCCTTCAGAGGCACCTGCTGCATGAGACTTTGAAGTCATCATTTCCTTGCTTGCCTTTACAATTTTACCAAAGAGATGATTCCCTAGCAACATAGGGTTTCTTTTGCATGCTTTTGAACTTCATCTCAATTGCATCCTACCATAAACTCAAAGGCAACTTGCCTTTTTCACTCAATGTCATATTTGTGACATACATCATCTTTTCTTGTTTCTAAAACAAAAATCAAGTGTGTGTGTTTCACTGATATTGAGTATACGCATTGATACAAGAGCCTATGTAGAAATTATAGGGTTTCTATTCGAATGGACATGAGTTAGGGGTGCAGGATCAAAAAAGTTGAGAGACCACTGCTGGGGGCAGTGGGGTGGCCAGTGCTGGACACCTAGGAAGGGTTCCTAGTCCATGCCCCCTTGCTGGCCTAATGCTCCATCTCTCTGTGTCTCTCCCTCCAGTGGCTTCTCCACAGTGGTAGCTCTGGGCGCAAGCATCATCTGTAACAAGATCCCAGGCCTAGCTCCTAGACAGCGGGCGATCTGCCAGAGCCGGCCCGATGCCATCATCGTCATAGGAGAAGGCTCGCAAATGGGCCTGGACGAGTGTCAGTTTCAGTTCCGCAATGGCCGCTGGAACTGCTCTGCACTGGGAGAGCGCACCGTCTTCGGGAAGGAGCTGAAAGTGGGTATGTGCTCACCCAAACACCCCAGCAGAGTCTTACAGGTTATAGAGACATCAGGCTATAGGGACACCAGAATACCCTCAGGTGCCCTGTGGAACTCCGTTGCCTGCCCCTACTAGAATGTCCCTCAGTGTGGGGTCCTGCATGTGCATTGACTTGCATTCAGGACTCCCATTGAGGGTCAGGTCTCTGGTTGAATCCATACCCCCTCAATCGTTTATTGACAGAGGTGCAAACCAGCAACCAGTGACCCAAATGCTAACCTCTGATACAGTGCTGATGCTGTGTTTTGAATTGAAGCCCAGATTTTAAAACTTGTTTCACCTAAAATATAGGAATTTCCGGTTTCTTTTGAAAAGTTGGCAGATCTACTCATAATTTACATGTGTGCCCACATGGTTGCAAAGACCTGAAACTGAGAACACAGCTCCCTTTAGTTGTAGCAGTGAATGGGCAACCCATTCACTGCCACAGTCCCCACCACTCCCTACTGCTGCCCAGCCTGTGCAATCCTGTGACATGATCCGCTTGATCCCTGTGGGCTTTTGACTTTGAAACTGTTTTATGGGAATGGTGCGTGCAGACACATACATACACGTAGAGTTTTGAGCCACACATTTAACTTCTGAAGCAATTATAACAAAAGTCTGGTGGAAAAGGGTCAGAGAGAGCAATGCTGGTCTCCAGGAGGCCCTGGTCAGTGGTAGGAGGCCATGCTGTGTGTCTTCTGGCTTGTGTGCATGTGCATTAGGGACCAGAAATTGCCACACGCTGGCTTCTGCACTGTGAACTTCCCTGAAAGTCAGGTCAGCCTCGGATATCTTTGGGCATCCCTGCCACCTCCTGCTTAGGTCACACTGCTGTCACATCTGGGTTCCCAGGTTGTCAATTGCTCCCCCATCGCATTTCCCTGTTGCTCCTGGCCATCCTGCAGTCCCTTCTGCACCCAGCAGGCAGGATCATCCTTTTACATGTAAATCAGATCATGTCACTGTGCTGCTTAAACCCCTCTGGAGGCTTTCTTGCATCAGAATGAAATCCCCACTGCTCATCTAGCTGCTGCTGACCTCTGCTTCCATCTTCCCTCTTCACCTGCTCACTCAGCCTTGTTCTTTTTCCCAAACATGCTGGACACCAGCTATTTCTTCTGCCTTAGCTCCTTTCCTCAGCCCCGTGCCCCTGACCCTGTCCAGGTCTTCTCGACCTTTGCAACCTTGTCAAAAGTCCCCTCTCACCTCAAAGTTCCATCCCATCAGCCAAGCACTTCACACTGTCTGAAACCATTCTGAACTGGTTTGCAATGTCAGCTTCATGAGGGCAGGGGCTTCACTCCCACGCTTGCCACTGAACACTTTCTTCCCATTGCCTTTTGGAAGGCCTTACCCATCCCTGCAGCAGGCCTGGTTTTGTCACCATATTCTGTGAGTGCCTTCTTATTTGCACCTTACAGAACTGCAGACAGGATCTCAGTATGGGGTCCTGCAGGTGCATCGACTTGCATTCAGGACTCCCAGTGAGGGCCAGGTCTCTGGTTGAATCCATACCACCCCAATAGTTTATTGACAGAGGTGCAAACCAGCAACCAGTTTTTTGGGCCACTGGTGAAGTTGGCAGAGACCTTTCCGGAGGTAAGCCTTTTCCAGGATCTTTGTTGTGTAGACTTTTGCCTTGCACCATCTGCCCTGCTTCTCCCTCTTCCCAATTCCAGGGCTCACTTTTTAGGTGGAAACAGAGGCCCAGAGAGAGAATGGGACTGTCCCAGGTCACATAGTGAGTGGCATCAACACTGAGACTCCAGTTAAGGTTGCCTAATCTGTCTTGTGAGCCTCCCCTTGCTTGTCACTTGTGGTTTTTGGTTTTTGTGCTTTCTTCTACTCAGATATCTCTCTCTCTCTCTCACACACACACACACACACACACACACACACACACACACACCATTCCTGGGACCCAGGCATGGGTTCCAGCATTGTTTTAAATTTGTGACTTCTGATATGTAAGATGTTATAGATGAGGAGACTGAGGCTCAAAAGGGACTTGCTCAAAGTCAACAAAAGTGAGTGGCAGGGCCTCTCAGGACTGGGTTCATTCCAGCATAACTTTCAGTCTCAGAACAGTCAGTATATCGGCTGGCATTGGAATAGTCCCCACAGAGGTCTGGGGCGCAGCAGGAGGGCTACAGTGCAGGGCAGTGCCTGGACAAGGATCCCCTCCTGTTGAGCAGCCCCCAGCTGGCCATGGTTGTAGAAGTGAGGCTGAGGAGGAATACTGCCAGTGCACACCAGGGAGGAGCAGAGGCCAGTGGCAAGAGGCATTCTAGTGGGCTTGGCAGGCAGAGGTGGCTGGTGGAATTCCAGCAAAGAGAGGTGCCCAAGAAAATCCTTGGGATAGCGATGCAGGGCAGTTGGTCCGGGGAGCCTGGAAGGAAGTAGGAGCTGGAGCCAGGAGGTATGTAGGGTCAATTTAACAAGTTTGAATTTCTGAGCGGGAGCCGTTGGAGGATTTTGAGTGTGGGAGTGACTGCCAGAGGATAGGTTAAACTTATGAAATTGCCACTGTGAAATGATTTTTGGCCCACAAAAGTGGCAACATAATATATGTTGATATGCATATATTATGCATTGACTTGCATTCAGGACTCCCAATGAGGGTCATGTCTCTGGTTGAATCCATACCCCCCAATAGGAATAGGAATCCATTCAACCTTATAGGAATTTTAGAAGATTCATGAAAGAGGGGGTATAAGGTCATTCATTCATTTTAATACTTGTTGATTTATTCATGCATTCACCAAGTTATTGGGTGTCCATTGTGGCTGGAGGCTCCTGTTCCAGTGTGTGTGGCCAGGGAAGGGCGCTGGATTTGTGAGGGAGGTGAGCTATGGGCATGTCTGGGGGAAGAGCATGTCAGGCAAAGGGAACAGTAGGTGCAAAGGCCCTGAGGTGGAACGTGCTTGGGGGTGGCTTGAGGAACAGCGAGGGGCCTGGGGTGGCTGGAGTAGAGTGAGGAAGGCTGAAGGGGAAGGCTCAGGGAGCCAGGAGCTGGATGGTGCAGTATCCCTCAGGCCAGGGCAGGGGATCTGGATTTCCCTTCATGGGAATAGAGACCTTCTGAAGGGGAGACAATAAGGGAGGGACAGCATCCGACTTCGGGTTTAGCATCATCACTCTGGCTGCTGGGAAAAGCATGAACTGCAGGGTAGGATGGCAGTGGGAGTCAGGAGTCTGGTTGAGTCTTCCAGGAAGGAGGTGATGGTGGCTCAGCCTCAGTGATGGCCATGGAGACCTGCTTTGAAAGCCACCAGCCAGGAAGGAGGGAGAGTGACAAACTAAGGGCCAGCTAGGAGGGAGGGAGGGTGACAACCTAAAGGCCTGCTAAGGAAGGAGGGAGTCACTCTGGTCTGGACTTCTAGGGTAGTCGCAGTGGGAAGAGGAAGATGAATCAAGATGAGAGCCCCGACAGTCTGAAACTGCCCTGAGCTTAGGTTTCCTCATATGTAGAAAGGTGTCCTGCTCCAGGACATCAGGAAGCAAGCATCACATTTAGGGTCACTGGGCTCCTCCTCAGTGCTCTCACCCCCATGGGGTTGCCACTTTCTGGGAATGACCAGCTAACAAGGGCTGTCTTGCAGGGGTGAGGATCTGGCCTTTGGAGCTGTGGTCATCAAGTCCTGACTTTGAACACCAGGACCCATTGTCTGCCTTTAAAGAGAAACTTCTCAAAGCTCCACCCCATACTTCTGCTTACATATCATTGGCCAGAACTTAGTCACATGGTCACATCTAGCTGCAAGAGAAGCTGGGAAGTGTAATCTTGTATTCAGAGTGGACATGAGACCAGCTGGAGCTCTGTGACTGAAGAGGAAGAGTTATTTATCCCATGCTTGGCTCCCTTCTGAGTGTTCAGGTTTCCTGCATAGAGCTGAGGGGCAGCAATGGGCATGTACCAGGTAAAGTCCCGTTGCATGTTAGAAATTGAACCCCAATTCAAGCCACCTCTGGTTAAAAGGGGACTTATGTATGCTTAAGGAACTGGAGAGCCAGGGCGTAGTGCTGACTTTCGAAATGGACAGGAGCAGAGGTAGCATTGGCATCCATCAACCCCAGGACCAGCAGGATGGCCTTTGCACCTACAGTGACACAACTTCCAGGTTCAAGTACCCCCAGAAAGAGCCTTGGCCTTTCTCTAGCAGCACTTGCAGAAGTTCTAAGATTCACTCAGATTGGACCAACTAATGGGGCTTTACTTTTGGTTGTGTGCCCATCCCAAACTAATCACAGTGGCCAAGGGCAACAGTGCTTTTTCTGGCCCAGCCAGGTAGCCCCACCCAGACCATCTCTCAGGGAAGAGGAACTGCTCACGAGTGTACTAGTCTACTAGGGCTGCCAGAACAAATCTCCACAGACCAGGTAGCTTAAACAGCAGAAATGTACTGTCCAGTTTCAGAAGCCGGACGTCTGCCATCCAGGTGTCAGCAGGGCTGCTTTCTCAGAGGCCTCTCTATTGGGCTTGTCACCTTCTCCCTGGGTTCTCACACGGCCTTTCCCCTTGTATATGTGCCCCAGGGATCTCCTGTGTCCTGGTCTCCTTTTTTATAAGGACACGAGTCATATAGGACTAGGGCCCACACTAACAGTCTCATTTTAACTTAATTATAATACTTCTTTAAATTTCCTGTCTCCAAATGCAGTCACACTCTGAGGTATTGACTCAGTCCACAGCAGTGAGTGACCGGAGTGCAGCATGGTTCAGGCTTTAGGGAGAGGCATAGGGGGTGTGGTGGGCTCTCAGAAGTGAGACCTCGGGATGGAAGGTGGGATCTGGACAGTGGAGATGGCCCTTCATCTGGGACTTGGAGGGTGGGGAGAAATTTACCGGTGAGTGGGATCCTAGGCAGAGGAAACAACAGAGCAAAGACATGGTCATGTGAGAGCTATGGAGGGAGTCAACAGGGGCCTGCAGCCTCAGGAGACAATGGCTCAGGGAGTCCCCTGTGAGATGGCAGGCTAGCTGTCAAGACCCTTGAATGCCAGGGATTATTTGAGTGGGATGTGTGGCCCCACATCGGTTTGACCAACTGCTACCAAGGCACAGTGTGACCCTTGCGGTGGGATATAAGAAGGCCTTCACTTCCCTCTAGACTCCTTTCTTTCTTTCTTTTCTTTCTTTCTTTCTTTCTTTCTTTCTTTCTTTCTTTCTTTCTTTCTTTCTTTCTTCCTTTCTTCCTTTCTTCCTTTCTTCCTTTCTTTCTTTCTTTCTTTCTTTTTCTTTCTTTCTTTCTTTTCTTTCTTTCTTTCCTTCCTTCCTTCCTTTTTTTCTTTCTTTCTCTCCTCTTTCTCTCTCTCTCTTCCTCCCTTCCTCCCTCCCTCCCCCTTCCCTCTCTTTTTCTTTCTCTTTCTTTCTTTCTTTCTTTCTTCTTTTCTTTCTGTCTCTTTCTTTCCTTTCTTTCTCTTTCTTTCTTTCTTTCTCTCTCTCTTTCTCCCCTCCTTCCTTCCTTTCTCTCCTTTCCTTCCTTCTTTTCTTTCTTTTTTCTTTCTTTCTCTCCTTCTCTCTCTCCCTTCCTCCCCCCTCCCTCCCTCCCCCTCCTTCCTTTCTTTCTTTCTTTCTTTTCTTTCTTCCTTTCTTTGTTTCTTTCTTTCCTTTCTTTCTCTTTCTTTCTTTCTCTCTCTTTCTCCCTTCCTTCCTTTCTCTCACTCTTTTCCTTCTTCCTTCCTTCCTTCCTCTCTCCCTCCCTCCCTCTCTCTCTTTCCCTCTTCCTCTCTCTCTTTCTTTCTTTTCTTTGTCCCTCTTTCTTTTCTTCCTCTTTCTTTCTCCCTTCCTTTCTTTATTCCTTCCCTTCTCTCTCTGTTTTCCTTCCTTCCTTCCTTCCTTTCTTCCTTCCTTCCTTCCTCCCCTTCTCTCTCTTTCCCTCTTTCTTTCTCTCTTTCTCTCTCACTTTCTCTCTCTCTCCCTTTCTCTCTCTCTCACGTTCTCTTTCTCACTTTCTCTCTCCCTCTTTGTCTCTTTCTTTCTTTTTCTTTCTTTCTTCCTTCCTTCCTTCTTTCCTCCCCCTCTCTCTTTCCCTCTTTCTCTTTCTCTCTTTCTCTCTCACTTTCTCTCTCTCTCCTTTTCTCTCTCTCTCACGTTCTCTCTCTCACTTTCTCTCTCCCTCTTTGTCCCTCCCTCCCTCCCTTCCTTCCTTCCTTCCTTCCTTCCTTCCTTCCTTCCTTCCTTCCTTCCTTCCTTTCCTTTCCTTTTCTGTCAGGGTCTCGCTCTGTCACCCAGGCTGTAGTGCAGTGGTGCAAATATAGCTCACTGCAGCCTCCACCTCCTGGGCTCAAGCAATCCTTCCACTGGGATTACAGGCACACGCCACCTCACCTGGCTAATTCTTTTCTGTTGTTTTGTAGAGACAGGGGCCTCACTGTGTTGCCCAGGTTGGTCTCAAATTCCCAGCTTCAAGCAATCCTGCCTTGGCCTCCCAAAGCAATGGGATTACAGGTGTGAGCCACTGCACCCGGCCATTTGCTTTTCTTAAATAATACTGTGACGTCCCTCGAATTCACCCCCAACACAACTTGTCATCCACCTCTGTGAGCCTCCCTCATGTCTCCCCTGCCTCTCCCTCCCTGGCTACGCTTTCCCTATCTTGAATCTTGAGTTTCCCATTCCCTAGTTTATTTATGTTTAATATATCATATGGAGATCTTCCCCCAAAGTAAATGACTTCATTTTGGTTGGATTGAATTGCTATTGTGCCAAGCTCCTCCCCTAGTGGCGGTGCAGCTCCAACCCTGGGACTGGCCAGCTGCATGTCTGCCCAGTGAGTGGGTGAGAAAGACAATCTCAACAGCATCCTGATCTGCACTTCCCTGAGAAGTGATGAGGTTGAAATCTCCTCCTGTATTTACTGGCTGTGCATGTTCGCTCTTCCATGAGTTACCTCTTCATGCTTTGTCCCCATTTTTCTGTTGGGTTGTGGGTTCTCCCATTGGATTTGGCCAGTGTGGTTGTAGTCACAGTGCAGGGAAACCAGGGTTAGACCAGGCAATGCCTCGGGGTGAGTGGGTTCCTCAGGATGAGTGGGCTGTGGGGGGCTTCACTCTATCTTGTGTCTTTTCACTGAGGATCAGTGTGGACCAGGAGCCAAGACTGCCCTTTCTCATCCGTCACTTCATTGGGTCCTTGGCACCCCTGAAAGAAAGTGTGTCCACCTCCATCTTGTTCCTGGGAGACAGGCTATGAGCCAGGCAGAGAGTGTCCAAGATCATGTGGCTGTTTCGTGGCAGAGCTGAAATCGGTCGTGAGTCCCCCCTCGCTGGAGGGATTCTTCTGTTTGTGCGATCCTGCCACGGGTGAGATTCTCAAGTCTGCTATGTATTTGAGAACCCCTTGTCTTGTTGCAGGTGTGGGGCTGCCAAGTGAGTACTGAAATCAGAGTCACATGGCCAGGTTTGCATCCCAGCCCCACCCTTACCTTGCAGATGACTTTAAGTGAGTACTTCACCTTTCTGACAGTCTGCAGAATGGGGGAGCCAAGCACCCACCTTACTGGGTGGTAGTGGCATTACATGATACGGGGTGTAAGAGCCTGGCACATTGTTATCCGTTGGTAACATCCCCTCCCCGCTTCCAGGAGGCCTGTGTGCCGTGTCATATGCACACAAGCTCGAGGAACCCGGGACCCACGCTCTAGATTTTCTTGGTGATTACTAGTCTAAGCTGACCGTTTTGACTCTACCTCCAAACTATATACCCCAATCTGTCCAGTTTTCACCACCTTCACCACCACCTCCCGATTCAAACCGCCATCTTCAGATACTTGCTGCCTGAACAATGACATCAACCTCCAAATGCACCCCACCTCCTCCCTTTCATCCTGCAACCTATGCAGCCATCCAGCATGACATCTTCTCCGTGTTGCTCTGAGTGTGGCATCCTGCCGTGTAAAACCCTCCCGCGGTTTCCTGTTGTTCTGAGAATAAAATGCACACCCATTCCCTGCTCCTTTATGGACCTATGCCAAAGTCCCTCCCACCTCAGGGCCTTTCCCTCACTGTTCCCTCTGCTTGGATGCTCTTTGCCAGCTTGACTCACTCCCTCTGTCTTTCTATCCTCTGCTCACCTGTCAGGCCTCGGAGAAGCTTCATTACCCCCTCTCCAGTGTACACCGCCTCTCCTTGTCCACTCTCACTGTGTAGCATTTTTCTTTATGTCACTTTTTTACTTCAGGATGTATTCTCTAACTTGCTCATCTGTGCAGCGATGTGTAGTGGTTCAGCCCTGACGCTTCCTGCTTGGTCATTTACCAACAGTGGGCCTTGACCAAACGGGAGTGATAATGGCACCATTCTTACAGGTGGTGGGAGGATGAGGTTGCTTACTGCACTCAGAACAGTGCCTGGCACACAGGAAGTGCCCATACATCGTAGCTGTGTTGTTATTATTGTCTGTCTCTCTGGCCAGAAGGCAGCTCTGTGAGGGATCAGGGGCCTCTGATCCAGTGCCTGGGACATGGAGGATACAGTCCCTGTTGGGGTGCTCAGTGGATCTAGGGACACCACGAGTACCAGAGCAGCCCCTTGTCCCAACTCTTCTCTGCAGCAGAAGATGGCACAGAGGGTACTTGGGAGAAGCCACTGAGTGATGGTGGGCAACCTGTCCTCTCCTGCATATGCAGGTCTCCACTCAAAGGCCACCTCCTCCAGGAGGTCTTCCTGGACCATCCTGCCCAAGACAGCATCCTCCACCCTTCCCCGACAGGGCACCCTGCACGGTTGTCTTTAAAGCACTCACCACTTTTGGAAGTGACTTTGTTTACTTTTGTAAGAACCCATCTGACATTAGTCTTCTCTGCCATCATGAGGCTCCATGGGGCCCAGATCTGCTGATCCTCTTCTCCCCATACCTCCAGCATCTGTCCTGGGGCCTGGCACACAGTAGGTCCTCATGGAACACGTGAAGAAGTGCATAGCCCCCAGGCAGGCCAGCTCCTTTCTACCTTGTGTGGCCCCAGTTGCTCTGAGTCCTTGAAGACAGGCCTTGCTTTGTTTATCTTCTGAATCCCGGGTCTGGGAGCGCCTCATGCACAGTAGGTGCTCCATTTTCTCTGTCGTGTGAGTGACTGCTGTTCATTTCTCACCCCAAATACAAAACTGCATGTTCATTTCTGCACATTTTCTTTGAGATCCATCCTAGCTGGGCAGTCTCACTCATCAAGATCTTTTTAATGTCAATTTGATCAACCATTCTGTTAGCTCTCCTGCCCATCTCTGCATTGGCTTAAAATGGGATAAAAATGTTGACTAGGTCTAGTGCCTAGGAAAGACCGTTATGGCATGATTCAAGAGGAGCTGTGCCCAGGGTCTGCTCAGCAGATCACCAGTTCCCAGGCTCCACCCACTGCCTACTGCCAGCTGCCCTGGGGAGAAAAGGACATTCCCATGGGTGTCTTTTTAAAATGGGGGAACTCAGCATGTTATACTGCCTGCTCCTGGAGAGTCAGGATGCCTGCCAGCATATTAAAGGTGCTGAAACGTCCTGCGGACAAGACAGCAGCTTGAGCTGACTCAATCTGGAGGGTCCACTCATTTCCATCCTTGGACTCACTGACTGTCTAGTGGAGCTGCTCTTCAGGGGCACACACACTGGGGAATATCACCCTGGAGACCCTCACAGATTGACCATACTCAGAATGTGGTTTATACATCAACTTGGAATCTACCAAAAAGTATATCCACCTATCACCAATTTCCATATCTTTCCCCAAGGGTACAGAAGAGGCACATCCTCACTTCTGACATTGCCATGGGCAGTGAAATCCATTCTAATCCACATTACCATTGAAAATCCCTTCAATCATGCATAAAATTCAGAATACCTGTGTTTCCATACAAGTACAGAAAAGCATGCACATACATGTAAAATGTATATATGGCAATGTGTGTATATATATGTGTGTGTATATATATATGCAGTGTATAGAATGAAGTGTATATATCCACAATATAAGTATATAATATTTTATTTTTTTCTGGTACATTTCGTTCAATTTATGCAAGTTAAACATTCATGGGATAAGACTCCTCCACTTGTATGTCCACTCATTTATTCACGTCTTCATCCTACAGATATTTACTAGAATCTCTGCAGTAAATGCTGGGGTGCAGGCTCTGTCCAGGGCACTTGCTGTCCGGCGGGGACACACTAGGAAGACGAGGCTGAAAAGTGCTCTGAGGATCTAGTGGAAGAGAAATAGGCACTGGGAGATGAGCACAGAAGCTGCCTGTACGGGTCACCTGAAGTAGGGGCCATCCACAACCCAGGAGGGGAAGGGGAGTGGCAGCAGGAAGGGCTTGGCTGGGTGACCCAAACAGGAGCTCTGGGATCCAGAGTGGCTTGGCACGAGGGACTGCAGGGCGTAGGGTAGGGAGGGTAAAGAAGCTGGGGGAAGAGGTGGGACCAGGCATCCTGCAGGGTTTTGGGATCAGCCTCAGGGGGTTTGCTTGGGAGGGAAGTTGTCAGAGGTATTTAATCAGAGGAGAGACAGGATGTAGGAAGATAATCAAATTCCTTGCACACACAGAAAGTTGCTATGTCTCCGGCATTATCATCGGCAAAGAAATGGTGATTTCCCGCCGTGTGCTGCTGGGGATGGGTGCATTCTTTTCCACATGCTCACGGCCTCCTGTTTGGTACCCCCCTGCCGGAATTTTTCCAGGGATGGGCACAATGACCTAGGAGTCAACCCCTGGAGTCCACCCTCCTCTGTCTACAATCTGGGAAACTCTGATGCATTTCTGGGCTTCTGCCTCTGTAGAATTTGTCGCCACTTCTCTTGGGCAGTCACTTGAGCAGCTCTCTCCTCTCCCCAAGGTGATGGCCTGGGCTGAGGGTCCCATGTCTGGGGATCCCTACGTCTAGGAGTCCCCACATCTTGCAAAAAGGACTCCATCATTTTACTCATCTAGGGCTGTGAGAGTGCAACACATGTCTGGTGAGCTGGTGAATGCTTAGAAGGATGGATTTGAAGACCTTTCCAGTGAGAGAGACAGAAGCAAGGGGCGGGCCAGCTCCATTTTCTCTCTGCCATTTCTTAACAATGCGCCATCTTGCCCAAGCAAAAGACCTATTCTTTCCTTATTCTTGCTTAGAATGCAGCTAACAAAGGACTTTTTGTCTCGTTTGCATTTTTTTTTTTTGCAAGCCTCAGTTCATCCTGGGTTTTAGCTCTCCTGACACTATTCTCTGAGATGAGTCTTTTGTTATAATGTTCTCTTCCCAGCTTTCATATGGTAGACAGGCAGGCAGGCAGGCGTGCATGCGCATGCAACATGCAGACACACACACACACACACACACACTTGCTTTCACATGCACATTCATTCATTCAACTGTTGAGGCTTCACAGATAAATAATCCAGGCCCCCACAGCCTAGCGGCGAGAGACTGATCATTCAATTCAATACAAAATAAGGATGGACAGGGTGCTGGGCCACAAGTGGAGGGAAGGGACATTTGGGAGGCACCTCAGAGTAGGGAACTTTGGAGCCGTGGCTTGATGGATATGGTGCTAACCAATAATGCATCTAGTAAGAGCTATTGTTTATTGGTGCCTTACCAAATGCAGGCTGAGCTTGTCATGTGCATTTGGTTATTTAATCCTCCCAACAACCCTGGGAGGTAGATATTTTGTTATTCCCACTTTACAAATGAGGAAACTAAGGCCTTGAGAGGTGAGTTAACTCACTCAAGGTCCCACTGCCAGGAAAAGGGAGCCAGGACATAAACCCAGATTTATCCACCTCCAGGGCTCTGCTTTAAAACCTCCTGCGCTACATTCCCTGCCCCTTAGCAGGCAGATGGAACAAGGAAGACAATTGCAGGCTGAGGGAACAGCATGTGCAAAGCCATGAAGCCAGGAAGGAGCAGATGCTGACCGTTGGCAAGTGGTCAGCAGCGTGCTCTGGCCTTGCTCAGTAGGGAGAGAGACCCTTGGATGGAGAAAGACAGAGGCTGGGGCTTGCACACACCCCTCCCCAGTTTCCCTAGCTGAGGGCCTGTTACCTTACCAAGCTCAGCCCAGACACAGCTCCCTGCACCCCCAAATCTTCCAGTTATTCATTGTGAGGCTCCCTGGTTCCTCTTGATGAGACAGCCCAATGTGGCATTCTGAGCCCAGAGGGGCTATGAACTGCCATGCCATGGGGCTGGCAAGTGCAACCTTTTTCCATCTGTATATTTTCCAAATCGTATATTTCAGCTTGTGTCACTGCAGATTGCTTGCTCTCTGACCCATTGGCTTTAAATAGCAAAAGAAAAAAAAAATACAATGCACTTTGTGGTTTCCAGTAAGATACCGTAAATACACCCAGATAATATTCCGGTGCAAACCATTTACAGTGGCTGCACAGGGCGGTGGAATGGAATCTTTTGGGCAGGCTTGGACATCAGTTTATTTCCTCTGTACCCGCCGGGATCATTATGGAGCTGGAACCACAGAGGGCGTCAGCTGGGCTCCCCATTTTCATCTCAGTGATAATACGTATCGTTCTTTATCAAGCACCTTCTGGGAGCTCCACAGAGGCTTCATTCCACAGAGGTCTCATTTAATTTTCAGGACTTGGCGATGTCCTCCTAAGGGTTCCCACTTCACAGATGGGGAAGCTGAGACTCAGAGAGGCAGAGTCCTTGCTTGGGGCTCCCCCAGTGAATGAGAAGTACACAGGAGGGACTGACAGGTTCCATCTTACCTGAGTTCTGAGCTGAAGTCACCTGGGATATCCCAGGAGGGAAGGTCTCTGGGCTTCTGGATGAAAACTTTACCTGGGAGATGTGGGTGGATTGAAAGGTAAGGAGGGCATGGGGGAGGTGAGGGAGCCCGGGGGATCTTCTGGTCTTGCTGAGTCACTGGTGACCTTGAGCAAGTCTCCCATCCTCCTTGAAGCTATCATTCCAGTAGGAGCCCCCTGGCTTTGTTTCTGTGGCTCTAGGAATCTTTTCTCTGATTCTGGGGAGAGGAAGGGCTGGCAGAATCCGTACCTGCCCTCAGCCTCACCTCCTCCGGTGCCAACCTGGCTCACCGGCTCCTGCCACTAGCTGACCACACCACGTCAGTGCCATCACTCAGGCTACCACTTGGCCTGATGCCTTCTCTGCCCCTAGAGAGCCCCCTGACCTCTCCGCTCAAGTCACCACCCCCGATGTCCCCCACTCTCATCACTGCCCTGTGTCACCTCCTTCAAAGTCCTCAACTGCCATGGAGTGGCATTATCCTGCTGCCTGTCCTTCTACGAAGGCAAAGCCATATCTAAACTCCTCATCTGACTTTCCTCATGTCCTAGAACAGTGCCTGGCACATAGTGGATGCTCAAGAAATATCTGATGAATGAAGGAATAGATGGCTTGGTCAAGGAGGTGGAGGGGAGGGCAGGATTTGAGGGAGGTTCTTTCTCCGCTCCTGGGCAGGACGGAGAGGCAGGCCTTTCACAGCAGGCTGTCCCCACTGCCGGGATGGAGGATCTGATCCTGGAGGGCACACAGGCCATGGTGGCCAAGCCCAGGGTTCACTCACAGGCTCCACATGGATGATCTGGGCAAGAATGTAGGCCTGGAGTCAGTAGGACTGGAATGGTTCTCAAGACCTTGAGGCATGGGAGTGGGTCAAACTCTGCGGCCAGCTGTCCAAGTTTGAATCCTTACAGGTTGTATCACATGGGCCTCAGTTTCTGCATCTGTAAAATGCAGATAATAGCAGCCCCCACCTCATGCGTTGTTGCCATATATTGTGGATCTATATTCAGTGCTTAGAATAGAGCCTGGTGAATAAGAAACATTTTGTATGTCTTTGCTCAGCTTTTTATGGACTATATGCCATTGGGCATATGATCTCATCCCCTTTCCACAGCAGTAGAACAGACCACCCTTGCAGGTATCTCCTAAGAGAAATGAGATGGCATTCGGGAAATTACCCACCTGAATGAAGGGGCTTCCCCAGACAGATGAGAAAAGGGCGGTTCTCGGAGCAGTGAGGGTGACCAGGGTCCAAGGGAGTTCCCTGGAGTGGTTAGGCACAGCAGGTGACCTCCAGGTTTGCATCCTAACTCTTCCTGGGCAAGTCACCTCATCTCCCCAAGCCTCAGTTTCCCCACCTTACCTGGGATGAGTAAAGGAGGCAGACATGGATGGAATCTGAGATTTATTTTAAGATTCCAGAAGCTTTTTCTGCTTTCTTTCTACCATCAAACCCTGTTCTCAGCTCAGCAAGCCATCCAATTTGAATGGTTTTGATAAATTATTTATTGATAAGTTTTAATCGATAACAACTGAATGCCATCTCGTTTTAGAAGTGCATTTTGACAAGAGTTGATTATGGTGGTAGGGCTGGTACAGGGAACACAAAATCAGCAGCTAAGTCTAAAATGGCAGGGAGCAATAAAGGCCATGGATAAAACAGAGGCAGGGCAAGTTCTTCTCTGTACCACCCAGTGGCACCTATAATTTCATCAATTATTATAATTATAATGCTCACTACTGTTTGTTTAAGTACCTGCTAGGTGCCAGGTGATGTCTACCTCTTCCTACAGGGTAGTTGCTAATAACAGATGAGGAAATGGAGGCTCAGAGAGGTTAAGTGACTTGCCCGAGGTCACACAGCTTTTGGCGGAGTTGAAATTGGGACTCAGGTCTGTCTCACCCCTCACACATTTTGGAGGGTGTTGGAGACAGTGGGAGTGACAGACATGGTCCTTGTCATCTTGTAAACCTGAAATTTGGCTGGGCAGACAGACACTGGATGAGCCTCTGTGTTTTTTTTTGTTTTTTTTTTTTTTTTGCCTCTCCGTTGTGACCTTCAGGACATTGTTTTTTGCCTCTCTGTTGTGACCTTCAGGACATTGTGAAATGGGACTCAGTTAGCAGGGACGCCATGGGTGGGCTGGCATGGCACGCCACGGCAAAGCCAGCCCTGGCATGGGGAAGCCATCCAGTTCAGCAGGTGGACAGGCTTTCTGCGGGGTGGGAGGGCAGCGATGGGGCAGCGGACAAGTTGTTTGTGTCTGTCTCCCTCCTGGGGAGGGAGGTTCCAAGGCGAATGGGAAGGTGGGTGGGGAAAGGACCTCCCCGAGCATGGGACAGAGTGACCTGAGGCTAGAAGCAACTTGGAGCAAATCATCCATCTCCTCACTCACTGCTTAAGCCATCTCCATCCTGGCTTTCTGAAACACCTTCTCTGGCCCCCCTTTGCCTGCTCCGGGCTCCGAGGCCTCTTCTTCCAGGTGCCTTTCCTGAAACCCACCCAGGCTACATGAGAGCGAACTTGCCCAGTGCTCCTCAGGACTTATCCCACACACAGGGCTTCCCGTAGGTTGCTTTGGTCAGTCTTCACCCTGTAAAGTAGACATAGCCCTTGAACCCATTTTGCAGGTGAGGAGACTGAGGTCCAGAGAGGCTAAGAGGCTAGGTGGCAGCACCATATTCACACCAGCTCTGAGTGACTGCCCGTCCCACGCTGTCTCCTGCACCCCAGCTGCTCAGGACCCTGCCCCTCCCCTGGAGATACTCACAGTCCAGTGAGGGGGACACAGAAGAAGAGAAGGGATGGACATCTGAAATAGCAGGTGACACACAGAAGGAGTAATAGTGGCCACGAAAACAAGAGGTAGGGTGCAGGCAGGTTCCATAAACGAAACATGGGGCCAAGAGCTTTCCATGGACAAACTCTTGTTCTCCCTCATTGCCATGAGAAAGTTACCAATGATATGTCTCCATTTTACAGCCAGAGAGACTGAGGCGCAGGGAGGGGTAGTCCTTGACCAATAGCCACAGAGCCAGGGATTGATGTTCCTGGGATTTAAACTCAGGCCTTCTGGCCCCAGAACCAGTGCCCTCCGTGGGTGTTGGGGAAACGCTGCTTCACGATGCTATGAGCTTTACGCACGTGTGCAGGTTACATGGTTAGGTCAAGGGTGCTTGGGAGTGGGGAGTGGGAACTGATGGGCTAGAGGGGTCCCCCCCCATCTGGCTTTCCAGATCCTGGGCAGCCAGCCCACATACATTCCTCCTTTATTGCCCAGTTGACTCCCCAGGTTCTGGGGTTGAATGGATGTGTGCGTAATGGCAGTTGCTCAGCTCATCACCCTAAGAGGGAGCTTTGTTGCAAGTTAGGAACGGGTACACAGTCGAGCTTTGGAGAGCCATTGCATTGAGCTTAGCCTCACTCCTTAGTCAGGCCCAGGCTCCTCTCAAGTGCCTGGGACCTGACCCCAACTTGTCTCCTCTCCTCCTCACAGGGAGCCGGGAGGCTGCGTTCACCTACGCCATCATTGCTGCCGGCGTGGCCCATGCCATCACAGCTGCCTGTACCCAGGGCAACCTAAGCGACTGTGGCTGCGACAAAGAGAAGCAAGGCCAGTACCACCGGGACGAGGGCTGGAAGTGGGGTGGCTGCTCTGCCGACATCCGCTACGGCATCGGCTTCGCCAAGGTCTTTGTGGATGCCCGGGAGATCAAGCAGAATGCCCGGACTCTCATGAACTTGCACAATAACGAGGCAGGCCGAAAGGTAGGCAGCCAGGGAGGGCAGCTGGGCGGCGCTCGCAGAGATACTGCGAAATGACTTGTTCGTAACGTCTGGTGCTGGGTGTCTGGTGAGGAGCCACAGGGCTCTGCCCTCAGCCTCACTCTGCTTGGTGTTGGCATCAGCTTATGGCTGGTTAGGATTTGTGTATGGCACAAAGCTTGTCAGCTATTAGAGAGGTTGGATAACTGAGTCTCCCTTAAGACGAATTGGATGTTACTCAGCAAGGTGGAAAGAGGGACAGATGTGGACTCTTATCCTCGGGAGGAGCCAAATTAGCCTTTCTCCCTTGCTCTCTTGCTCCCTTCCTGCCTCCCTCCCTGCTTTTTTCTCTCCCTCCTTCCCTTCCTCCCTCTTCTCAGGCTTCTGGCCACATCCTGTGTGTCAGAGCCTCCCAGGTGGCCTTGGTGAGTCACACAGGGGAATTGCTCACCTGGTCTACCCCAGGACAACGTCCTGGGGGAAATTACGAGGCCCTGCCTGTCTAGTCCCATGGCTGGGAGCTCCTGCCCAGGGTGGCACATCCCTCCAGGGGTCCCAGCTGCTCCCTCCTCCCTGATTTTGTGGTCAGATCACCCTGCAGGTCCCAGGTCCCAGGCTCTCTCCTGCCTTGAAGCCCTCACTTCCTCAAGACAGACAGGAGGAGGACACATGGCTTCCCTCTCCCAGCCTCGGTTTCCTCACCCACAGCTCCCTGACTGGGCCATGGTGAGAATTAAAGGAGAGAATAGCACGTGACCCGCAGCAAGTCAGGGTCAGGGTGGATCCCGCGGGAGTGTGTTCTGTGAGCCACACAGCTCCACTGGGTGTGAGGCTTGTGGCTGTTGCTCTGTCGTGCTGCCATGAGCCCATGGGCGACACAGACACTGGGAACTGTCAGAGGCTGTAAGACCAATCTCAGTGGGCTTCCTGGAGGAGACAGGCCCCAAGAAATGAGTGAGGTTTGGCTAGGCAGGGAAAGGAGGTGGAAGCAGCCAAGATCTGGTGAGCTGGGGAGGAATGGACGCAGGCCCAGAGGTAGGGGTAGGGGGCCAGTTAGGGACCACACTGACCAGTCTGTGAGCCCCTGACAAGGGAACCCCTGCAGGATGGGGCTAAAGCAGCCTTGTGTTCTGCACCTAGATCTGCTTATGGCTGCCATGTCCTCGTCCTTCAGGTTTCAGCCATGATGTCCTCTCTCCAGAGAGGCTTCCCTTCCCATTCCTTCTTAGCCTTTTCTCCAAGGTTGCCTTGTTCTGTGGCTTTCTCCCCTCTCTAGACTGTAAGCATACTGAGGACAGAGGCCTGGGGTGTCTCACAGCAGCACTCCAGAGCGTGGCACACAGTACGCACTCTACAAATATGTATGGAGTGAACGGATGAGTGCCTTGTAGTTGCTGGTGAGCCACTGATGGTTCTGGGGCAGGAGTGGGGCAGAAGTCATAGACCCTTGGGAGGCAGAGGGCTACCTTGAGTGGGGTCAGGAGCTGGGTCTAGGTGGAGTGCAGGCCAGGCCTGACCTGATGTTTCTGAGCAGGAACAGCCCTCCCAGCTCAGGAAAGCCCAGTGGAGGGCCATACATCCCCCTGCCTGCCCAGTGCTCTCTGGTTAGGGAGGACCCTTGGGGATGGCTTTCTAGAAAAGCACTTCTACAGACACTATGTATTTCCTGAGCCAAGAGGTGGGACTGCGGACTCCCTGGTGTGTGCAGAGAAAGGCCTGAGTCACCACCCGTCCTGCCCCTTTGTGCTATATAGGGGTGGAAATGGAGGCTCAGAGAGGGTGCCAGCTGACCCGTGGGACTTAGGTCAGTGACCACACACACTACTCAGCCAGAGCACAGCAAGGTGGTCTTCTGGCCTAGCCCCAAGTGGCCAAACACTCACTTGCTGCCTTGAGACACCCCAAGGGCCCCAACAAGGGCACGAACAAAGACAGCCACCAGCTGCTGTGGGTTCCAGCCCCTCTTGCGACCTCAGTTTCCACATCTGTCGATTGGGACTATGACCCTCTCCTTGTTCTGACCGGTGCCAGTCGGTTCCCCAGGATTTTGCAACACGCCATTTACTCGAAGGCATGGGACCCCACCCAGAAGCCCCCTCCCAGCAGGCTGCCGTGGGCCCCACGCATGGCAGGGCTTGGGAACCGGCGGGAGCAGAGGGGCCAGCCTGCCGCTGCTCCTGGCTGAGCGCCTCGGAAAGGCTCGCAGATGTGTTTATCACCCGCTCCCTCGCTCCTGCCGTGAGGAAACAAGACTCAACCTGACCACAGGCTCTGGGGCTTGTTGGCAGCTGGTGTGAGAGAAGGGGAAGCGGGGAGGCCAGGGTGGGGGCGGCTTCTGCAGACCTGATGAGGGGCTGCCCCAGAGCTGCAGGGGAGCCCTCGACTCCCCTGGCAGATGAGGAAGAATCAATGCCGCAGGGGCGTCCTGCCCTTGCAGGTCTCCAGTTCGAGTCTGAGCCCAGCAGGGTGTGGGCCATGGGGCAGGGGCAGCACCTCAAGGAGGCTGCGGGGCATCCCCCCCTTTCCCTCATTGTCTCGTCAGTTGTGTGGTCTGTAGGCCGAATCAGAATGGTTAGGTGCCAATATCTTTTGGCGAGGTGATTTTAGTATTATAGCTTCCCCTATTGGCAGTTCGGGGTCTTTGCACTTTGGATTGAAATCAGTGGTTGCTCAGGTTGGGGTCCTAAAATACGAAGTTCACATCCTAGCGTGTGATGTGTGGAATCATAGGCTCCCCAACTGGGAGGAAGGGAAGAGTCAGAAGCATTGTGTTGAAATCTTTGGATGGTGGAATCTTTGTGGCTTTGAATAATTTCTTTCCAGCCTTTTGGGCAGCAAGGAAATTACACCCAGTTTTTGCCCTCAAGACTAGATGCTCAGTCTAGTGAGAGAATCAGGTCCAAGAAGCAAAACTTGTGATTCAGAGCTACACACTGTAGGAGAAACGTGATGTAGAAAGTGAAGAAAAGAGGTCAGAGGAAGAGCGGTTTGTTTCCTCTTGAAGTCTGAAGAGTGCTAGGCAGAAGAAGAGAACTCTTAGCAGGGCTTTGAAGGCTTAGGAGTCCTCCAGGTTGACAAGGCATCAGGAAGGAAGAGGGCAGTTCAGGCAGCACAGGCATGTTTAAAAGCATGAAGTCCTAACAAAGCATGCTGTGGGGGCTCCACGTGGCCGAGGGTGGGGAGGACAAGTGATGAGGCTGCAGAGGGGGCTAGATCCTAACACACAGCCTTGAATGCCAGAACAAGGAGTGGGACTTTGTCTTAGGCCAGAGGTGCCCAGAAGAGGCTTTGGTGGGGCAGTGCTTGGGCAGGTTTCTGGCCTGTCTGGGATAGAGTGGAGAACAGACTGAAGGGGCTGTGGCCAAGGTTGGTGCCTAAACCCAGCAGGGGCCTCGGGGCGCATGGCTGGGGAGGCTGTTTAGGAAGCATAATAGGTAGGAGCTGCGTCAGGTGTGTTTGGGGTGGAGGAGCAGGGTGGTAATGGAAGCCCTGGTCTTTGTAAGATTGCCCGGTGGGAGGGTTAAAGGGGGAAAAGGAGGAGAGAGCCTGGGCCACAGCCTGGGCAAATGGGTACTGGGACAGGAGGGCTATGGGAAGGGAAGGACAGTCAGGGAGGTTGGAGGAGAACCAGGAGAACCTGGGCCTTCTGGGTGCATTTGTGAGTGCGTGTAGACATCCCCCTGCAGGAGTGCAGAGAAGCCTGGGCAGCTGCGAAACCCAGCCAAGGGCCAAGGATCTCCAAGCCTCCATGACAATATTGTACTTGGCAGGCCAGGCTTTCGAGGCCTCACTGTACAGAGAGAGAAGTGCACCAGGGAGCTCCGGGGGCCTGGGGGAGGGTGGGAGCCCTCAGCAACCCCTTCATGAGAGTGTGGTGACTGAGCCCAGGAGAGGCAGCCCTGGGGATGGGGGCCCAGCTGGGACGGGGCTGGCCCCTGCTGGAATGCGCCGCTTGCTCCAAGGGAGGTGAGCTCAGGGGGATGGAATTCCACCGAAGTGAAAAGTCACCTCCCAGTCCCTGCCCAGCCTCTTGCACACGGAGGGGTGTCGGTCTTGTCCCTTCCTGCCCTGCCCCGTCTGGTCCGGGTGCTCCTGGGAGCTGGATTCCCACCCCTGCCCTGGCCGCAGGCAGGCCTGTGAGTCAGGGGACACCAGGGACCAGCCCCTGGCAGCTGGGGCGGAGCCCAGATAAGGCCTGCTTAGCTATGCTCCTCTCTGCTGTCCCGAGGGCCACTTGCATATTTGACCAGATAGAGTGGCCAGTGGTGGCATGTCAAGGGCCTGAGGAGCCAGGCCCCACCCAGCCCGAAGCTGACTGGCCAGGCCAGGCTGGGAGGAGGCATCCTCAGTCTGCCATGCCCTCCATTCCTGCCCCACCCCTGGGCACAGTTGTGGGTTCTCGCCCTTGCAAATGGAAAGGCTTGCAGCCAGGACTCAGGGGACTTGGAGCAGGAATGGTCTTGGGCACATCTCAGCCCTTCAGGGCCTTGGTTTCTTCCATGGCAGGGGCTTCTTTTCTTTGCTCCCAGGAGGGTCTCCAGGTCTGACATGTGGGCTGGGGAATGACATGGGGTTCTTGGGATCATTGTACCCCAACCTTGTCTCCAACTTCTCTCCCACACACACCACCCTCCAACAACACACTCCTGCAGTCAACCAAGCTTGTTCCCACCTAAGGGCCTTTGCACAGGCCGCTTCTGCTGTCTGGAGAGCTCTTTCCTTGAATCTTTGCAGAACTAGCTCCTTGTATTCCTTCAATTCCCCGCTCAGATGTCACCTTACCAGGGAAGTCCTCCCTAACTTCCCTCCTCCGCTGTCTGTCTCATCTTCTCCATCACCCTGCTTTACTTGCATGTGAAACCACCACACAGAATGATCTCATTTGCACAGCTCTTTGTGTCTTTATTACTTGTTGCCTCCCACTGCAGTGTCAGCACCATAGGGTAGTGATGGCCTAAGTTCACCTCTAAACTTAGAACAGTGCCTGGCACATAATAAGTGCTCAAGAAATATTTGTTGAGTGAACAAATGATTTGGCAAGTGCTTGCTCTTTCTTGGGGGGATTTCCAGGAGCAGGATTGCAAGGTATAATACAGGACTCCCACTTAGAGTTGAATTTGATATAAACGAAAGTACGTCCCAACTATTGCACAAGACATATTAAAAAATGATTCACCATTTACCTCAAATTCAGACTTAATTGAATTTGTATTTTTGAATTGAGCTGATATTGAGATAATTGTAGATTCACATGCAATTGAAGAATATGGAGAGATCTTGTGTACCCTTTGCCCAGTTTCCCCCAATGATGACAGCTTGCAAAACTATAGGACGACGTCACTACTAGGATGCTAATGCTGGAACAGTCAAGATGCAGAGCACACAATGGTCCCCAGGTTGCTCTTGTGTAGCCACTTCTACTTCCCTTCCCCTTCCGAATCCCCAGCAATCACGAATTTCCTCTCCACTTTTATACTTTTTTTATTTTAACAAAGTTACATAGGTGGATCTGACAGTATAACCTTTCCAGACAAGCTTCTTTTCATTCAGCACAATTCCCTCAAGCCTCCTTCAAGTGTTGTGTATCAGTAGCTGGTTCCTTTACCTTGCTGAATAGTATTCCAGGGCACAAAGGCTCCACAGTGTGTTTTGCCATTCACCTGTTGAAGGATATCTGGGTTGTTTGCAGGTTTTGACTATTACAAATAAAGCTGCTGTGAACATGTATGTACAGGTTTTTTTTGTGTGTGTGAATGTAAGGTTCTATTTCTCTAGAATAAATGTCCAAGAGCACAAATGTATGGTGGCTGTATGTTTAACTTTATAAGAAAGTGCCAAACTGTTTCCTATTTTGTGGGAGAGTGGTTGTGCCATTTTATGTTCCCACTAGCAATGTGTGAGTGGTACAGTTTCTCCACATCCTCACCAGCATTTGGTGACATCACTGTTTTTAAAATTTTTTTGCCATTCCGATAGATGTATGTTATACCTCATTGTGGTTTTGACTGGCATTTCCTGAATGGCTAACGGTGTTGAATATCTTTTAATGTGCTTATTTGCCATCTGGATAGCCTCTTCAGTGTAGCATCTGTTAATGTCTTTTTGCCTATTTTCTAGGTAGGTAGTTTACTTTTTTACCTGGTGAGTTTGGATATTTCTTTATAGATTCTAGCAGCTAGCATTTGGTCAGACATGCGATTGGCAAATATATTTTCCCAGTCAGTAGCTTGTCTTTTTATCATCTTCATAGGGTCTGTCACAGAGCAAAAGTGTTTAACTTTGATAAGTTTTAATTGGTAAGGTCCAATGTATCTATTTTTCCTTGAATGGACTGTACCTTTGGTATTATCTAAAAACTCTTTGCTCAGCCCTAGATCCTAAAGGTTTTCCCATTTTTTTTTCCTAAAAGTTTTATGTTTCACATTCAACTCTGTGACCTGTTTTTTAAAAAATTCATTAATTTAAAAAAATCAATGAAAACTTATTTCTTTTTTAAGTTGGAGTTACATTTTTATTTATTTTCAATTGTGGCAAAATATACTTAGCATGAAACTTGCCATGTTAGGCATTCTTAGGTGTGTACCCCAGTGGCATTAAACACACTCACACTGTTGCGCTGCCATCCTCACCTTCCATCTCCAGAACTTTACCATCTTCTCAAACGAAGACTCTGTCCCTGTTAAACAACCACCTCCCATGTCCCCACACCCCACCCCAGCCCCTGGCACCCACCTTTCCACTTTCTGTCTCTTTGAATCTGACTGCTCTAGGCGCCCCACATAAGAGGCATCATATAGTTTTTGTCCTTTTCCGTCTGGTTTATTTCAGTTAGTGTAATGTCTGAAAGGTTCTGTGATTGCTTTGAATTAACTTTTCTATGAGGTGTATGTGTAGGTCAGGGTTCATTTTTCAGCCTATTTATGTGCTAAATCCAGGAACCCTCCCTAGCCTCCACTGTCAAGGACAGTGGCCTTGGCACAGTGCCAAGGAAAGCTGTAGGATTGTTTTAGAGCTGGAGATTCTCTCTTCTGTGGGCATTTGATCAATGAGAGACTGAGACCCTGACCTGGAGGGGCCCTGCCAAGGCCACACACCAAGGGAATGGAGAAGCAAGAGCTGCACCTAGGGCCTGGTTCCCAGCTCAGACCTCCCTTCCACTTCCTGGAGCTGGCCAGGGCCGGGGAGCTGAGCTGGATGAGAGGCTGAGGTAGGGGCCAGGAGGTCCGTGGTGGGCTTGAGAAAAGCTTAGTGGGATGACCAGGCCAGGGTGTGTGGGCCCAGAGGAAGAAGCCCAGACGAGACCAGAGAGGAAGCTACCAAGGACGGGTTGGAGGGGTACCAGCCCAGGCTGGGGCGGAGGGTGCCCACGAGGCCTGAGGTTTGGCCAGTTTTCTCCAATGACACAGCAAGGGCAGGGCCCAGCCAGGTCCTGTCAGTGATGCCACTGTGATAGCAGTGGACAGTACCCAGGCAGGAAGGGGATGAGATAAGAGAGGACGCATGGGTAGGGGCAGGAGCAGCCCTTCCCACAGAGACTGGAAATGTCTGTGGCCCCAGCTTCATGCGGCCTGGTCCCTGGCATCCCACTTTGCTCTGGGCTAGTAAGACCACCCCACCCCCAACCTGGATGGATGTGGGCAGCAGGGGCAGGCCCTGAGGAGGCGCTGAACACCCAGGCCTGGGAGGAGTCAGGTGGCTCAGCTGTGATTGGAGCAGCCTCAGGAAGGTGTCACCATCCTGCAGTCCCTGAGGACTGGGGGTGGTGTGGTTGGGAGGGTGGCAGGCAGGACCAGGACCCACAGAATGGAAGAATATGGGGAAAAGGCAGCTCAAGTGAGAAGGAACTTACTATCAGGAAGCGGGATGAGGTCCCTGTTAGAGCAGGTGGTACAGGTGGAGGGAAGGTTTTCAATTGCCTGGAGAATATGGACATGATTCTAATATCAGCACTTGAAATATGTGTACTAATTTAATCCCCACAGTGGTCTTACGAGATTAGCATTCTCTGTTCTCTCCATTTTACGAATAAGAAAACGGAAGCACAGAGAGGTTAAGAAAGTTGCTTAATGCCACACAGCTGGCAGGTGCAGCGCTGGGATGTAAACCCAAGCAGCCTAGCTCCAGATCCAGGTCTTAACCTCAAACTATGCTACCACACCTAGGAGTCTTGGACTCAGATGCTTTTATCCCCACAGTCTCCTGATCCTGAAATCCTGTGATTCCAAGATGTTACCCTAAGATTCACAGATCCTCTGATTTGAGGAACTTGGAGACTACAGTCCTCAGCCCCCAGAAGGCCCCGCTATGTGGTCATTTGGGTTGTGGGTTATCCAGGCACGCACACGTGCATCCTCTCCTACTCTGGTCACTGTGGCCTTGGGGGCAGTCCCTGAGCCACCACCTTCTTCCTGGGAGAGAACACATCAGGGCCAGGGAGGAACCCGCTTATGAGTGAGAAGAGGGGATTCTGTGTGCCATCTTGGCAGGGGAGGGGCCCCAGTCTGTCATGGGGGTTCAGGATGAGACTGGACAAGGAGATGGGCAGCCAGAGACCCATGCCTGGCGCTGGGACCAGGGCGCCCCCTGTTTTAGCAGAGTTTCTGGACTTGTTCAGCCTGATGAACATCAGTGGGGGAGACTTCTCTTCTCCCCCAATCCTTCCAGGCAGTCGTGAGACTCACCTCAGTGTCTCTCAGAGCCCAGCCTGGGCCGGGCATACTCTTGGTGACATAAAGTGGCACACATCCTAGGCCATGTCACAAACAGCCACCAGAGCACCAGAGGCACTAGACTGGGTGCGTCTGTCCCTGCCTTCTCATTCCCAGGCGTGCACAGGGGGCAGGCGGGAGGCGGGTGCTCCCTGTGCTGTCAGGTGGGCTCTGGAGTCCACTCCTGGCTTTGCTGCTTGCTAGCTGTGTGGCCTTGGCCATGTTACTCTGCCTCTCTGTGCCTCAGTCTCTCCAGGTCACTTAATAGCACCACAGAGTATTATGAAGATTACATGATTAAAAGAATTTAAACTGCTTAGAGCTGCCCCGTCCAATATGATCACAAGCCACATGGGGCTACTTACATTTAAATGAATTACAAATAAATAAGATTAAAAATTCTGTTTCACAGTCCATGTTTCAAGTGCTTGGTAGCCACCTGTGGCTCGTGGCTTCCTACTAGACCATTCCGTGGTGGCAGGAAGGTCTATTGGACATTACTGTCTTAGAGTGGCGGGCACGGAGTAAGGGCTGAGATGTTGGTACCACTACTAAGGGGCCTGAAAAGATCTCAGCTGCGGTGGAAGCTCATCCTGTCACCTCCCTGGCCTCCCGCCAGCCCAAGGGGGTCTCAGATGCTGGCCATCTGATTTATCTTGGAAGGAATTCCCAGTGTGGCTGCTGGCCCTGCAGCTGGGAACTCATTTGAAACCCACCTGAGGTAGGGAGGGGGCAGCATGGCGAGGCCCTGAGAGCCCCCTCAGTGAGGTAGAGTCACGGGCTCAGTTACACCACGGTGAGACCAAGTCAAAAGGCACCCACCGGGGACAATTGCCGCCTTTGTCCTCGGGAAGGGGACTGGGACTCCTGGGTGTTATCAAATCTGCCAGGAAGAGGGAGGGAGGGGAGCCAAGTGATGGGAGGAAGGTGGGTGAGGAGAGGGGCAGGAGTGATCCTAGAGGGAAGGAGAAACGACATGTTCTGGAGGGTCTGGAACCAGGACCTGGCAGCTGTCACTTTTCCTAATCCTCAACACTTGTGTCTTTTGAAGAGAAATCCAGTGCAACTGTGTCCCTAGGAAGGACTCCTTGCCTGACAAAGGCACTTCCTTAAATTACCTCCTTTCAGTGTGCATTGAGACACTGTCATGGCTGCTCACAGTGGCAAGCACTTGCTCTCGCTCTGTCCCGGGTGAGGTTCTAGGTGCTCTCCCGGGATTACTCCATTCAATTGACCGGACATCTTTGGGGACCCTTGGTAACTCCATTTCTCGGATGGGCAGCGGAGGTCCGGGCAGTGAACGTGAGCAGCATCCCAGGCTCCTGGGCAGGAGAGCTAGACGCAGAGTCTCAGGGCCTCCCTAGGCCGTGGCGGGAAGGGGACAGATTCCCTGCCAGCTGGGCATGGGCAGTGAGGCTAGCACTCAGCTGCTCACTGCAAGGCACTGTGTGCCCTTCACAAGGCCTGCCCTTCCATGTGCTGGTCCCATCCCAAGTGCTCTTTGTAAGTGATCTCACAGGGAAGGGCCTATTGCCATTCCTATTTAGCAGATGAAGAAAACTGAGGTGCAGAGCAGTTCAGTGGTGCGCTTGAGGTTGCTCAGGTAAAAAGCATCTGAGCCAGGGTTCCCTCCAGCCATCCCAACTCTGCAATCCAAGCTCTGTTCATCCTTGGTGCAGCCTCTTATTAGCTCTCAATTGTGTGTGTATGTGGGTGTGTGTGTATTTTTGGACTTGGATGGATTGGTAGTCTTTTGAAATAATAAAGATTCCAACAAGGCCAGGCACGGTGGCTCCCACCTATACTCCCAGCACTTTGGGAGGCCAAGGGCAGTGGGTCACCTGAATTCAGGAGTTTGAGACCAGCCTGGCCAACATGGAGAAACCCATCTCTACTAAAAATACAAAAATCAGCTGGACGAGGTGGTGGGCATCTGTAATCCCATCTACTTGGGAGGCTGAGGTGGAAGAATCACTTGAACCCAGGAGGCAGAGGTTTCAGTGAGCTGAGAATGCACCACTCCAGCCTGGGAGACAGAGTGAGACTCCATCTCAGGAAAAAAAAAAAAAAAAGATTCCCACATGACATTGGTAAAGCACTTTATGATTTGCAAGACCTTTTTTTTTTTTTTTTTTTTTTAACATCTTTTCTTGGCCAAGTCTCACAGCTGTCCTCTAGGTGAGCAGTGTTATTGTGCCTGTTTTGTAGGTGAGACAGCCGAGGCTCCGGTTGGGTACTGCTCAGTCCCCTGGAGGGGTTCTCTGCTGGGCTGAGGGTTTTGGACGGGAGGCAGGTCAGGAGCTCCTGGCCAGACCATGAGGGAGATGTGAATGACCTGGATGTGGAAAGAGCTCCGATCAGAGCCCTGACTGTGCCACTTGTTTGCTGTGTGCCCTTGGGCAGTCACCCTTCTCAAGCCTCAGTTTCCTCATTGAGAAAAAGGCAGGGAGGATTTAGTACTTGTCAGAGCTGTTGTGCAGGTTACATGAGATAATGCCCCTGGAGTGCCTCATCCTACGTTCTCAGTCACGATGAGTGCTTGGAAAGCAGTCATTGCTGTTATGAATATCGTTGTTAGTATCAGCAGTAGTAGTGATTTTAAAGCCACAGTCAAGTTTTAATTCTTACGTTTTATTCCTAAGGACTGTTCTAGCTCTAAAACTCTGTTTCGTCCATGCGCTGGCTGTAGAGTATGCTAGCGGACTCAAGAGAAGGAGCGGTCCAGGTCGCCATTGAGATTTTTTGCTGCACTGAGCAGGGAGGGCCACAGGACACCAAGCCATAGCAAGGTCATGCTGGTTCTCCTTTATCCAAAATAGGTGATATCCACCTAGGTCTTTCAGTCCTGGTGAGCAGCCACCTCCAGAGGGGGCCTCTGCCCTTGTGCTTTCAGCCCCATGCCACACGTACCCAAGTACCACATTCCAGAACATTGAAAGTTGTCCATAAAGTCCGGTCTCCAGCCCAGACCTGCCTCCCAAACACAAGCCCCGTGCATCCAGCTGCCCGCCCTGCCTCCCTGCTCTAGGATGTCAACTGGCCCCTGAGCACACATCTATCCCAACCTAACTCCTGATCTTTCTCCCACAAACTTGCTGGTGCCTTTGCCTCCATCCCCTGGTTCAGTAAACAGCATCTGCATCCTTCCAGTTGTGTAAGCCAAACACCGGCCCTTGCCTTGGCCATGACACCTTATTTTCTTTCACACCCCACATCCAACATGTCAGTTCTACCTACAACATCTGTCCAGAATCTGTCACCTAATAACTTATACCCCTGAGCTCATTGTCCGAGCTACCAGCATCTCTTCCTACAGTGACACAACAGTCCCCTACCCGAGAGTCCTGTTCACCAGCATCTCTTCCCTGACATTGCACAACAGTCCCCTTACCCCAGGGTCCTATCCACCAGCATCTCTTCCCTGCAGCAGCAAAACAATTCCCTCCCCCAGGGTCCTATCCACCAGCATCTCTTCCTTGCAGTGGCACAACAGTCCCCTTACCCCAGGCTCTTATCCACCAGCGTCTCTTCCCTGCAGGAACACACCAGCCTACTAACTTGGGCCCCGGCAGGCTTTTCAAATGTGGGTTAAACCTTGCCTCCCTCACTTACAATCTCACCATGGCTCCCATCTCACCCAGAGTAGAGGCAGAAGCCTTCTCGGTGGCTCACAGGCCCATCCCTCACCCCCGTCTCCTTCCCCTTTGCTCTCTCTGTCACCCCGCAGCAGTCTCCCTGCTGCTCCTCACACACACTGGGTATGTCCCTGCCCCCGGTCCCTCGCACTTGCTGTTCCCTCTGCCTGGAACGCTCTCCCTGCAGACACCCACCCTCTCACCTCCTCAAGTCTTTGCTCAAATATCACCTCTCAAGGAGGCCTTTCCTGACCACCATATTTGAACTTGCCCTCCCGTCTGTCTCACTGCTTCCTGTTCCCTTCCACGTTTTGTTTTTCTGCGTAGCACTCATGGCCACCTGACATAATATTGGTACTTGGCCAAGTGATCCCAGTGTGGCTGGGAAAAGTTAGAGTGCCTGCTGTAGAAGGCCTCCTATGGGAACAGCACAGGCCCAGACAGAAGTTTCCCTCCCACCGTTTTCCCTCTGTGCCTTCGATATTTGTTCCAGTGGGCCAGCAGCACATGAATATTTTATACCTGTACTGCTTTTGTCTTACTCCAGGCACTGTTCTAATTACTTCATATGCATGAATTCCTAAAATTCTCATAAGAACTCCGTGAGGTCAGCCTGGCATTGTCTCCCTTTTACAAATGAGGAAACTGAGGCACAGAGAGGTTCAGCAACTCGCCCAAGGTCGTACAGTTGATAAGCAAAGAGCCAGGATATGAACTCAGGCAGTCCAGCTCCAGGGGCTGCACTCTTGCTCTACTTCCTCCCTTTTGTGTATTCATCCACTTACTCATTCATTAAGAATTTATAGAGTGTCTTCTTTGCCTTAGGTGCAAGATTTTGGAGACCAACAGATGACTAAAAACTGGTTCCTGCCATCAGGAAGCTCAGTCTAGTTGGAAATGCTGAACAAGTAAATAAGGGAAAAGGAAAAACATATTCATTCAGCAACCATTCACCGATGCCTGAGATTATTTCCCAGCCTTTAAAAAGTTAGAGGGGGCCAGCCCCTGGTGTATTCCCTGATTGTGTTCATTTCTAAGCCAGAGAGCCAAATCCCTATATGCCAGCTCTGTTTTAGGCACTGAGGTCTGAGATAAATAATATACCATTTCTGAATTTGAGGGGGATTACATTCTAATGACAGAGAAATAAGAGTGAATTACTGCATGTAAATATGACAACATGAACTGGATTTGGTAGAAGAGTGTGTAGGGGACTATGGGACCACAGGATAGGAGCTCTAACCATTTGGGGATTGGTTTGGATGGGTGCATGGCTGAGTGATAGGATGAATGGATGGATATATGGATGGATGGATGGATGGATGGATGGATGGATGGATGGATGCACACACAAATGGATAGATGGATGGATGGATATTTGCTAGACAGATAGTAATGGGAGGGCTGGTTGAATGAATGGAATATGAATGAATAGATGGATGGATGGTTAAACGGATAGATCTTAGCAGATGGTTGGATGGATGTTTGGGTAGTTGGATAGATGGATGGCTGAATGGGTGGATGGATGGATGGATGAATGGGTGGATGAATAGCTATTTGGAAGGATGGTTGGGTGAATGGATGAGTAAAAAGCTGAGCTCACTGCTGGAAAGTTGGACATTTTCCCAGTGAGATCACTAGACCAGCTGAAAGAAAGGGATGGAAATCCATGCATTCATTCATTCATTCAACAAATATTTATTAAGCACCTATTTATGTGTCTGGTACTGTTTCAGGCTCTGGGATTAGACATGGTACTTGACTTTATGGAGCTGACATTCTAGGGGAAGGGAGACAACAAACAAATAATAGAATATATATACGGAATCTATTGTCAGAGTTATAAATGCTATGATGAACAAACAGAGCAGGATGAAAGGGCACAGATGTCAGGATCAGGGGCATTTTATTTTAGGCAATCAGGAGAGGCCTCCTGGAGAAGGTAAGTTCTGTACAGGAAGTGAGGAAATGAGCCATCTGGGGAATTGCATTTGAGTCAGAGGGAATTACAAGGTCAGAGCCCAGAGGCAAAGAGGCCAGTGTGGCTCTCAGGGAGGAGAGGAGGTCACAGAGAGGTGTGTTAGAGAGCGGGGAGTGCAGGGCCCTGCTTCCATGTGAGAGAAGGGTTTGCCTGTGTCTTGGAAACCCACGGACATTGGGCTGATCAGCCTTAGGAAGGGCATCGCCCTCCCTAAACCCCTGCTTGCTGGTTCCCAGCACTGCTCCCTCCTGGATGCTTGGCAGTTGGGAGGCTGTCAGCATTTTAATTACAGCTCCACGCTCTCAATGGTTTACAACTCAACCGTAAAACAGGCCCTGGGCAACATGTGGCACCTCTGAGTGATTTACTTGCTCACCATTTCTATATTTAGTGCCATTTAATGCTTGTTGGCCAAGTTTTCAGAGAGAAAAAGAAGGAGGAATTTGGTGATGGAGTGGGGAAGGGGTCGGTTAAGTTTTGTTTGTTTGTTTTTAAAACACACAGATGTATTTTTCAGTTGTTTTCTGAGATCATTTCCCAGGCTTTAAAAAGTCACGGGGGACCAGCTCCTGGTGTATTCCCTGATAGCATTCATTGCTAAGCCATAGAGCTGAATCCTTTGCAAAGTTGCCCTCTTCTCCTTAAAGTCCGTATACACTTCCTGGTGAGGGTTAGGTTTAAAGGACACCATGGGCTGAGGGTATAACTAGGGAAAGGCATCAGTGACTTAATATTTCACCTGATATGGGCTAGGCTTCGGGCCATGTGCTCCCACCCCCTATCTGGGCTCCCCTCTGAGACCCCCAGCCTCAGGCTCTTCAGAGCTTCTCAAAATTCACCTGGGGAGTATGTGGAAATGCAGCTCCCGATTCCATGTGTGGGTCTGGGGCGGGGCCTGAGATTCTGCATTTCCAACAAGTTTCCACGTGATGTGGATGGTGCTGGTCCAGGAACCGCACTTTGAGCAGCAAGGATTTCAACCAGCACCATCCAGTAGAAATATAATACCAACCACATGGGTCATATGACATTTGCTAGTTGCTACATCAAAAAAGTGAAAGGAGGTGACATTACATTTAATAAGATATTTTATTTCATCTAAGATATCCCAAATATCTGTCTGATATTGATTACATATCATTTCAATATGTAATCAATATACAAATACTTTTTAATTTTTCTATAATAAGCCTTTGAAGTCTGGCATTTGTTTTACACTTACAGCACATCTCAATTCAGACTAGCCACAGTTCAAGCACTCATATGGTTCGTGGCTCCCGTTTTGGAGGGTGCAGATCTAAATCCAGCTTGAATACCCTGGTGATAGGGAGCTTGCTACTTTCTGGAAAGTCCACTGCATATCTGTGGAATCCGAGCTGAGAGTTGCCCCTTGAGACTAGCTGGGGAGACCCAACTTTACTCCCTATGCCAGTTGGCTTATCATGCCCCCCACCCACTCTGCTCAGGGCAAGAGGCCCCTCTGCATCCTCGGCTGGGAACTGCAGAAGCATAGAGATAACCGGGGTGTATTTCCATTTGCCAGACTGGAAAACCTCTACCCCACCAGGGGTGGGAACAGAATATCTCAGAGCTGGTGTCTTTGCACACACATCCCGGGGCTGTTGCAGGGCAGTGTGGAACCTTGGTTCAGGCCAGTCCAGCCTCCTGGACACCAGCTCCTGCATGCTGGACACCAACACAAGTCAGGAGAGGCCAGAGCTGCTCCTCGTGTCTCAGGGAGCTCCTGTCTGGGATGGGAGGTTCATAGGGCTTCTCTGGCAGCTGGCCACCTGGGCAGGGCCTTGCTGAGGCCCAGGAAGCTCAGATGGAGGTGGTCAAGGGCACAGAGGATGTTCAGCCAGGTGTGACCCGGCTCCTGGGTCCTTCCTCCATGTTCTGGAGCATCACCACCTGTGTCCCTGCCCCAGAGACTCTCCGGGATGCTTCAGCCTTGATCTTGTGTGGACTAAGTCAGGGCCTCTTCTACAAGAACCCACCACGAAAGAATGGCTATCTAGACTCCTGAGCAAGGGTGAATTTATTCATTCACTCATTCATTCATTCACTCAGAAAATGCTTGCTGGGTGTCTCCCGAGAGGCAGACCTCCTCTAGATGTTCCTGAATACAGCAGATGGGGGTTCTGTGTTTCCGGAGCTGACATTCAGGAGGGGAGGGGGAGAGCAAGCAAGTCATCCCGAAGTACTCCGAGTGGCCGGTGGGATGTGAGCCAGGGGGATGTGAGAGGGGCTGACGTGGGGCATTGTGGAGAGGGGGCCATCCAGGGTGCCTTTATGTTGCTGAGCCAGAGCTGAGGAACTGGAGGAAGGGTGTCACAGGCAGAAGGATCAGCCGCTGCAGAGTCCTGGGGCAGGAATGGGCTTGGTGTGGTCCTGGAATACCTGACATTAAGTGTTCACGGAAGGGTTTTGACAGGGCTGAGAGGCAGTGGGTGCACTGGGGCCTCAGAGGACAGGGCAGAGTATGGCATTCTCATCAGAGGCTACCACTTGGCCTCTGGTAACTGCCCACACCCTCACAACCAGACACCCCCAGTAATGCCCTGCAGTGTGCTGGGCTCCAGCCAGGAGGAGCAAGGCCCCTGGCTCTCAGCACTCAGTCTCATGGCAGTTCCATCCAGGCCTCCCTTCAGGTCCCAACTTGCCTTCCTTTCCTACCTGGGGCTGTCACTGCTGCACCAAGCTTCTCTTCTGCACCCACACCCTCTCCCTTGGTTTTTCCAGCCCCAGGGCATTGCACTTCTGCTCAGGCGCGGGTGACACCCTGCCTTCGAATTTCCAGTGGTGAACTCCTCTTCATCCTTCAAACCCCACGGGTCACCTCCAACTGCTCATGGGCCCCATGGCAGTACATACAGGCCTTTATTTTGGACCAGTCTTTCTTCTACTGGTCTGGCTGTCTCCCTGACTACCTGGGATTTTCTTGAAGACAGAGACTTTGTCCAGCCACCCTCACTTTACTGGCACCCAGCACAGGCCCGGCAGTGGGAGGTTCCACTGGAGGGTTCAGGAAGGCCAGAGTGGATGGAGGACATGACCAGGGCTCTCCACCCCTGGCCACATGTGAGAATCCCGAGGAGCTTTTTAAAATAGCAGACACCTGGCCACACCTGAGACCAGTGAAATCCTAACCTCTGGGGGTGGGGTCCAGGCATCAGCAGATTCTGAAAGCCTGGGACTCTGTAGCGGAGCCTGGGGAGAGCGTGCGGATTCTGCTGTGCCCATCCGGAGGCCAGGGCTGAGCCCTGCATGCCCACACAAGGGCTGACGCCCCTGTCATTGCACAAGCAGCTGTGCTCCATGGCCCAAGATCCTAGGGACACTGGCCCAGTGGGATCTCTGGTCTTTTTTTTTTTTTTTTAAACGCAAACAAACAAACAAACAAACCCCTAGCTTTACTGAGATACAATTCTCATGCCGTACAATCCATCCTCTTAGAGTGTACAAGTCCATGGTTTTTAGGGTATTCATAGTTGTGCAACCATCACCACAATCAATTTTGAAACTTCTCAGCACCCGTCAAAGAAACCCTGTGCCCACTAGTAGTCACTCCTCATTCCCTCTCTCCCAGCCCCTGGCAGCCACTCCTCTGCTTTCTATCTCTATGGATTTCCTGTTCTGGACATTGCATACATCTGGAAGCATACACGCTGTGGTCTTTTGTGTCCAGCGTCTTTCACTCAGGATAATGTCTTCAAGGTTCATCCATGTTGCAGCATGTGTCAGTACTTCATTCCTTTTTATGGCTGAATAATATTCCATTGTATGGAAAGACAACTGTGTGTTTACCCATTCATCCATTGATGGACATTTGAGTTGTTTCACCTTTTGGTTATTATGAATAATGCTGTTATTGACATTCGTGGACAAGTTTGTGTGTGTGTGTTTCTGGTGTTACTGTTGCCCCAGCCTCGTGGGGAGGTCCCACCCTCTTTGAAGTCCACCATCTTTGGGGTTGTCCCTGACAGAGCCCAGGTCTCTGGCCAAGAGAGGAGGGTCTGGACTGATGGAGGGGCCTGTGCTCTGGGTCCTCTACCTCTGTGTCCCATTGCTCTGCATCCTCATGGGGCTAGCTCTGGCCAGGCCAATCAGCAGGAGCTGTGGATGCTGGCTCGGCCCTCATCAGTTGCACAGTTTGTAGCTGATTTACCACCAAACGGGTTCACAGGGGTCTTGCCCTGGGAGCTGGCCAGGCGGGCGGTCCTCTGGTTTCTGCGTGCTTCCCCATTCTCTCTCTGGTTCTGCCTGACTGAGCCTCCACCCTGCATCTTCCTGCATCTCAGGACCTTCCTGCTCAGGTCACTAGCCTGTCCTCTGCGTGGACGCCTGGGAGAGCTTCTCCAGTACCATTCCACATGTACTCCTCTGACCCCAGCGAGAACCATCAGGACAAAGACCCCGCCGGCCCTCCAGCCTGGCCCACTGCCCTCCTTCCTGTTTCCTGACTGCTCCCTGCTTCCTTCTGCCCTCAGCCTTTGCCTATGCTCTTCCCTCTGCCTGGCCTGCCCTTTCCTCCCTTTTTGTCTCATCGACTCCTCTTCAATGTCTGGTTCTCAGCTCAAGGTCACTTCCTCACCTCATCACTCCAGTCACTTTCTTACTGCTCTCATTCATTTGCAAGTATTTACTGAGCACCAGCTTTGCTCCTGGCACTGGTCTAGCTGCTGGGGACACCACAGGAGATGGACAGACCAGGCCCTTGCCCCTGGGCAGTTTACATTCTAGAGGGAGACATGATAAACACAACAACTAAAATGTGTGCTGTGTCACATTTGACGCAAGCTAAGGAGCAAAACAAGCCAGGGCAGGGGTAGGAAAGACCAGGGCAAAAGTCAGGGAGAGCCTCATGGGGAAGGTGAGATTTGAGCAAAGGCTAGAAGCACTGAGGAAGGGAGCCATGTGGAGCCTGGGGAAGAGTACCCCAAGGCAGAGGGGCAGCAGGTACAAAGGCCCTGAGGCAGGAGCATGCCTGGGGTGCTGGAGGAATAGCAAGGAACCCACTGTGATGAGCATGGAGTGAATGAGGGCATAGGAGATGAGGTCAAAGAGGCAGCAGGGGATGCCTGGAGGACAGATGGAGAGAGAACAGTAAAAGGAGCCCCATGCACCCGACTCCCAGCAAGCACCCAACCCACAGCATGCACCTGACCCACCGCGTGACCCTGACCTCCAGTGTGCACCCAACCCCCAGCATACACCCAACCCCTAGCATGCACCCGACCCCCAGCATCAGCAACCCCAGCTTGTGGTCCAAGTCCTCTACCTCGTTTTCTCTTCTCAGGTCCCCACAACTGGAAGGGTTTAAGGAAAACCCTAGACAACATGTTATTCCACACACACATGACTGTGTATCTCAAATCAATAGGGACTTCTAAAAAAACATAACCATGGTACCATTATCACCCTGAGCAAAATAAACAATTGCTCAATGCTGTCTAACACCCTGCCTGATTCTGATTTCTCAAATTGTTTTAAAAACATTTTCCAGCCAGGCTGTGGGGGAAGTTCTGGGAGCTGTGACCACAGGAGCGGGAGCCACCTTCAGAGCCACCATTGGTGGACGCTGGTATCAGCCTCATGCCCGTGCGACACTTGACAGCACAGCCACCTCCCTCTCCAGAGCCTAAGCTTCAAGGGAGTCGGGGGCTTGCCTCTTTCTGCCCACGTGGCCACCAACCTCAGCTCCTGGCCAGGGAAGGGATTAAGTTAGCATGTAGTGGAAAGATGAATGAGTGAATGAATGAATAAGTGAATGAATGACTGATTGCCAAGGCCATTTCATGGTGCTCCAGCAGTAGAGAGAAGCACATAGGTTCAGCAGCTCCACATCCCCACTGTCAGCCTTCCTGCCCCTCATGCTGTGGTTGGGGTCACCTGATTGCCTCACCCCAGGTCACAGGCCACAGTTCCCACTAACCTACACTCTGGGCCAGGCCTACCCAAGGCAACCCCTTCCCCACAGTCAACCTAGCAGCCTGCAGGGAGGTCGCTTATGAGAGAGAGGCATCCAGAATGCATCTAGGAGAGGCTGCACTGTGTGGGGCTCGACTTTTCCACCTCTAAATGGGTTTGCTACTTTAAATGCCCCAGTTTACAGGGGAGCAAAGCTGAGGCCTGGCCCCCGGTCCCCTGCGCCACTGTGCAGTGGGTCCATCTGCTAGCCACCACCGTATGGACTCCCTTCATGTTTGAGGGTGTGTGTGTGAGCTTGTGTGCCAGAAAGTATGTGGGCAGGACTGTGTGTGAAGGGCTATCTATACACATGTTGTGTAGGGATGGACAGCATGAGAAGCACCTGTGTGTGAGCATGTGGGTCATGCATACGTGTGAGAGTGTGTGAGTGTGTGCACAGGTGTGAGTGTGTGCTTTGAGTGTGCTGAGGAGTGTGAAGGTGTGAGCCTGTGGGGGGGGGGGTTGCATGGGGCCGTGCCTGGGGAGGTTGTGTGTGTGTAAGCACATAGTGAGGGGTGGCTATGTGCAGGCTGCACAGGTTACTTGGGGTGGGGGGTAGGAGCCTAGAAAGGGATGAGTCTGGGGTGAGGGGCTGTGTGTCCACCATTCTTGGGGTCCTACAATACTGCAAAGTTGGGCAGAGACCAGTTCGTGGAGGGCCTTGAAAGCCAGGCAGAGGAATCTGGGCTTTAACCACAGGAGCCGTAGGGAGCATTTGAGCAGTTGTAACCTGGCAAACACTGAGTTTCAGAAGGCCCCCTATGTAGACCAGGAAACTTCTCTCTGGTTTGAGTGGAAACCTCTCTTCCTGCACCTCCCAGGCTGCATTCCAGGGGGCCTGTCCTATGGGGTGCATCTTTTCCCTGCCATCCACTCCATGTCAGGCAGGAATATTTGCTTGAAATCAGTGCATCCAGAATGACTTAAAGAATGCACCAAAAAGAAAATACCTCAAATGTTTACGGAAAAAAAAAGCGTTTTTTTCTGCTCTTTCATCTGAGTTGCCCAGAGGTATACAGCTGCAGCTGGCTGAAATGCAGCTTTCTGCTAAGATGGATCGACATGGGGAGGGAGAGGAGGAGCAGGAGGAGACTGAGAAGGAGGAGGAGGAGCAGGAGAAAGAGTAGGAGGAGCCTGAGGAGGAGGAGGAGGAGGAAGAGCAGGAGAAGCTTGGGAAGAAGGAGGAGCTTGAGAAGGAGGAGGAGCCTGTGAAGGAGGAAGAGTTGGAGGAGTCCGTGGAGGATGAGGAGCAGAAGGAGGAAGAACAGGAGAATCTCGGGAAAAAGGAGAAGTCTGTGGAGGAGGAGGAGCCTGCAGAGGAAGAGGAGGAGCAGGAGGAGGGGAGCAAGAGAAGGAGGAGGGGGAGAAGGAGGAGCAGGAAGAGCTTGAGAAGGAGAAGGAGGAGCAGCAGGAAGAGCAGGAGGATCCTGAGGAGGAGGGGGAGCAAGAGGAGCCTGAGGAGGAGGAAGAGGAGGAGGAGGAGGAGGAACATCATCAGGAGCAGGAGAAGCAGGAGCAGGAACAGGAGGGGAGCAAGTAGCAGCAGCTCTGGATGGGAGCCTGTAACACCTATTCTGGTGTGGATATCCACACTCATTGTCTCCCGGGGTTGGGGATCCAAGGCTGCCTACCCACTGACCTCCACATTGTCTTCATTCGGTGCCTTGGAAAGGGTCCCTGGTTTGGACATTAGCCAGCAGGATGGGTCCTGGGCAGGACTCTGGGGAGATACACCTATAAGGCAGTGGGGAAGGCAGCCCTGGGCATTGAGAGAAGTTGGCCAGTGATGCAGCAGCCACAGGGACTTATGTTGGTCCCATGAGAAACCTGGAGCTGGGTTAGCCCCATGGAGGCAGGGAGATAGGCCTTTGTACCCAACACCAACCAGTCTTTGGCTGGAGGACTGCCCAGGGACGGGGAGTGGCCTTAGGTGAGACAGCTCCCATCAGGGGAGGGCAGTGCCTAGGAAGGAACTCAGCTGCTAGCCATCCACAGCAACACTCCCAGCAGCTGCAGAGGGAGTGTCTGGTCCTGAAGGACAGATCCCGGTGGCATGCGACAGTGTCTACTATACAATCCAGCCCAGGTGAGCATCGATGAGGGGGCAAGGCCATCCTAGCCCACCCACCTTCCTTCTGTTCTGCAGCATCACAGCTCTAGAGCCAGACTGCTGGATTCCAATACCAGTTCCACGCTTCCTGACTGTGTGATTGTGGCCAGCACTGCCACCCCTTGGCTCCCCAGTCTGCTTATCTGTGAAATGGGCTGATGATGGTCAACCTTCCTCATAAGGTTTCTGTGTGCATTCGTGTCAGGCACTGGACACCGCAGCTACCTCAGAAGCAGCGGCTTTTATTAGAGGTGGGCATGGATCCTGCCCTTGTGCCGCTTCCTATGTGTATGCTGAGAGGTTCAGGCATACACATAGGAAGAAATGACACTGAGAAGCTTGGGCTTGAGGCCAGCATTGAGCCCTATGCCGAGAAACTGTCCTCACTCTGATCCTCACACCAACACCAACATTGCCTACAGAGCCTTGAACAATAGCACAATCCTACATAATCACAGTGGTGATTATGAGTGTCTCTTTCCCTGGAACTCCACCTTCGGTCATTTAACCCAGATGCTGCACCACCAGACGTGTTGCATTGAGCCCATGTCATGAGGAGACAAAGCTGGGGCTCAAGGAGGGACTCACCCAGTGTGCCCGCCAGAGTCTGGGAGATGGCGTAGTCAGGGGTAACAGAGGAACGTTTAGGTAAAGGATGACTACAGGGATGTGGGCAGGATTTAGGGAATCCTGAAAAGGCCTTAGGGCTGGCAACAGTGGGGAGCTCTGACTGCCCTGGAGGGCAGTGTTAGTGGAGAAAGCATGGCTTGGGGAAAGGGGCCTCCTGGCAGGTGCTGTGGTTCTAAGTAGACAGTCACAGCCGCCATGTGGTCCATGGACAGGGAGTCCGGGGTGTAAAAGTCCAGCCTGTATTTTCTCCTGCCCTCCAGTCCCTATGGGATCCCCCATTGGGAAGCTGGAGGGCAAGGAGGGACACAGCTCAGCCTCCCGGGGCAGAGCAGGGGTGAGCAGCAGCCAGGGACACCTTCTACCACACACAGAGGATAATGGACCCGTGTTTCACTTGGTTGGTGCAGGGTGGGTGCTTGGAGACAAGAAACATGAACAGATGGGGCATGGGGCACAGGAGAGGAAGCCAGCGGAACTTGGTGACCATCTCCTGCCTCAAGTCTCTGGATCTGACATGGCTTTCTGTGAAAACTAAGCCATCAGTCCCCCAGCCTGAGAGCGAGGGGCCTCCACACCCAGTGAAGCTCCTACCTGCTTTCTGTGCATCTTTTTGACCAGGGCCCACCTTTACCACGTGATCCAGCTGGCATGGATCTTTTTGGAGAAGGTTCAGGAACGAACCTCCTGCTGGGGGGAGGGTGGCTGGGCTCTGAGCATGGGAGACAGCAGTACCAGCGGTGTGGATGGGAGAAGGCACTGCGGGGACCAGGAGCACATCATGTGACGGGAGAACAAAGGCAGCCATTGCAGGGGCTGCTTAAAGATGCCCTGGGGTTGCCATGCCAGGTGGCAGCAGCACAGACATGCTTCTGGTGCTGGGAGGGTGTTTGCAATAGGACAGGGGTTCTGGGGTGAGTTGACCTCGGTGTGGAAAAAGGCAGGAGAACGGACGAAGGGCTGGGGCTTCAACAGCAGGGCTCCCAGGAGCTCCAAATGACCTTTGGGGGAAATGGTCACTTCCTTGCATCTCTGCAGCTGCTGCACTGCACAGAAATGGATTTTCACGCCAGGGACATCTGGGAGAGTGTGGACAACCTCAGCCAACCTGCTTCTCTCCTCACCCTCCCCTCCTCGTCTCCCTGTGTCCTCATCTTTTCTCTCCGAGATCCCCCTGTGGTGCCTTCATTGGTAGGGAAAACTGAGACTCAGAGAAGGAAAGGGACTTGCCTGCAGACACACAGCAGTGTACAGACAGAAGCAGGACCTCCATCTGACGGCTGCTTCCGCCCCACAGCGCCGTTCTCCCTGCCCTGCCCTTCCAGCCCTGTGTGCGCTCATCCCAGCATCCGCTGCTCAAAATGAGAAAAGTTCCCACAGGCTGGGTGCCAGTTCTGTGAGATACATGGTGCCAGGTCTCAAAAAGCCTTCTCCTATTTAATCCCCACTGTTCCCTTTGAGAGGACTTGTTCCTACTTTACAACGAGGGACAAATCTCTTAGGATGCATTAGGGTGCAAGTAACAGACTGCCTTACTGTTACCAAAAGTGGTATTGATGGTAGGAGTTTGTTTTTTTCCTGCAAAATAAAAATCTGGATGTGGTTTCTTTCAGAGGCTCAACAGTCTTCTCTTGGGCCCCAGCTCTTTTCACCCTTCCATTCTGCCATTGTCAGTTTGTCAGCCTCTTAGGTCTTGCCTAATGGCCACAAGATGGCTGCCTAAGCTCCAGGAATCACACTTTTACATCACAGCATCCAAAGATAGAAAGGGAGAAGTTGCTCTTCCGGGTCTCTGTTTTTTTCAGGCAATGTGTCGTGTTTTCGGCCTCCGTGGTCAGAGGTAGGCCAGCAGCAATGAGCAGGCGATGTGCTGTGTTTTTGGCCTCTGTGGTGAGAGGTAGGCCAGCAGCAATGAGGAAATGGAGAGCCAGAGAGTGTGCCATGTTCTCTTGGGCCATTTCTGCCATCACCAGCATGTAGTGGCAGGGGTGGGATTTGAATTGAACTTCTTGGGTGACCTGACTCTGCCACAGTGGCAGCCCTTCTGCTTCAGGCTGCCTTTGGCCACATCATGCTTTCCTGAAGACTGGTTCTGATTGCCTAGGTCATCACTCATAACCTGAGGTATAAGTAGTCCATAACCGACCACTCCCTTCAGAGGAGCCAGGCTGGCCAACCTCAGAGGGGTTCCAGAGGGGAGGAAGCAGCAGATACCCAGCGAACCCAGAGTCTTGAGCTCCAGCCCTCGAGGTTCTGGCCTTCCAAAGACCTTTTTAGGCAAACCAGTCCTTGGCTCCCCAGACCTGCGCCATGCCATGTGTGACTTGAAACCCATCAACTAGGGGCTGGCTATCTGCTTTACAAAAGGCACCTCCACCACCCAGATGAAAGGATTTCTATTCCAGTTAGGGTACTTTGAGCTGTAATGGATAGAAACCCAACTAAAGCTTGCTTAAGAGCAAAGGGTATTCATTACTTCCTGGAACACAGTGGTCTTGGGTTAATGAATTCAGGTCTGGCTTGATCCAGGGTACAAATGATATTCCCAGGACCCAGCCACATGCACCCCTTCCTTGCCGCCTCTCTATTTCTCAGCTCTGCTTTCCTAGTTGATGCTATTCTCTGCCCCATGTGGTTGTACGATGCCTGTCCACAGCTCTGGCCCCTGCATTCCCTCCTGTTCATATCTGGTGGGAGATAACCAGTAGCTCTTGTCTTCTGTGCGTGCAGAATCCCCAGGACTCACTTCAGTTTGGCTCTGACTGGTCTGAGTCACCCATCCTTAGCAATGACCAGTGGGGTTACTTAGGTTTAGGGGTGAGGGAAGGCTTCACTGAAGAGTCACTGTTTGCAAAGCTCCAAGGCCCCACTGGTCTTGCTAGAAAATAAGGCACCAAGATAAAGACGTCAGGTGCTGGGGTCGGGTGGGGCTGGGACAGGCCGCTCTGTGGAGGAGGTGGCACTGTGGAGAGCTGTAGAGGGCTGGGTTGGGCTGGGCCTGCGGAGATGAATGGGGACACATTCCTGGAGTAGGGCAGTGGAGGATCGATCCTGGAGCGCCCAGTGCTTTAGGGTGCCTTCCATGGGTGCTGGGGGCAGGGATGACAGTGAGCAGTGTGTTCAAGGCTGGGAAGCCTTTGATTTTTAAAATTGGATGCCCCTCAGAATGCTATGGAGGGTGGCGGACGCTTCCAGTCATAGGAACACCATGTGGCATGGACCCTATGGGAGCCACAGGTTGCTGTCTGACCTCCCCTCCCAAGAATCCTTCCTTCTTCCAGGAAGTTCACCCCCAGGTCCCCTGGGCAGCCCGAGTGTCTGGGACAGGACCAGAAGCGCCAAATTTGATAGTATCTATTTGGCATTATGAATCAAGGAATTTTCTGGAGCCAAGTTTCTCCCCAGTCCCCTCCCAGGCCTGAGAACCCCACCCTGAGTAATTCCGGGCTCTGGGCAGCACCTGGTACATTGTTGGCACTTCCTGGGGGACCTGTCAAAAAGAGATTGATTTTTCTCCCTCCAGTGGTGCAGAAAATCCTTCCTGCTGCTCCAGACAGGTTTGGGGCATGGCTGGGAGGCAGAGAAGGCTCTGGTTTGCAGCCCCACCCAACCTGGTGCAGGAGTCCCCTTTACAGACCTCAGCTGCTGCTTACACACATTCCAGGACAGGGAGCTCACTATCTTACCGGCAATCCTCTTGAGCCCTGGTGAGCCTTGTTGGGGAGGTTGGCCTCTCACTGAGCAGGAATCTACTGCTCTGTGACTGCCGTCATCAACTGGGGTCCCAGCTCTGCCCTCTGGATACACAGTCCTTCCTGCTCACTCTGTCCTGGGTCAGGCCTGCAGACCCTGTGGAGTAGTGACTAGGGATCCCAGAAACTACCTTCTCCAGGCTGAGCAGCTCCAGCTCATTCACTGTGGGTCCTCCAGCCCTCTACTCTAGACATGCTCTGTTTCTTTCCATCTGCGGAGGCATAGTCCAGTTCTGAAAACTGTATACCAAGACCATCCCCTCATTTATTGTGGGCATTAGGCCTTAGTTAATATGGCCCCAGAGTGTTGGCTTTTCAGTAGCCTCTTAGCTTATATAGAACTTGTGGTCAATTTCAATCTTTCTCAGTCTCTCCCATATTGTGATTTTGCAATCAATTTTTTAGATATCAAAAATTGTAGATGTTCAGCCTTCTGGCTGGTTTCAGCCACTTATTTTATTCTGTGGAAGGGATTGAAGTCCGCCTGGCACTTCACTCACATTATCCTCTGTAGATGCCTGAGCTAACTGGAGTCAGATTTCAGTAGCACCAAAAGACCCTTCTACTCCCCAGATGCCCCTCTTTCTGGCCACTCACCGTGCCTGAAATGTCCTCATTATGTGCTCAACATGTGCTCTTCCTTAAGCCTGCTCCCTCTTCCAGTTCTCTGTCTCTGTTTCCCGATCTGAAATGCCTTTTCCCCATCTCCCTGAGTTTGGCCAATTCTAATTTATCCCTCCTGTTATCTGACTTCAGCTCAGCCCTGGCCTTCTTGGGGGACTTCCTTGAGATGCACACAGGAGCAGCTCCCATGGGTTCAAGTTTCCTTCTCTGTCACTTTCACTCCTTCATAGCACTTACCAGTGTATGATTAGACTCTGGGGAATTATTAATTCCACAGCTACTTCTGGTTTGGAATCACAAGCTCAGAGGTGGCAAGGATTGCAAACTCAGGGAAGGTGGGGACCAGAAGCTCAGAGAAAACCGGAGCAGCACCTGCTTGTGTCATAGTCTTCCTGGGAACTCCCCAGCAGGGGTGACGCCAAATAGCACAGAGTAGGTCCTCATTGTAAAACAGGTGCATGAGTGAATGCATACCTGGACAGACACGCCCTAGGTCCCGTTCCCCTTGCAAACACGAGGCAGCATCGTTTGCATGCGAGGCTCTTCATCAAAGGCTGGGGATTTCAAGGTGAATGACCTGGCCTGGGGCCTGAGGAGTGTGGCCAGTGGGGTTCTCTGGAAGCGGAGGCTGAGATGGAGTTTCAGGTCCCAGCTATTTATTGGGAATCTGCATAAAGGGGAAGAGGAGAAGCAGGGTTGGGCAGATGGAGGACTCACACTTGGATGCTGGCCCAGCAAAGCCTTGATGGGGAGTGCTGGACTTGGTCCTGCCCATTACGTTGGACTGCCTCTGGCTAAAATGGCCTCTCTTGGCCCCCAGATGCAGGGCCCCACACCCTGAAGGATCTGACAGCTGGAGGCTATGCGCTAATCACACTCCCAGGCCAGCGGTGTGTTGGAACCCACTCCTATGGGCTGGAAGACCCACTACTAAATATTCAGGGATTTGTCAGTGGTTAAACTGTTGGTAGCTTAAAGTCAGCCATGGTGGGAACATTTAATTTATTCCTCAGAAATTGGGAAATACCACATAACAGGGCTTTTTGTTGTTGTTGTTGTTGTTGTTTTGAGAGCCAGTTTGAGCAACATACCACTACTTGTAGCTATGAAGCAAGTCCTCCCTTGGAGGGCAATTGGCCTGGGGAATGCTGACATATAGGCAGATCATCACAGTGCTAAGGAGACAAGGACTCTAACAGCACAGGTCAGCCATGGAAACCATGAGGGAGACACTGTCTATCCTGACAATCAGGGAAGGCTTTGTGAGGAGGTGACTTTTTTCCTGACATGGCAGAATAATCAAACACTACAAAAGACAATCCCATGAAAAGTAAGACTCCCGTTTGTCCACCTGGTCCCCTGGCACTGGTGTCCTCCACAGAGACAGCTGCTCTTACCAATTCCCCTCATATAATTCCAGAAATACCCTGTGCTCTTACAAGCATACGTGTATGAGTCTTGTTTCTCATACAAACAAGCTCCCATGCTGCAAGCCTTTCTGTACCTTGCTTTGCCCTCTTAACCATGGACCTTGCAGTGTCCTTGGTTAGTGAGTAAGAGCTATCTCATTCTCTTTAGCAGCTATAGGGCTTTCCAGCTTATAGATGTGCCATAATTTAAATAACCAGTCCCCACTGGTGGATCTTCAGATTCTTTTGGCCTTTGGATATTTCAGATAAGGTCTCTGTGAGGCTCTTTGACATTTTGCACAAGCACAAGCCTCCCCGCAGGGTACATATTCAGTAGTGGAATTATTGGGCCATCGTCTGTAATGGTGATAAAGATTGGCCTTCCAGATAAGGAACAGCAGGTGCAGGGCCGAGAGGCATGGAAGGGGTGAGGTTGCTCAAGCGGAGGCGGCTGCTGTGGAGACAGCATGGACCTGGAGGCCAGGAGGGTGGGGCTCAGCTTGGCCCTGCCACAGAGGAGCCAGGTGTATCCACTGTGGTCACGGCTGGATGCCACAGGCACATTCAGACTGGGAAATTAAGGAGAGTTTAGAAAAAGACCACTGTCCAATGACCGATGGATGCGTGGACAAAATGTGGCATACCTGTACCATGGAATGTTATTCAGCCATGAAAAGGAAAAGAATTCTAACACATGCTACAACATGCACAGACCCTGAACACTTTATGCTCAGGGAAGGAAGCTGGAGACAGAAAATGCCACATACTCTGTGATTCCATTTATAGAATAGATCTGTCTAGAACAGACAGATCTACAAAGACAGCAGGTAGATTAGTGGCTGCCTGGGACTGGGAAAAGGGGAAATGGGGAATGACTGCAATGGGTATGGGATTTCTTTTGGGGGGTGACTAAAATGTTCCAGAATTAGATTGTAATGGTAATTGTACAACTCTGAATATACTAAAAACTGCCGAATTGAACACTTTTGATAGGTGAATTGTGTGGTATGTGAATTGTACTGCAGTAAAGCTGTTTTAAAAAAGAAAGAGTTTGCTAACAAAAGAGGACAAAAGTAAAGGAACCCAAAGAGTTGGTGCAGCACCCTGGGGCTGGCTACACTGGGGAGCGGTTACTCCTTAGGCCCAAAGACAGGGGAGGCTGGACTGCTAGAATCCTGGGGCTGTAGAGAGAGGACTTCCCAGCAAGAGCTGTGACCTGTGATAGGGGTGTGCAGACATCCTGAAGGGCCCAGCAGGGAGCAAGAAGGGGAAATAACTCCCAGAACTTTTCTCCTGCCCTCTGATTTCCTGCCAGTGCCTTCCACTGGTCAAACCACCTGGAAGGACCTACTGAGGACAGACACCAGATTCACAGATTTACTTCCTTATTTATTTTTCACATGTATTGTGAAATCTCAGCATCACAAGATGGCAAAATGGCAAACTCTAGCAGTTTCATGTAGCTGGTCTTTAACCTTTAACCCAATGGTGCAGCCACCAATATAAAATACTGACATTCTGCCAGCTGCTCCAAGCCCCTCGATTGTCCCCCACCTTTGCCATGGCTTTACCTTGAATCCTCTCGACTTCACCTATATCCAGCAATGGAGGGTTGATACCTGGCTAGCCTAGCAGAGCCTGTGGGACCCTGAACATTCAACTGACAATTGCTCAGGCCTGGGGCATACTGCTTGTGGAGTGATTTGAATGCACCCCCTTGGTGAATTACCTTCAGGCGTTTTCTGCACACCTGCTGTATGCCAGTCACTGGGAAGCTGCATGGAGCTGTGTCATCTTAGAGCCTGAGCCTGAAAGCCCTCAGACCTCCTGACACTGAAGCACAGAGCCCAGGCTCTTCAAGTGGGGAAGGGAGCTCAGAAGTCTCCTCAGGCAGCTCAGAAGCCTGGCCTCAAGCAGCAGGGTGCAAAGAGTGCAGCTTTGTCCCTCACACACTTCCTCTGCTGTTGTCCCTTGCCTCAGAGAGAGGGCTGGGTGCCTGTCTGGTGGCCAGCCCTGTCCAGGCAGCTGTGATTATGCCTGGCTTAATGTGGACATAATGCAGTCACTGCAGCTCTCAAAATGCAGAGTATGCAGGGCTAGCGGGCTGGATGCCACCTGATCAGGGCCCATTCAATGCCACCATGGCATCAGGCCATCAATGGCCTCAGAGGAACAGGGAGGCCACATTCAGGGGTCCAAGAGGGGCAGGAGGAGCAGCGACCCCCATCCAGGACACAGGAGCCGCTTTCTGCACTAGGGCCATTGCTTAGGGCCTACCATGGTAGTAGCCCCCAGTATCACAGATGTGGAAATACAGGAAAGCCTTGGTATTGCTTTCCCATGAAAACCTTCCAGGGTCTTCCCGTCGCCTTTTTAAAGAAAACCACTTTTCTGAGGTATAATTCACATGCCATACAGTATCACCACTTAAAGTAAGCAATTCAATGGTTTTTAATATATATTCGCAGATATGTGCAACCATCAACACAATCAATTTTACATTATTTTCATCACCTCATAAAGAAATCTGTACCCATTAGCTGCCACTCCCCATTTCCCTTCTTCTCTGCAACCACTAATCTCCCATGTGTCATTATGGATCTGCCTATTCTAGGCATTGCATGTAAATGGAATCACATGATATGTGGCCTTTTGCATCTGGCTACTTTCACTTAGCATATAATGTTTTCAAGGCTCATCCACATTGTAGCATGTGTCAGTACTTCATTCCTTTTTATGGCTGAATAACATTCCATTGTATACCTCATTTTGCTTATCTGTTAATAGTTAAGGGAGTTATTCCTCTCACTTTTTAGCTGTTACGAATACTACTGCTATGAGCAATCATGTACTCATTTTATTGTGGACATGTTTTCATTTCTCTTGGGCATACACCTAGGGGTGGAATTGTTGAGTCACACATTCTGTGTCTAACATTCTGAGGAGCTGCCAGACTGTTTTCCAGAGTGGCTGCCTCATTTCCGATGCCCGCCAGCAGTGCAGGAGGGTTCTGATGGCTCCACACCCTCGCCGACACTTGTTATTGTCTTAGCCTCCTAGTGAGTGTAAAGGAGCATGTCGTTGTGGTTTTGATTTGCCTTTTCTTGGGGACCAGTGCTACTAAACATCTTCTCATGTGCTTGTTGGCCATTGATTGTATCCATTGCATTTTTATAAATTGAGATATTGCTTATGTGAAAAAGGTACACAGAGCATCCCTGTTCACTTTAAAGAATAGTTACAAAACATGATCCATGTAACCATAACCCATATCAAGGAGCAGAATATTGCCAGGACCCCCAGAAGACCGCTGGGTGCCCCTGGCCAACCACAGCCCCTCCCCGCCCTGGGAATAACCTTGTCTTGATATTGGTGGATGGGCTTCTAAACAATACAATCCACTTTTGTCTGCCTTTGACCTTGATCCAAATGAAATCACTCTGTGGAAATCATTTCTGGCTTGCTTCTGTCCCTCCACACTGTGTTTCTGAGTTAGTCCCTGTCAGTGTGGCTTGCTAGAGCTGTTCATTGTCATTGCCTTATTGTGTTCCATTGAAATGCACATGCTGTGGCTTATCCACTCACTGTGGATGGTCATCTGGATGGTGCCCAGGTCAGAGCGATTATGAACATTGCTGTGTGGACATTCTTGAACCTGTTTCCTTTGCACACACAGTGATTCTCTAGGGTATGTGTCTTGGAAATTGAAGGTCTGAGTCATAGGCATGTGTATCCTCAGCCTTACTAGATACTGGAAAACAGGTTTCTAACATACATGTACCACCTTTGCATGCCTCCAGCAGTGCCTGAGTGCTCCAGGTGCTCCATATGCTCGCCAACACTCAGTATTGTCAGAATCCATTTTGAGCATCCCCTAGGTATCTCTATGTCAAAGCCTCCAGCTCAACTGGGCCTGAGTGCATCAGAAACACCTGCCTAACTCTGCCCCCAATTGTGTCATCACACCTCCAAGCCTTTGCTCTTTCTCCTACTTCTTAAGCCAAGGCAGAAAGGCAGGCTGGAGACCTAGGAACTATCCCCTCACTGACAATCAAAAGGGATATCTGTGTTATTTTGGGGACACAGATCTGTGGGACGTAGCCTGCATTTGAACAGGCTGCTCATCCAACATGGGCTGTGTGTGTGGGGGTCCTGGGAGAGTGCTGCCTACAGGAGGTACTCTGTGATGCCAGGTGTTCTAGAACTAGAGCCTTCAACCAGCCAGTCCTGTTCCTGAACACTCTGGATGGAGGGATCACTGGCTTATTTGATTGCAGATATTGAGGTTGAAATGTGATAGCACTCCCTCCCTGGTGGTTCTATTGACCAAACACTGGTCACCTCTCCTGGAAGCAGAGCTCTTAGGGCCAGGAAGACCCTGAACATGAGCCCAACCCTCAGAGACAGGAACTTAATCTTGTCACCTGGGTATCCCCAGCATCCTGAACAGGCTCAGGGCCAGAGGCAAGACTAGTGAGTGTTTTTTGCATGTCTGATTCCGTTCCAGCACCCTAATTTTCTCAGAAAAGATGGAATTGTCTTCACTATATGTTAGAGTTAAGGAAACTGAGACCCGGAGAAGAAGCGTCACATGGGAACTAAGTGGCCAGCAGACACTCAGTTCACCCCTCAGCTCCAAGCCCCTTGCCTCAGAATGTCTCACAGACCAGCTCTGAGACTTAGTTGAACCTCGAGGTTTTTTTCTGTAAAAAGTAGTCAATCATACTGGCTTCACAGAATTAATAAGATGCCATACATAAAAGCATGGGCCCAGTGTGTGTGCAGGGGGTTAATAAATGTCCACCCACTTACCCCTTCCTCCATTCATTCTTTCATGACATAACAGGCAAAAGCAATTTGACAATCTGAATGAAGGATAATAAAAATGCTCACACACGGTGACCCAGCAACTGTGCCCACCGGGAAATCTCCATCTCCATGCCTGGTACACAGCAGGAGCTCAATTCGTGTCTTAGGATGGAGGAGGAAGGAAGAGAAGCTTTAGTCCCAAGATATTTCTTTATAGGTGAAAAAGGAAGAAAGGGGTGGAGGGAGGAAGGAAGGAAGAAAAGTGAGAGAAAGAAATAAAAACAATTTTTTAAAGTACCCTGAAAATCATCTGAATATGCTGTACTCTGGGTGCTGGGTAAAATGTTGCCTTCTCTTGTTGCTGGGCTATTCTAAAACAAAGGTAAGCAAAATATGGCTCATGGCCCAACTCTAGTCCACTGTCTTTGTAGGTGAATACCGTTTAAATGAAAAGCATCCGCTATTCAATTCTTGAACTTCATATAAATGGAATCATAAAGTATGTCCTCTTTGGTGTCCAACTTCTTCCACTCAACATTACCTTTTTTTTTTTTTTTTTTTTTTTTTTTTTAGACGGAGTCTCGCTCTGTCGCCCAGGCTGGAGTGCAGTGGTGTGATCTCGACTCACTGCAAGCTCCGCCTCCCGGGTTCACACCATTCTCCTGCCTCAGCCTCCTGAGTAACTGGGACTACAGGCTCCCGCCACCATGCTTGGCTAATTTTTTGTATTTTTTTTTTTAGTAGAGACCGGGTTTCACTGTGTTAGCCAGGATGGTCTCGATCCCCTGACCTCATGATCCACCCGCCTCGGCCTCCCAAAGTGCTGGGATTACAGGCGTGAGCCACCGCGCCCGGCCAACATTACCTCTTAAAGATCCACTCTTTGTGCATGTGTGAGCAATTCATTCTTTCTCCTTGCTGTGTAGTATTTCATTGTATGGGTATAATTAGGCACTATCGTTATCCCCATTCTACACATGGGGAAACTACTGCACAGAGGGCTGAAGTGGCTTGCACAGCACAAAGGCTGGAGTGAGAGGGTCTGGAATCCAGGTCTGAGTTTCCTACACCAGAAAGAAAAAACTAAAGCCAGACCCAGATAGGTGGGGCAGGGGTAGGGGGATCTGCGGGCTGCATTTGGCCTTGGCGTGCAGTGACCTGTGCTGTGCTCTTCCCCGCCCTCCCCTGCAGATCCTGGAGGAGAACATGAAGCTGGAATGTAAGTGCCACGGCGTGTCAGGCTCGTGCACCACCAAGACGTGCTGGACCACGCTGCCACAGTTTCGGGAGCTGGGCTATGTGCTCAAGGACAAGTACAACGAGGCCGTTCACGTGGAGCCTGTGCGTGCCAGCCGCAACAAGAGGCCCACCTTCCTGAAGATCAAGAAGCCACTGTCATACCGCAAGCCCATGGACACGGACCTGGTGTACATCGAGAAGTCACCCAACTACTGCGAGGAGGACCCGGTGACCGGCAGTGTGGGCACCCAGGGCCGCGCCTGCAACAAGACGGCCCCCCAGGCCAGCGGCTGTGACCTCATGTGCTGTGGGCGTGGCTACAACACCCACCAGTACGCCCGCGTGTGGCAGTGCAACTGTAAGTTCCACTGGTGCTGCTATGTCAAGTGCAACACGTGCAGCGAGCGCACGGAGATGTACACGTGCAAGTGAGCCCTGTGTGCACACCACCCTCCCACTGCAAGTCAGATTGCTGGGAGGACCGGACCGTTTCCAAGCTGCGAGCTCCCTGGCAGGTCACTGCCTGGATCTTCACAGGGAACCGCAGGAATGCTGAGCTTGTCTTTTCTGCTGAGGAGGGTACTTTTCCTGGGTTTCCTGCAGGCATCTGTGGGGAAAAAAAAAATCTCTCAGAACCCTCAACTATTCTGTTCCACACCCAATGCTGCTCCACCCTCCCCCAGACACAGCACAGGTCCCTCCGCGGCTAGAGCGAAGCCTTTTGCAGCAGGAACTCTGGACCCCTGGGCCTCATCATAGCAATATTTAACAATTTATTCTGATAAAATAATATTAATTTATTTAATTAAAAAGAATTCTTCCACCTCGTCGGGATCCGTTTTCTGCAATCAAAGTGAACTGCTTGCTTTCCTAGCGGGATGATTTTGTTGCTAGGACAAGGAGCCATGTAGAAGTATACATAACTATTCTTAATGCAGATATTTCTACTAGTTGATTTTGCAAGTACCCCCCTTGCAGCACTAGATGTTTAAGCACAAGAGCAGATATCCTTTATACATATATAGATATATACACACACACATTTATATATATATATATATATATATTTTTTTTTTTTTTTTTTTTTGCTCTTTGCTGCTACTTATCCAGAAATTTAAGCTGGTCCAGATTTGGAGATGTTTTTTCCAGAGTATATTTCCCATCCTTTTGCCCTCCCTAGTTCAAACTTCACCATTAGAAAAATCCAGTTTGGAATATATAAAGAGAGGAAAAATAATAATAAATTCCCAGCAGTTTCCATCTTTCAGAAAGTGAGCCACCGGATAAGAGAGAATATTTTGTAAGAGACTATTTTTATATGAATATTTTATTTATATCGAGTCTGCTGTATCATTCCACAGCCTATGCTTCTTCTTAATTCTGGTACTCACTTTGGGGTAAGGAGGGGCGATGCCTGGTTGTGGGGTCAGGCCCCACGAGGCCCCTTACACAGCTGGATTCTTGAGTTCTATTTGCCAAGTGGGCACAAGATGCCCTGGATGCCTGGGATTGAGGCGTCATCTCATCCATGTTAGCTGGGAAAGAAAGCAAATCCCCAGCCTCAGCCTGTTAAGTTCAGGCCTTTCAAGCAGGGCCACTGGGTGGTAGCCTCGAAATGAGTTACTGTGGTGGGTAGTCATTGTGCCCCTCACAGGGACTTCACCATCATTATGCAGCAGAGGCCAGTTCAGGGAGCCCCGCACCTCACCAAGACACTAGCCATTGCCTGTGTGTCCTGGAAGGTGAGATGCAGTCCTCAGATGAGGGGACCCAGAGCAGGTGGGGTGAGGGGCCGATGAGCAGCCAGGCCCAGCGGAGCTTCCTGGATATCCTGCTCCCAAGGCCAAGCAGCAGGGAGAGGTTCGGGGGAGGCCACTTTGCTTTGGGTCCAGCTACACCCAGAGCCTCAGCCTAGAAAACTGTCCTCCAGCAGGCTGGGGGTGTTCTAAGATGTGTCCATTTGCATTTCCGGTATGTGTGTTTACTGTAGCTCCTTAGGGACTTGGGGGTAGTCACGTGACTTTGCATCTTGCAGTGCCTCCGCCGTACTCATGTGTGTATGTGTCTGTGTGTTTCCGTGCTACCCAAGTATCTGTTTCTCTCCATGTGCCTGGAAGATCAGGTCTCAGGTGTGGAGCTGCGTGCCTTTGCATCTGCTGCTCCCCAGGGTCTCTGCTTGCATGTGAGGGCTGGTGGTGTGAGGCAGACAGCAGAGATTGTGTGTGATTGTGTTGAACCACCAAGAGATGGCACCTCTGAACTCTGTACCCACACCCATGGGTGAAAACCAGAAACCTCTGAGACCACAGCATAGCCCCGTGGCCCCACCTACTGGGAGCCCCTCAGTATCGAGGCTGTGTCTGACTCCTCAGTGTCCACACTGAGCCTGGATCACAGCATGGGCAAATAAAAGTGACTGGTTGGTTGCATGGTTTCTTCTCTTGGACATTTTTTTTTCCATTTTTCTTTAACTTGGGTGTCTGGAGGAGTGGGCATGTGAAGGGTCCATGGAGTGAATGGATGGAGGCATGGATGAATGTGTGAGTAGGTAGGTGAACGGGTGGATGTGTGGATGGATAAGCAGGTGGGGTGGGTGGATGGATAAATGGATGGATGGGTAGATGGATAGATGAAGGGATAAACAGATGGGCGGATGGATAGATAAGTGAGTGGATGAATGGATGAATAGATGGGAAAGTGGGTGGGTGGATGAGGTAGGTACACCTATGGATAGGGAGCTGAGGAGTTTCTTGGGAGTCTGCAGGTCACATTTTATCTTTGCTTTGGAAAACCTACCAGATCTGCCATGAGCAGGATGGCTTCCCAACCCTGCAACCCTTCTGCTTCTGGCCTCCTTGGCACCTGGGAATGGGGAGATTCTGACCAGCTCCCCCACATGAGTGTTCAGTGATAGTCATGTAAACACAATCTCAGAAGAGTCATCCCTGTGTCCTCCCTCACCATGGGTTCCCAATTCGGGCCTGCCCTCTCTCTGGTGCCCTGCTCAGCTGTGCTCTGAGCCCCAGTTTCTCCACCTGTGAAATCAGAATAATAACACCTACCTCACAGGGCTGTTGTGAGGACCCTCCCAGTAATGACTGTATGGCACTTTGAGTTGCAAAGCAATGGATGAATGCTAAATATTATTATTAATTATTATCACTATTCTCTCTGCAACTACGGGATTCTTCAAACATGGCTTATGGTAATAAATATTTGGTTCTGCATTGGGCAGAGGTATCCACCAGCCCCTTTGGTCTATTCCTAAAGTGGCTTTTCAACTAAACTGACATTGCAAAGGCCAAAATCATTAGAGGCTGAACCAAAAACACCAGAAAGCCCGGGACTATAGTGATGAGAACCCAGACACTAGGGGTCTTAGCAGGAACCAAGTCTCAGAAAGTAAGCTGCTCAACACAAGGGCAATTTTGCCACATGGGAATGTGGGCCTCTTCATGGTCAGATCCTCTGATTTTTCAAGAAAGGACAAACATCCAGGTTTTTAAGTAAAATATCCCACTTTTTCAGTACATTGACAAACACCATGATGAACACCATGACAAAAACATGACTGTGGGCTGAACTTGGCCTTCATGCCACCAGCGTACAGTCTCTGACTTGGACCCATCTCTTGTTTTAGAACTGGAGAAACTGAGGCCCAGAGAGGGCCAGGGCTTTACTCAAGGCCACACAGCAAATTTGGCAGAAAGAAAACCAAGTTCAGGACGTGTGCCTCCCTGGGATGGCCTTGCACCAACATAGTGCACCAATGGAGGCAGCAAAATAATTTGAGGGAAGGGGTTAAGGGGGTAAAGTTCCTACACACACACACACACACACACACACACACGCAGCCTCTGGACTTGAGTTTAAAACTATCTCAGGGCTTCATGAAGCAGGAACTGGGCTTTCCCAAAGGCCCTGAGGAGATGAGCCAGTGCCTGAACCTCTCTGCAGAGAGTGCCCTGCCAACCGGCAAGGGAACCTGTCAGCAAGACCTGGGTCAGAACAGACCTGGGGAGGCTTTTCCCATCCAAGGTCAGAACAGTCCTGGGGAGGCTTTTCCCACCTGAAGTCAGGACAGTCCTGGGGAGTCCTTTCCACCCGAGGTCAGGACAGTCCTGAGGAGGCTTTTCCACTCAAGGGCAGGACATTCCTGAGGAGGCTTTTCCCACCCAAGGTCAGGACAGTACTGGGGAGGCTTTTCCACCTGAGGTCAGGACAGTCCTGGGGAAGCTTTTCCCACCTGAGGTCAGGACAGTCCTGGGGAGGCTTTTCCCACCTGAGGTGAGGCTGTCCCCTGCACACTTCAAGGCAAGTCTAAGACATGTTTCCTGAGACCCTAGGAAGCCTCTTGCTCCTGCTTCACAGATGACAACCAGTCTCAGGGAAGAGAAATTACCTCTTTAAGGCCCCACCACCCAGACTCAAGGGAAGGAAGGCTATAGCTTGGGCTGTCCCACATCATCTGAGCCATCATCACCTGAACCTTCTACCACTTCAAATAGAGGCTTGAGGAAGATAGAGATAAAAGGTTCAGGCTGTGGACCACACAGGCTGTCCATGCCAGATGCAGACTGCTATCGTCAACTTCCTCCCCATCACCAGGCACATTCAACAGGCTACCAAGCTCTGGCAGTTTCTCCCTGGGGCATCTCATGAGTTTTCTCACTGCCCATCACCTTCTTTGGCCACCATTGTCTCTTTCAGGTGAGAATCTGAAAGAATGTCAAGGCCTCCTCCAGGTCTCCCTGCTTCCACTCATACCCCATCAAGCCAGCCTCCAAGCTCTGGCCAGACCAACTCACACCACACCTGTCACCAGCCATGGCTCCCCATTGTCCTGTAGGTAAAGTCCAAGTTCCTTATCCCACAGTGACCTTGCACCTGCCATGCTGGCAGCCTTTTGCACAGCAGTAGCAATGGTGCCACTTAGGAGATAAGCACTCTGCCAGACGAGGTTCTAGCAGTTCTCATGCCCTCTCTTTCATCACCATACCCTATTTATCTCCAGCACAGAATTACTGTGGTCCCATTTCTCTGTACATGTTGTCCTTTGCTGTCTCCTCTGCCCAGAGCACTCACCTTTCTTTCCCCCACCTGACAAACTCCTCTGAAGACTCCTCTGAAGAGTCTGTTCATGCTGCTGCAGGGAGGATGAGACCCAGGGTCACCCACATGCAGCCCTTGCCCACATTCTCTTCCTGGCCTGCTAGAATCTGAACTACACTCCCTGACGGTGCTCCAGAGCCTGCTACACGACCCACCCACGTGAAAATTCACTGATAGGCACAGGACTGGAACCCATGTCCCAGGCTCGATGACCAGGCTCCTTTCCTGCTTGGGGAATTGTGTCAGTGAGCTATGGTTGAATAACAAACTACCCCCAAACTCCCTGCCTCCAAACAATATGGATTGATCTTTGCTCATGAGTCCATGGGTGCACTGGGAACTTCTGGTCTCAACTGGGCTCTCTCACACAGCTATGGTCAGCTGTGGGTCAAGTAGGTGGCGCTGCTGAGCTTAGCAGAATCTTCCACATATTTTAGGGTCAGCTGTCTATAGGCTGCTGTAGGGTGGCTTCTGCTAGGACAACCAGAGCCTCTTCCACATGGTCTCATCCTCTAACAGGCTGGCCCAAGCTGGTTTCCATCAGGGGGAAGCACTCCAAAAGTGGGAGCGGATGCTACAAGGCTTCTTGAGGCCCCAGCTCAGTACCATCACTACATTCATTCTCCATGTCCCGCTGGCAAAAGCAAGTCCAGGCCAGCCCAGATTCAAGGTGTAGGGAAGCAGATGCCACCTCTTACCAGCAGGACCTGCCCAGCTACATAGCAAAGGGTGTGGGGACAGGGAGGGGAATGATTTCCCAGAACTCAACCACGGGACAGAAGGAGAGCTCCTTAGCACTGATGCTGTGGTGGTGACACAGGTACTCTGCTGTGTGGACCCCTCGAGTCTCAGCTGCTCACCCTGCCAGTTGTGCAGTCCTGGAGACAGTCATGGGTCTTGTCTTCTTCTATTGCATCCATCAACAAGCCCCATTGATTCAACCTCAAACTATCCCCAAATCTGAGCTCTCTCTGTCTGCACAGCCAGCAGCCATCTATGGGGCTGAGTCTGGCTGGCTTTTTGCCACTCCCAGCTCCTCTTGTTCTGGGCCATGTGACTGGGTTCTGGTTGATGGAGTAGAGGCAATGCACTCCATTTCCTGGCCCATCAACACCCCCAACACTCCTTACCCATGTGGGCCATGGGGTACCAGCTGTGAAGCCACAGAAGGAAGGGCTCTGGGTCCCTGACTGGCCACCTGGAGGAAAGTCAATCTGCTAGTCAGGAAATCTACAGGCAAGAAATACATGGCCGTGGGATCTGGGAATTCATTTGGTACAGCACAGATCCCCTTTCTATCCAGGATCCAGCCTATCCCTCCTCCTTCTGTTCCTCTAACAAGCCAGCTTCCACCCTGCCTCTAGGCCTGTGCACATGCTGTTCCCTCTGGTCATCACATGGCTGGCTCTTTCTTGTGAATAGGGCTCTTGTCAAATGCCAACACTTCAGGATATACTCACAACCAACCTGGCTCCCAGCAACCCCTCACCTACTATTTTTGTTTCTTTGTGGCTCTTACCACTATCTGAAATGATACTTCTCCTTTGTTAGAGGCTTTACAGTATAGCGATGAAGAGCCTGGACCCTGGAGCCAGATGCCCTGGATTCACTCCTGGCTCTATTTACTGGCTGTGTGGTTTGGGACAAGTAACTTAACATCTCTGTGCCTGTTCTTCATCATTAGTAAAATGGGAAGAGTAATGGGATTATCACAGTGATTAAATGAGTTAATACATGTAAGTTGCTAAACATAGTGCCTGGCATGCCATGAGGGTGTGGAAGTGTGAGCTTTGCGTATTAATATGGTCATTAAGTTTCATGAGAGCAGGACTTTGTCTGTCTTTGTGGCTGCTGGGTTCCCAGTGCCAGCACACAGTTGGGGTTAATAAATATTTGTTGAATGAGAAAGAATGAGATCGGAGCCTGTTCCCAGACTCGCCAGGCCCCCTGCCTGGGCCCAGGCTCAGTGGCGGTGGGCTTGGGCGGGCGTCTGAGTGGAGAAGCTGGAGGACAAGCGGAGGTTCTGTCCTGAGGGCTGCCTGCTTGCCCAGGGGCCAGTGGGGGAGTGGACACAGATCAAGTCCCCTCAACGTGGTCACAGGCACATCTGCCCCATTGACAGGGCAGCCACCTGTTGCCACAACAACGCTTCTGGCCCCAGAAGAATGTGCTGGAGACAAAGGGAGAGCTCTGCAGCCACTCCCCAGCTTAGCCCCCGAGATGGCAAGCTGCCCTGACCCGAGAGAGTGTCACACCACGCATGTGCAACGCGCACGCACACACACACACACACACACACACACACACACAGAGTCACCGAGTAAGAGACCCAGAAGGAGCCACACAGCCCCAGGAGTGAGCAGACACTCACAAAAGGAGGGACAAAGCTCTGACAGACCCCGTAAGAGGCTTCAGAGACACACACGGGCCACCCCCAGGGGTACAAGTCACATGCACATAATGCACACCCGTCCAGACCAGGCCACAGACCAGGGCTCAGGGAGGCCCCGGGCAAAACTGTCTCACCCAGGGGCCCGTAGCTTGACCTTCATCATTCACCTGCAGTCCCCGCACCTCCCTGGCCACAGGCCCCAGTGTGTGGATTGCGGGAGCTGATAGGCAGACAGGTGAGGGTGTGTTGGGTGCAGGGTGATGGGGTGGACTTGGGGATGTGTAGGCTGGAGAGACACCCAATGCCACCTGCCCTAGGAGGCCATATCAGGTAAGAGGTACTTAAGCATGAAGACAGACAACCTCTGAGGCCCAAGACAGCACCCTCTGAGGCTCCTTCCTGCCTCACGCAGAGCAGCCCCCTGCACAGCCCCCACTCTTGGCCCTTCCACCCTCTGAGCCCGAGCATCCTCACTGTAAAGTGCAGGGAAGTCCCATGCATGCCTCCTCAGTGCTACTGGATCACAGAGCAGCTGTAAATGCACACCATCAACTAACCACGCCGCTACCACTAGAGTCTGCAAGCCTGGACTCAGCCCCGGGCCCAGCAGGTGCCAGGTGGGCATCAGGGGCTGGAGAGGCCCCTGCCTGAAATAGATCTTAGACAGTGATTCTCAAAGTGAGGTCCTAAGATGTCTCTCAGAGGATCAGGAGAGCAAAAGGCCAAAACTATTTTCATAGCAATAGGAAGATATTTGCCTTATCATACTCGTGCTCTCACAGGTGTGCAGTGGAGTTTCCCAGGGCTACACGTGCTGTGATATTGTAGCAGAACGAAGGCAACAGCGGATGTGAGAGTCCAGCTGACTTCTGTTAAGCCAGGTAGTGAAGAGATTTGCAAAAATGTAAAACGAGGTCACTTCTCACTTTCATGTTCTGTTATTGGTTTTAAACCATAGAGCTATTTTTCATTAAAAATGTATTATTTATGTAAACAAAATAGGTTCGTTAACATTTTCAAATGAACTAATACATAATTTTTTCACAACTTTAATTTCTACTATTGTAAATATGGATAGATACGACAGACCCACGCACAGCAGCTCAAGGCCCGCTCCAATTTTTCTAAATGTTAAAGGGTCCTGAGATCCAACAGCTTGAGAACTGCTGCCTTAGACACACTGCCAGCAAGTCATTATAGTTCCCCTGCTCATCCAGATTTAGTAAATGATAAAAATAAGGAGCACATCCTCAGGTCTTCACCGTGCATCAGGCCCTGTTCTGAGGGCGTCAGAAGAGCTACTGCATGGAATCCAGCCCTGCAAAGTAGGTGCTGTTAAGATACCGGCACACACGTGTGTATAGCAGCACAGTTCACAAGTGCAAAAATATGGAACCAGCCCAAATGCCCAGCAATCAATGAATGGATAAAGAAAATGTAATATACATATATATATGAGATATATGTAATATATATATACACATACACACACACACACACACACACACACACAGACACACCATGGAATACTACTCAGCCACAAAAAGGAATGAAATAATGGCATTTGCAGCAACCTGGATGGGATTGGAGAAACTCAGGAATGGAAAACCAAACATTGTATGTTCTCATTAATAAGTGGGAGTTAAGCTATGAGGACACGAAGGCATAAGAATGATGGAATCTGGGGGCTCAGGGGAAAAGGTGGGAGTGGGGTGAAGGATAAAAGACTGCACATTGGGTACAGTGTACACTGCTCGGGTGATGGGTGCACCAAAATCTCAGAAATCAGCACTAAAGAACGTATTCATGTAATCAAACACCATCTGGTCCCCAAAAACCTATTGAAAATAAATAAATAAATAAATAAATAAATAAATAAATAAATACCATTACATTTATTATTTTAAAACAAGATGGAGGAAGAAACCAAGACTGAGTTTTTGGCAACTTAATGAGGTCATGGACTTGGAAGTGGCAGAGTTAGGACTCAAACCGAGGCAGTCTGAAGTGAGGCAATCCCCGCCCATCCCACCCCAAACCCCACCACCTCTTGTCTCTCCCTGTACCTAGGAGTGCCCAGTTATATTAGAATTTCTGATAAGCAATGACAACAAAATAAAGTACAAATATGTTCCAAATATTACACAGGACATACCTATGCTAAAAATCGTTCACTTGGATTTCATCTGAACTTCCCATTTTCACTGGTGTCCTATATTTTCATTTGCTAAATCTGGCAACCTTAACTGTGCCAGGCTGCTCTGGATGCTGAATAAGATAGGCAGGCCCCTGCCTCCTAGACTTCTGGTCCAGGCAGGACTGCCCAGCTGTTTCTAGCTGTGCACCCTGCAGCCAGTGCCCCTACCTCTCTGAGCTACAGAGGGAAGCATTCTGGTCCCTCTCTCTAGGGCGGAAATGGGGGCAGGGTGGGCAGCTGAGATGCTGTGGTGATTATGGGCACTTTTCTTTCTGGTGACACATTCCCCCAAATTCAGCCCCCTGCCCCCCATAGCCAGTGAGGTCTGCTTTGAGAAGTTGTCCCTAGAGCTGTGGAATCTGTATACCCCACCTCCTTCCCCTCTGCCATCCCCCAGAAGTGACCTCTGTCTTCCTTCTGCCTCCCACCCTGGGCGACCAAGGAGAGCTGTGGGCTCTGCAACCCGGTTCTGACCCTCTCTGGGCACAAGTGCTCTCCAGGAGGACCGGGCTGCAGAGATTCCACTTGACAACAGGATCTGGAACATCTGTAGGTCCCAGGGTTTCCCCATCTGTAAAATAGTGACACTCATTTTACAGCTGAGGAAACTGAGGCTCAGCTGCCAGGCTGTGTCCTTTAGCATTTAATTAGGTGCCAGGTGGGCCTTTCTCTCCATAAGGACATCTTCTGCTGGTCCCCACCTGCAGGCTGGCATACCTGAACAGCGGTAGAGTTCACGTGGCAGACACTCTGACATAGTTATTGCCCTTGGAAGGCAGCCAGAGCCACACATCCATCAGGGATGCGGGTGGAGAATCAGTGAGCACTCGGGTGGACTTTTTCACTTAATATGTAATTACTTCGTTGCGTAACATCCTCTTCCCGCCAGCCTGGGCCTCTCTCTGCTATTTCATTTTTTCCTTTGATCTCTGAAAGGATGTTCAGTTAACATGGTTGAGCACCAACCAAGGGCACGGAGGGCACAGGTGGCAGGGATCCTGGCAGTGTCCTCAGCAGAGAGCGGGACTGGAGTCCAGACAGGGCAGCAGCGTGGCCAGGAGCACAGGGTCAGAGCTCACACACTGCCGCTCAGCCTCCCTGGACCTCAGCCCCTTCATCCTTGATTGCATGCTAAGGCATGCCAGGCCTTACCCCAACCATTTTGCACATATGCACTCCTGTAATCCTCACAGTAACACTGCGGGGTAGGTGCTACTGTCAGCCTTGCTGCATTTGTTTGCTGGGCTGCTGTAATGAAGTACTGCACACTGGGTGGCTTCAACAATGGAAATGTATTTCCTCACCATTTGAGAAGCAGGAGGTCCAAAATCAAAGTTGGACAGGGTTGGTTTTTCTGAGGGTTGTGAGGGAGAACCCTTGGCTTAAAGAAGGCGTCCTTCTCCCTCTGTCTTCATCTCTTCACATTGTTTTCCCTCTGTGTACATTTCTATATCCACATGTCCTCTTTTTATGAGGATATCAGTCATGTTGAACTATGACTGATATCCCTATAAATGACCTGATTTTAACTTCATTAACTCTAAAATTAATTTTAATTAGATTAACTCTAAATAACTTGATTAACTCTATCTCCAAATAAGGACACTTCCTGAAGTACCAGGAGTTAGGACCTCAACTTGGGAATTTTCTGTAGAGGGCACAACTCATCCGATAACACCTGGGTGTGCTGAGGAATCTGAGACAGAGAAGTCAAAGTGGTGGGTTCAAGGTCATCCACATCAGGGAGCTAGAGGCAGGATTCAAACTCAGGCCACTCTCAATCACTCTGCAGTGTTGCCCGCTCAAAACTGAGCCAGGCAGTCATACTTGGCAGGGCTGTGCTGGGCATTAAATGCCATAAGCCCTATGAAGTTTTTGGAACAGTACCTGTTAGCTGTTAATATGAGGGTCTGCCAGACCTGGGTTCAAATGCAGCCCTGATCTCTCATGGCTCTATGGCTGGGGGTTTGGGACTTCATTCCTCTCTCAGATTGGGTAATAATCCTTCCTCAGACGTCTGCTACCAGGTTCCAATGGGTTCCCAGATGTCCTCCTAAGCACATGCCTCTGCGCATTGGGACAGCATTGCCATATGAGTCATTCCTCTTTCTTTCCAGTTGCTGGGACCCTTGATGTCCAAGGCTCTCCAAACCTTGTGATCCCGCCTTCCTGTGGCCTTCCTTGAGGCTCAGTGGAGGGCCTGAACCAGGGCACCTGTCAGCCTCAGTTTGCAGAAGGGAAGAGGGAGGAGAGGAGAGTAACTGAATTTAATTCAGGTGAAGAAGGCACAGAATCACTAGGAAAGATGAAGTCACGGCAGCTAAAATTAGGCTCTTACGTGAAACAAACAAGCAAAGCAGACAAAAATCCCTGAGACAGTGATTTTCAAGGAACTGGATTTCAGGCAACAAAGAATGTAATGCTCACCCAGTTATGGCCTTGAGAGCTTCCAGGTGGTGGCCCGGGGAGGTGGGGCTACACAGAGCCCAGAGAACTCCTGGGAGTCCAGGAAGACAGGGACAGTCGTGGTTCAGAGGGCAAAGTGCCAGCGAGGAGAGAGGGAGCTCTGGAGACCTGCAAAGGTTCCCCCTGAGTATTTGGCAGAGCACTGGTCAGGGCATGTGTGTGAGGAAACTAGTTGAGGCCAGGGAAGAATCATCTGAAAGGATTAGAGAGAAGGTTGCCTGTAGTGTCCCAGGGCTGGGGATAGTAAATGTTCCCACCAGCCAGACTGAGATATCTCAGAATTGCCAGGGCAAGTGTAGACTGTTCAGGAAGGTCTTGCCTCAGTAGTGGGGAATGATCAGTCCTAGCCTGGGTACCTGAAGAGGTTTCAGACTTCTCTGAAAGAGAAGACCCCAAAGCTCAAGGAGATTCAGGTCTCCAGACCTCCCTCTCTCCTCGCTGGCACTTTGCCCTCTGAACCACGACTGTCCCATCTTCCTGGACTCCCAGGGGTTCTCTGGGCTCTGTGTAGCCCCACCTCCCCAGGCCACCACCTGGAAGCTCTCAAGGCCATAACTGGGTGAACTCAAAAATATCCAGCACCCAACAAGGAAAAATTCACAAGTCTGGCATTCAATCAAAGATTACCAGACATGCCCAGGAAAACAAAATGATAAGAAAAATGAAAACCAACCCAGGGCTGGGCTCAGTGGTTCATGCCTATAATCCCAACACTTAGGGAGGCCAAGGTGGGCAAACTGCTTGAACCCAGGAGCTTGAGGCCAACCTGGGCAACATGGCAAAACCCTGTCTTTACAAAATATACAAAAATTAGCCAAAGATGGTGGCTTGCAACTGTAGGCTCAGCTACTGGGAAGGTTGAAGTGGAAGGATCTCTTGAACCCAAGAGGTCAAGGCTGCAGTAAGCGATGATCATACCACTGCCCTCCACCCTGAATGACAGACAGAGACCTTATCTTCCCTCTCCCCTGACCGAAAAAACCCAAACAAGCCAGAACTGCCACAGACAGTAGACTTAGCAGTGAAGGACATTAACAATTGTCATTGTAACTGCATGCCATGTTCACAAAGTTAAGCTGAGACACATATAATATGGAGAAAGCTTTCTAGAGATGAAATTTCTAAAGATGAAAACTACAGGTTCTGAGATGAAGAAATGTACTAGACAGGGCTACCAGCAGATTAGATATTGTAGAAGAAAAGATTAGCAATTTGAAGACAGAGCAATAGAAACTATCCAACATGAAGCATACAGAGAAAATGTAACTTTTTAACAAGAAAGTGCATCAGCGATCTGTGGGACAACTTCAGGCAGCCTAACATGCAAGGAATTGGGGCCTGGGAAGGAGAAGGGGCTAGGGGAACAGAAAAAGTATTTGAAAATTCATGGCCAAAAATGTTTCAAATCTAAGGAAAACTATAAACCCACAGAGCCCAGAGCTCCACAAACCCCAAGCACAGGAACATGAAAGAAACCACACCAAGGCACATCATAATCAAATTGCTCAAAACCCAGTGAAAAAGAGAAAATCTTAAAAGCAGCCGGAGGAAAACAAGATGTTACTTCTGTACACACACAAAAGGTGAAAGAATTCATTATCAGCAGACCCACACTACCTACAAGAAATTCTAAAGAATGTCCTTTAGGCAAAAGGAAAATGACACCAGCTGGAAACCTGGATTTATGCAAAGGAACAAAGAGCACTGGAAATCGTAATTCCATGGGGAGACGTAAAAGATGATTTTTATATTATTTAAATATCTTTCAAGAATTGACTTTTTTTTTTCAACGTAGTTTTAGAGGTAGGGTCTCACTATTTTTCCCAGGCTGGTCTTGAACTCCTGAGCTCAAGGGATCCTCCTATCTCAGCCTCCCAAGTAGCTGGGATTACCGGCATGCCCCACCACATCTGACTGTTTAAACAAAAATACCAGCCTATTACAGAAGTTATCGTTTAAATGTGGAGAAGGAGGGACAGAAAGGGTAAATCACCTGCTGCACAGTGTGATGGATGTGAATCCAGGCTTTAAGAGTTTCGTTTCATTTTTGGTGGAAATGAAACTATAATAGTTATACGTACAGTTGATCTTGGAACAACGTGGGGGTTGGGAACACTGGCCCCTCTTGCAGTTGAAAATCTATGTATAACTTTTGACTCCCCAAAAACTTAACTACTAATAGCCTACTGTTAACCAGAAGCCTTATTGACAATATCAACAGTTAATGCATATTTTGTATGTTATGTATATTATGTACTGCATTCTTACAGTAAAGCAAGCTTGAAAACATAAAATGTTAATAAGAAAATCACAGGGAAGAGAAAACATATTTACTATTTGTTAAGCGCAAGTGGATCATGATAAAGGTCTCCGTCCTCATCAGTTAATGCATATTTTGTATGCTATATGTATTATATACTGTATTCTTACAGTAAAGTAAGCTTGAAAATATAAAATGATAGTAAGAAAATCATGAGGAAAAGAAAACATATTTACTATTTATTAAGTGCAAGTAGATCGTCATAAAGGTCTCCATCCTCATCTTCCCGTTGAGTAGGCTGAGGAGGAGGAAGAGGAGGGGTTAGTCTTGCTGTCTCAGGGGTAGCAAAGGCAGAAGAAACTCTGAGGATAATTGGCCCTAAGGAGTTCAAACCCATGTGCTCAAAGGTCAGCTGTGAGTGGATATACTTACATACACACACACACACACATGCATACATATATGTGTGTATATCCTATCTATTCCTGCCTCCCCCAACTAGACTGGGGGGCTCCTCAAGGACAGGGACCATATCTGATCTTGCAACAATGCCCCAACACCCCATATACATATGTGTGTGTGGTGTGTGTGTGTGTGTGTGTGTGTGTGTGTATGTACACCTAGTCTGGACTCAGCATTTTCTACCAGAATTGTTCTGCATTCCCTATTTGTGATCCCTGAGAATGGTCCTTCTCCAGATTTTCAGAACCTAAGGTGGGACCCCCCTCCCAAAGTCAATCTTGGTTTCCCCTTCTCCTTCCAGCATTTACATCCAATCAGTCACCAAGTCCTATTGATCCCATCTCCCAAATCTCCCCACTCCAACCCCACTGTCATCACCTACTCAGGTCTCCCCAGTCTTTCCCCAAAATGTGGCCAGGTATCCCAGCTCTCCAAGCCACAGTCCCTCTCCGGGCTCCTCTGACCGCTGTGCCCCTCTCTCTCTCCCATTGGCTAGTAGCTGCCTATCTATTCCTGCCTCCCCCAACTAGACTGGGGGATCCTCAAGGACAGGGACCATATCTGATCCTGCAACAAGGCCCCAACACCCCATACAGGGAGGGCACACTGTGAATACCAATAAATGCTTAGTGAATGAGTCAATGAATTCAGCGAACGAGGGAATTAATAAATGACAAATTCATTTAATGATCAGGTCTTTTTCTTCTTCCCCATTGGGCTCCAAGGATTCAAAGTGAAGGATTCTTTTATTCTGCTCTGTGTGCCAAGCTCTCAGCACTGGCCTTGCCTGAGCAGACCCTAATGAATGTTTGTTGATTGAATAACAGAATGGGCCTTCTGTTTGGAATGCTCTTCCCCCAGACATCCCCATGGCTCTCCCTTTTGCCTCCTGCAAGCCTTTCTTCACATGTCACCTTCTCAAGGAGGTCCGACCACCCTATTTGGAACTGAAAGCACGTGCTTCCTTCCGGGACTCCAACCTCCCCTCCCTGCCGCTCTGTTGTTCCCACCTTCCCACTTATGATCCCTTTCACTTGCTTATTATGTTTATCACTTATCATCTGTGTCCCACCTGCCACCAGAATAACAATTGCTTTAAACACAGATCTTTGTTTTGTGTAATTTCCCCAGTGCCTAAAACAGTGTCTGTCTAGCATGAGTGTCAATAAATACTTACTGAATGAGAAAATGGCTCTTGCTCTGGGCTGACTGCTCTGTGGTCTGGGGCCAACTCCTCAATCCCTCTGAGCTCCTGCATACTCATCCTTAGAACAACAATAGCAACAACAACATTGTAATAGAGGAGGTTGGGCAGTGTGGCAGTCATTGGAACTGCTCACAGATATTCTGTCTGTCCAACTTCCAGGCATGGAATTGGCCTGTGCCTCCTGCCCCACTGGGGTTCAGCACGTGACACACCTTGGCCAGTTTGAACAAAAGGGGAAGTGATGAGACACCATAATAGCTAGCGTGTGACTCACCATTCTCTTCTCCCCTCTGCCCAAAGATTGGCAGTGCTCCCAATGGTGGCTGCTCCATCAGCCTGCTCCCCGAGTGAGGATGGCACAAAGCAAAGCTGCTGCTAGCCCATTTGGACATGTGGCATGCATCAGAAATAAGCTTTTGTTTGTATTAAGCCACTGGGATTTGGGGCCTTTTGTCACTACAGCATAGCCTCGCCTCTCCTGACTGATGCCAACAGAATAAGCTCTTTGGTCCTGATAGATCTGAATCTGCAATTTTTGTCTATGTGTTACCCTGAGAGCTTGCTGCCCCCACCTGCCCACCCCGGCACTGAGGAGGGTGGCCTCGCAGGTGTCACAGTAACAGTGGCTTATCTGTGTTGTGTGCAGACTACCCCACAACTGCCCCCACTTCATCTTCAGCACAATCCAGTGAGCAGTTACTGCTATTGTCCCCTTGGAGCCATATAGGGAGCAAGAGGACTTGCCCAGGTGCATAGCTATGAGATGGCAGAGCCAGGACTTACCCCCGGCAGGCTAGCTCCAGGGCCTGGACTCTTTTAAGTGAGCCCCACATCGGGTGACTCTGTGTTTCTGCCTCTCTCAGGATTCAGGTTCTTGCCATCCCCATCCCAGCTTCCAGCTTACTAGCCAAGGAAGGCTTGCAGCTCAGTGCCAGGCTTCCCTGTTGGATATATTTGGGCCCAACAGGGAGGGCAGGGCATGTTAGGCTTCAGCTGGCCTTGCTAAGGGGGTTATGTGGGAGAAGGGCTCCTGGTCGGAGCAGGGCTGGAAATGTAGCAGGCACCACGATGCAGCCTCCGGCTGCTTGGAACCCTTCAACATGTCCCACATGAGTCAATGTGGAGATCATCCCAAGCTTCTGTGAGATTTCCCTCTTCCCCACTCTGGGCAATTTCTTCAAGAGCATCCGGTGCTCCTGGTCCCTAACCATTGGTTGGGTCATAGAGTATCTACTCACCTGGACCAGCTGGTCCAGCCCCTGCATTTAACAAAGGGTGGGCTGGAGGCCCCAAGATGGTTGGGCACTTAGCAGAGGCTGCACGGCAGGCATGAGAGCTCAGTTTGCCCAGATTTCACCTTTGCAAAACTGGTTTCCATGATTAGACACACCCCATCTGAGAAGTCTTCCTCATTTAAATGTGGGGCAGTGATGGCTGATTTCCCCCTGAACTTGGAAAGTGGGGAGAAGGGAAAGAAACATCTTTCTTATGCCAGGAGCTTGGCATAAGAAACCTCACCAAAGCCTCAGAGGCGGGTCTCATGAGGACCCACTTCACAGGTGGCAAGCCTGAGCCTGCCAAGCAGTGGCTGCTGAGTGGCAGAGCCAGGATTCACACTTCGGCTCCCAAAAATAGCCAGGGTGTGTGCTGCAAGACCACATTCCACTCGAACTTACGGCCTCCATCTCTGCAGGAGCAGCCCCCTTAATGGGGAGCAGAGTAAAACCACTGAGGACAGGACTCCTCTGGGACCTTGGCTGCCTTTGGTGAGGTGGAGTCACACACCTTACCCACTGACTGTCTGCATGACTTGCGCCAGGGCTTCCACCTGCCGAGGAGCCTGTCTCCTTAGCAGTCAAATGGGGATTAATAAGGAATTCTTTCTTCAATGAAGGAATGAGGTCACGTGCCTTGTGATGGTTGGTGAGAACAGGTCCATCTGCATCTGAGTGGTGGGCACCCAGGTGCCTGCAGAGCACATCCTCACACACTGCATGTGGCCTAAGGGACCTGAGAGAATGTCTCAGGATAAATATCAAGGAGCGGAATTGCTACTTCTCGGGTGGGTGTAACTTCATGTGCATAAGAACCGGGAGATTAGGAGATGGCTTTCTTGATTGGTTCCACCGGTGACCACTCCCACTCAGGACACCAGAGATTCTCTATGCCACGCCCATGCCAGCACTTGGCATAACCCAGCTTTCTAATTCCTGCCAGTCTAATCAATGTAAGGTGATAGCTCATTGTTATTTTAATTTGCATTTCTCTGGTTACTAATGAGTTTGCCCATCTCTTCCTGAGTTGTTTGGCCTTTTCTGTTTCCACTTCTATAAATTGCTGGTTTAATACATTTGGTGCATTTTTCCACTGGGTCCACTATCTGAAAAACCTCCTCTGAGCTCCCATCTGGCCAGCGTCCTTGGCTCCTTTGGAAGCCTGCACTGGCCCCTAGTGTCCTGGGCTGTCTGCACTCCCATAATTCCCTGGGTATCACCTCCCAAGCCAGGGGCAGGGACTGTGTTGCATCCTTACCCCTGCTCACCCATCTGCCTCACTCATTCACCCACTGGGTTCCCTTCACAACTGGGATAAAATTGAAACTCCTAACCATAGCCAGAGGGTCCACTCTGGCCCCAGCTGACCCTGAGCACTTTTGATGTCCCTGCTCACTTGCTTAAGCCACTTGGGCTTCCTGGCTGGGTCTGACCTGCCATGCTCCTCCCCACCCTCCCTTCCTCCAGGCAGGCCCTCGTTTAGAAGTCACCTCCTCCCAGCCACACGTGGTGGCTCATGCCTGTAATCCCAACACTTTAGAAGGGTGAGACGGGCAGATCACAAGGTCAGGAGTTCGAGACCAGCCTGGCCAATGTGGTGAAACCCCATCTCTACTAAAAATATAAAAATTAGCCAGGCATGGTAGTAGGTGCCTGTAGTCCCAGCTACTTGGGAGGCTGAGGCAGGAGAATCACTTGAACCTGGGAGGTGGAGGTTGCAATGAGCAGAGATTGCGTCACTGCACTCCAGCCTGGGCAACAGAGCAAAACTCCATGTCAAAAAAAAAAAAAAAGTCACAAGTCACCTCCTCCCTGAGGCCTTCCCTGACCTCCCTGCCTGAAGTACCAGTGCAAGGATACCTGCCTCCACTCCACTCCCTGAGCTAGCATTGTCTTTTCCTGGCCCTTACCAATCTATCTGATCATTAAGTCATGCATGTTCTGTGGGTTTTTGGAGGTGAGGCAGCTGATGAATGCCAAGTCCATAACAAAGAGTGTAGCCCCCATACGGGAGCCCAGGCCCCCGGGTGCCTTCCCCACTCTGCCCTGACGTAGTGCCCAGGGCTGTTTAAACTCTGGCATTTATGAGATTCCACCTAATACTTCTCCACTGGCTGCTCTTAAGGCATGGCAGCTTAATCAGCACCAGAGAAGATGTTGGCAGTGGAGGCGGACAGGCCAAGTGCATCTGTGCTTGCACCTCCTCAGAGTACAGCCACTTCCTGCAGGCCCCAGCATGGATCTCCCACCTACCCCCAGCCCCGTGCACCCAGACAATGGTTCTACAGGACGACTTCTTTTCAGGGAACTGTGAGCAGGAGTGGAGACACACCACAGCCAGACCTGGGTGGAGAGAAGCCGGTGAAGCTAGCCGGCTGGACAATCACTTTAATAGAGGAGCCACAGGTGGCAGGAGGCTGGGACCCACCTTGCCCATGGGGATCGCCTTCCTGCATGCCCTCCTGGACTACTAAAACACAAGAAACCAACCTCCATGGTGTTAGGCCACCAGGATGCCTTGGTTTAGCCACAACTAGAATAACCAACTAAAACATGGATTGAGGCATCGAGGCAGGTCTGTCACATTCACTGTAGGAGGAAACCAGAGTAGGCTAGTGCCTGATCGATCTCAGTGAGTGAACCCATGGATGGGATGAACTGAGCCAGCCCTTGCCTCTCTGTGCTCCCTCCAGTGCAAAGAAGTAATATCCATATATGTGTGTGGATATAGATATAGATATAGATATAGTTGTTGTTAGGGTCTCACTCTGTCACCCAGGCTGGAGTGCAATGACACAATTTCAGCTCACTGCAACTGCTGCCTCCTGGGTTCAAGTGATTCTCCTGCCTCAGTCTCCCGAGTAGCTGGGATTACAGGCAGGCACCACCACACCCAGCTATTTTTCATATTTTTAGTAGAGGCGGGATTTCACCATGTTGGCCAGGCTGGTCTCGAACTCCTGGTCTCAAGTGATCCACCTATCTCGGCCCCGCAAAGCGCTGGGATTACAGGGGTGAGCCACCGCGCCTGGCCATATCCTTTATATTTTTATTAACAAAAGTAATACATGTTTCGTAGTTTAAAAACATGCAGAAATATCTAAAGCAAACGGTTAAAGTATACCCATCTCCTCCAAAATCCTACTCCCCAGAAGTAACCACTATGACCAGTTTTGCCTATGTGAATTATAAACATATACATACATACTCCCATTATATGACTATTGCAAGTTGTTTTCTGAACGTCACAAGCAGCACAAGTAAACACACCTCATTCTCTTTAACAGTCAGAGTATTTCACAGCCTGAAGGTATCCAAATGTATTTCATCAATCTCCTATTTATGGACATTGAATAAGATTCCATGTATTTGCCACCATCACAAACGACGTCATAGCAAAGATCCTTGAACATTTCTCTTTTGCACAAGTGTTGCTGTAAGACTGGCTCCTAGAGTGGGGTTTTGGGGACAGACAATGGTGGTTTTTACATTTTCATTAGATTCCCTGTCAAAAGAGATGCCCCCACTGACTCTACTCCACAGAGGGAGTCAGCACCTGGGGGCTGGAGCATTGTGCACTCTATACCATGGCCCTGGATAAACGCCGGAGAGCCCGGGAGGTAGTGAGCTTTCCTTTGCTGGAGTGATGCAAGGGGCTTCAGACAACCACCATGAGGATGCTGCAGGTGGGGTTTCTCCATCAAACGCCGGGTGTCCGGGATGACCTGTCATTTGTTCCCACTAGCAGATTTTATTTTCATACAAACTTTTGGGGGCCGATCCTGGCTGAGAGCTGCGTGAGGTTCTGTCGCAGCTCAAGTTCCCTCTCCCAGAGCCTGCTTGGGGGGACTAGAGCAACCCTGAGCCAAACAAACAGCTTGAAGATGAAATTTCCCTATCCATCCCTCAGAGACAGCCCTGTGAAATACATACAAAAAATACACAGCCTTTTAGAATCAGTGCCACTGTTTGTCACCAGATGTTCAGAGGCTGGGGTGCTAATTTATGCAGGCAAGTAGGAAGAGGAGAGATGAGCAGAGGGGGCTGGAAGATGGAAGGGGGGCTGTGGAGGTGGCAGGAAGACAATTCTAACCACGGCGCTATAGGATGGGTGGGCTGGGGGCGTCCTGTGCTGGGGGTTGCAAGGAAATGCATTGGTGAAGGGGTGGAGAAGGAGGGGTGACCATACAACATATAGGGTATTTTTTGCCAATGAAATGTGATGAGCCAGAGAATCTAAGAATCTGATATCATTACAAGATCCTGTAATACTGTTGAGAATTTCCATAATCAGATTCCTGGATTCTGTGATTCTGTTTTTCAATGCTCTAATCTGGTGATTCTGAGCCTCTCATTCTATGTTAAAGCTCCAGGGAGGCCCCACAGGGCAAGAGCTTTCGGAGCGAGGCTACTGAAGACCAAGTCTAACTCTGAGTACTTTGCAGAACCTGGGCACATTGCCTGCCAGTTCCACGCCTCAGTTTCCTGGGTTGCAAATGGGGAGAGAATATCTGGGCTCGTGGTGTCGTGAGAGCATTCAGGGACCACTGAAGCGGGGTCCAGCACACAGTGGGTGTGAAGCTCATGCTGGCTTTGGCAGCTTTGTCCTGAGCTTCAACTGCGATGAGTCCAAGAGTCAATCCTGGGAGCAGAGGCCCAGGACAGAGCTGTTGTTCTGGGTGCTTCTCCAGGTCTGGAAGCATCCGGGGCTCCAGGGCCCAGGTCCACTGAGCAGCCAGCCTTCCACAGCAGGCAGCCGCAAGAAAGCAAAGCAAACACACAGAGGGAAGGAAGCTCTTAGGGTTGCGGGAAAGCAAACAAGGGCCGCTTCCTCCAACCACACGCTGCAGACAGCCAACCTTTCCCAGGGCCAATCCTTGGGAGTCCTCCTCGGGCGCCTGGCTGGTGTTTGGACAGCTTGAGGGGTGCGGGGGCAGAGAAAGTGAAGATGCCGAGAGCCAGGCCCAGCCAGGCCCAGCCAGGCCCAGCACAGCCCCCTCCTGCCCTGCTCCTCTTCAGGGCACTGCTGGGCAGCCCTCCTGGCCACATGCCCAACCCTGAACCTCAGGCCCTTCTGTCAAAGGGACAGGCCTATGCAGGGCTTCAGTATGGGGTACTGGAGCTGGGAATAAAATGACACTAGTGATAACCAGTGATGACAAAATGCCTACCAGAGGCCAGGCACTATTCTTAGTGCCACGTGCAGATTATTTCATTTGGTGATCATTATAGCCTCTGTTATTACCCTAATTTAAAGAAACTGAGGCAGGCTTGAGTAATTTTACAGCCAGATGGTCTGACTCTGGGCATTCCACGCTAAATAAACCACAAATTTCCTTCCAAGGGATAGTAATACTGAGGCCAGCAGGGAGCGTTTTCGGAATAATCCACGTGCTTATTTCCTTCAAGTCCCACAATGACCCTATTAGGTGGATATCAGTATGTTCCCCATTTCTTAGATAAGGTAAACTGAGGAGCAGAGAGATGAAGCCACTTGCTCATGATTATCCCGTTAGAAAAGGGAGTAGCTGGGATTCAAACCTGTTTCTATCCCTTGCCAAAACCCATGATTGTCACCTCTATGCTAGTGCATGACTTCCCTCTCGCTGCTGAAGCAAATGACCACACACTCAGTGGCTTTAAACAACACAAATGTATTCTCTTACAGTTCTGGAGGCCAGAAGTCTGTCATCAGTTTCACCAGGCTGAAGTCAAGTTGTGGGCAGGGCCGGCTCCTCTGAGGCTCCACGGGGAGAAGCTGTGTCCTTGCCTTGTTCAGCTCCTGGATGCCTTGGCTTGAGGTTCCTTCCCCACCTGCAGAGCACATGGCTCCACTCTGTGCTTGCATCATCACTGCCCGTTCTTTGACTCTGACCTCCCATGTCCCTCTTGTAATGACCCTCATGACTATGCCTGGTTCTATGCATGATCCAGGGTGATCTTTCCATCTGAAGACCTTTCATTCCTTCACATAATCAAAGACCCTTTTGCCATATAAGGTAACATAGTCCCAGGTCCCAGAGACTAGGCCATGGACGTATTTGGGGCCCATTATCCTGCCCACCACAGCTGAGCCAGGCTACGTTTTGCTGAAGGAGAGTTAATGATCTCCTCCTTGCTGGATGTCTATAAGCACATTTTGGGGCCACTGGAAACCCTGGTGGTAAATTAACTCAGAACTTGAAGACCTGGGAACTCATCCTCAGCCCATCTGGAAACACTGAAGCATCCCTGGCGCCACCTAGGGTGATTTCTCCTCCACGGGGTCCCCAGCACTTGGCCTGCACATGCAGGTTTGTATGACTGGGATGCTTGCCTGCCAGCTTGCTGAGGGCAGAGCTCGGCGCCCCTCCCTCTAGGGCCAGCCCACCCCACCGTCAGGTTTAATAAACAGGCATGGACATATATAGAAAGCTGAAACTGGATCCCTTCCTTACACCTTACACAAAAATTAATTCAAGATGGATTAAAGGCTTAAGTGTTAGACCTACAACCATAAAAACCCTAGAAGAAAACCTAGGCAATACCATTCAGGACATAGGCACGGGCAAGGACTTCATGACTAAAACACCAAAGGCAATGGCAACAAAAGCCAAAATTGACAAATGGGATCTAATTAAACTAAAGAACTTCTGCACAGCAAAAGAAACTACCATTAGAGTGAACAGGCAACCTACAGAATGGGAGAAAATTTTTACAATCTACCCATCTGACAAAGGGCTAATATCCAGAATCTACAAAGAACTTAAACAAATTTACAAGAAAAAAATCAACCAACCCCATGAAAAAGTGGGCAAAGGATATAAATAGACACTTCCCAAAGAAGACATTTATGCAGTCAACAGACACATGAAAAAATGCTCATCACCACTGGCCATCATAGAAGTGCAAATCAAAACCACAATGAGATACCATCTCACACCAGTTAGAATGGTGATCATTAAAAAGTCAGGAAACAACAGGTGCTGGAGAGGATGTGGAGAAACAGGAACGCTTTTACACTGTTAGTGGGACTGTAAACTAGTTCAACCATTGTGGAAGACAGTGTGGCGATTCCTCAAGGATCCAGAACTAGAAATACCATTTGACCCAGCCATCCCATTACTGGGTATATACCCAAAGGATTATAAATCATGCTGCTATAAAGACACATGCACACGTATGTTTATTGTGGCACTATTCACAATAGCAAAGACTTGGAACCCATGCAAATGTCCATCAATGATAGACTAGATTAAGAAAATGTGGCACAAATACACCATGGAATACTAAGCAGCCATAAAAAAGATTAGTTCATTTCCTTTGTAGGGATGTGGATGAAGCTAGTCATTCTCAGCAAACTATCACAAGGACAGAAAACCAAACACCGCATGTTCTCAGTCACAGGCAGGAACTGAACAATGAGAACACTTGGACACAGGGTGGGGAACATCACACACCGGGGCCTGTCGTGGGGTGGTGGGAGGGGGGAGGGATAGCATTAGGAGATATACCTAATGTAAATGAGGAGTTAACGGGTGCAGCACACCAACATGGCACATGTATACATATGTAACAAACCCACATGTTGTGCACATGTACCCTAGAACTTAAAGTATTAAAAAAAAAATGGGCATGGAAAGAGCAAGCCATGGAAGCTCAGAGGGCTCCTGTGACTGTCACATTCATGTGACATGTCATATTGGAGGTGCTCAGCAGTGTGTGTTGAATTAATCCCCCACAGCCTGCAGAGTGGTACAGTCCAAGTGAAATTATTATGATGATGAAAATATCGTATTCTGCACCACTAAGTGTGGCAGCCACTGGCTGTGCGTGGCTACTGAGTATTTGAAACATGGCTGATGCAACTGAGGATCTGGAGTTTGCATTTTTCTTTTTGTAAATTTAAATAGCCACCTGTGGCTCCCGGCTACAGCATCTCTAGCATCTAGAGCATGAGTATGAGATAGCTAGAGTAGCTCTAGCATCTTCCCAGGACCTGGGCTCTCTGCAGACTCACACTCGGTTCCAAGGGCAGGTCTTAGCTTCAAATGACCTCCCCAGAACCCCAGATCCCTGGGGCCTCTTCAAGTTACCTCCCCACAACACTCCACTGCCCCACCTCAGAGGTGTATTTGTAAAGGTCTCAATCCCAATTTTAGGACCTGGGCCCAGTCCTCCCCATCCTTGCATAGAAATCCTCATTCCTAACAGCCCCACTCTTTTCCTGTCTGTTGGGCCCACCACAGCCATGGCCAGCATTAATTGAGGGCCTGCAAGGATGGAGGTGTGCACAGGGAGAGGAATCATTATTATCCCATTTTGCCGAGCAAGAGGGGAAAGATTCAGCAGGGGCCAGAGGTTTCTCCAGGTCTCCCAGGAAAGCAGAGGCCACACGAAACGACAAACCCAGACCTCCCATGTGCTGCTGCAGAGAAACTTCTAGAGCCAAGGAGCCCAGCATCTTCCCGCAGAGACCAACCAGGGTTATCTGGGACAATAACAGCACCCCTGTCGCCCCGCCTACCACCCCCGACCTGATTCCCTGCCCAGAGCTGGTGTTCCACCAAGAGTGGGTCAGGGCAGATGGCTACATTGGCAGAGCCCCCTGCGGTGCCAGGTTCAGTTTCGTCCAGGGCCAAGGAACAAAGGGCTTTCATGGGGTGTAATCCAGGCCGAGGGGAGAAGAATGGTCAGGTGTATCGAGAGCAGGTTCACATGGAGGGAGAGAGCGAGCCCTGCGGGCCTGGCTGGCACAGGGGCCCGGGTTCCGGCTCACACTCCCAGGGCGGCAGACGGTCGCTGGCAGCGAGTAAAGGCCCTATTTGTGTGCTATGTCAGCAGGGAGGGCAGGCCTTTTAAGGGGCAAGATCATGTGGCCCGATAGCATGCCGGGGCCTCTCCCTGGGGGGGCCCGGGCCCCCTGTGAGGACTGTCGGCCATTGTTAACTGCGCCGTGTGTGAAGGAAAACGGGACACAGGTGGTCAGCTGATACCTGTGCGATCTGGCCACCGGGGGACTCAGTTCCAGTGCCTGCAGCTCCAGTTACACGGCCGGCCGGGCAAGGGGGGTGCGCCAGCTCTAGGAAGGGCCCACGGAGCTGCTGGCCCGGCTGACGTGCCCCCATCCATTGCATGCCCAGGGCAGGCAACAGGGAGCCAGCCAGCAGAGCGAGAAGGTGAGAAGCTGAGACAAACGAGGCCGGGAGGTGATGTAAGGTGTGAAGAGGGCACGGCCCTGTGAGCCTTTCCCCAGGTGTGAGCTCACCTTGGAAGGAGGGGCTGGGAGCACACTTTTGGGACTGCTTGGCTGTGTCCAACTTCCGAAAGGGAGGGGAAGTTGAGGAGAACATGGGGAAATAAAACTGTGAGTAGAGAGTGGAGATGAGCGGGCAGGAGGCTTCCAGCTGCATTGGGAACCAGCTCTCACATTTGCAATCCCTGCGGATCCCCATGGGGTAAATCTCAGCGGTACTGGCTGCAGCACGCTGCTGGGACTCCACTTCTAACCAGCACACGTGGGGACTGTGAGTCCGCCAGGTAACGGTGGTGGACTGAGTGCTTATTTAAGGTTTACTGAGTGCGTGCCAGTGCTTGCCGTTAATGTGTTTAGTGATGTTAAAGTGTTTAATCCTCACAACAACCCCGTGTGATGAGTGTTATGGTAACTCCCACGGGGGAGGCACACAGAGGTTGAGCAACTTGCCCACGGTCACACAGCCGGGATGTGGCAGAGCCGGGATTTGAACCCATCTGGCTCTAGAATCCATGGTTTTAACCTCTACCCTACCCTACCCTCCATGACACGGTTAGTAACAGCCATTTACTGAGCACTAGCAATGAGCCAGGTGGGCTGCTGGGTGAATTCTCTCACTTAACTTGCTAAGCCGCCCTATAAAGGTGGTTACTCCTGGTGAATCATGAAGGGCCCTGGCAGGAAACAGCACAAATGGGTGATGAGAAAAGAGACCTGTCACAGAGGCGCATGAAGGGTTAAGGGAAATGGTGAGGTGCCCTGGGGCTGGTGGCAGGAGGCAGCATTCCCTCCCAAGGCCTGAGACACAGGAATAGAGAGCCCTTCCTGGAACTTGCTCAGGGAGCTGAGGCTAGAAAAGCAGGCAGCCGCCCACAGCTGCAGCTTCAGTGGATGCAGCCCAGCCACCTGCAACCCTGCAGTGCGGGGGCTCTGCTCACCCTCCAGCCCCGTTTCGGGCCCACAGAAGCCAGCAGGCTGGGAGCCTGTGGACACAGCCCCAGGGTCAGCCCCCAGGGCATGGAGAAGGGTGAAGGACTAAGAAGGGATCTGGAGGGGTTGACAGGGAATAGGCAGCCAGCTGTCTCCACAAAGCCGGAGCCGGGCTCCTGCAGAGCACATGCACCCACCCGTTTGCAGGCTTCCTTCTGTCCACTAGCTCGCCTGGGACCAGCTCCAGTCCTCAGACTTGGCCTTGGTCACAGAGATGACGCCAAGTCACAAAGATAAAGTGCCTCCATCCAGGAAGCGCTTATCCTTCCCTTCACTAAACACTCTTCATGCTGAATAGGCTGGAGGCTTCGGGCTAGATGCTTTGCGGATACAGGGTGAACCAAACAGCTCTGAAGACTGCTGAAGGCATTCTATCCTCCATCCACTGCAACTGTACATTACCTGATCAGCACCTGCAGGATGTCCAGAGTGTCTAGATACTTACATGGCATTTTTAGATGGTTTTACAAACTACAGATGTCTTAGACAACATTAACTATATTCATATATGTATAATATGTGTAGTAGCCATGTACATCATAATATATGTACATATACACACGTGCACGCACACACACACACACATATCCATCTGTGTTTGCAGACTTTGTGGATGTCCTGGATTATTACTTCACTTAGTCATTGAACAAAATGCCCTGAGGTCAGCCGCATCCCAGGCCCCAGGACAGAGGAGGTGGAGAGAAGAACTGGGCACAGAACAATAGTCTCTGAGAAGCCCTTTGCACCAAAGACCCCAGCATCAAGCCATGGTGTTCCCAGAGCTGTACCAGAATCCCCTCTTTAGGCCTTCAAAGCCTGTGAGGAAGCCAAGACTCCTGGGAGCTGGCTGTGCTCAGAGGCAAGACGTGCTGTACACCAGACAGAAAGGTGGTTTCAGGGCCCAGGAGACTGGGAAGGGAAGCCACTGCTGACTCCACCAGGAGGGAGAACCGAGTTCCAGGCCACGAAGGGCAGCAGGTGGATTAAGAAGGGATCAGGCAGGCAGCACACGGCTCCTTCAGGAGGGGTAGCTGAAGAGCTCTGTGGGGAGTGCTATTTAGAGGGGTGTGGGCCAGGCTCAGGGAGCCCACACAGAAAGGAGCAGGGCCAGCACAGCGGGGAGTGAGGAGCAGTGGGGAGCCACCACCACCCTGGGCCTGAAGGGGCAGAGAAGGAAGGGTTCCAAAACCCAGCAAGAGCTGGGACCCTGGGAGGCTCAATCCAATGGGAAGCAGGAGGGCAGGAGGCCTGGATGGTCCGGGAGGTCTGCCTCCTGGGTGCAGGGCAGACAGTGTGCAGGGTGGGGCTAGAGGTGGGAAGGTAAAAAATAGCCAGCCCAGCTGACTCTGTGGAGCCATCTTGACTAGGTCGGGGTGACAGCTCCACACTAAGGTGGGCTGTAGCCCTGCTGCTTCCTCTTGGGGACTGTGGCCTCAGAGACTTTGAGCCAAGCATGCTTGGCAGGCCAGGGTGCTACCTAAACTGCAATGAAGTTGCAGAGGTGCAGGGCCCAGCCACCATCACTCCACCTGTGGGCAGAATGGCAGGTGGGACCTGAATGTTACATCCAAGCACAGGATGAAATTAAGCTGGAGTTTCAGGGTGCTGTGACCAGCTTGGTTCTCACCCTGCTGGGGCTTACCAACTTCTGACACCCCAGACTCCTGGAGAACACTGGCTGCCGCTACTATCCTGGGTGCCTGCAGCAGGAGCTGCGCCCACTGCCACCCCCAGCTTTGAAATTGCCAGGTCTCTTCCTTACACCACCGTGGCTGTCCAGTTTATTTTCTAGACTAGAGCACCTGCCACAATCCAGAGCTGTGTGCCTTCAGGCAAGCCACTCCCCTTCTCTGAGCCTCCTTTTTCTTACCTGTCAAATAAGAATACTCACAGAATGCACTTCTCAGGGTTTGCCAGGATGAAATGAGTCACCACACTCTGTCAACAGTAGCTGCTACTGTCCTTGCAACCCTGCATGCATTCGCAAATGTTAGTTTAATGCCATTGCCAATAGAAATAAAATACGAGCCACACAGGTAACTTAAAATTGTCTGCAAAGCAAAAAGACACAGGTGTCATTAATTTTAATAATATTAATATGTTATTTAATCCAACATGTCCCAAATAGTATTTCAATGCCCAGCAGCAGCCACATTTCAAGTGCTCGGTGGCCACACATGACTGGCAGCTACCATATGAGACAGCACAGGTTCATGAATGCATGCAACCATGAATGAATGATTGAGAGTTTGCTTCAGGCTGGGGAAATAAAGAGGCTTTCTAGAGGAGGAATTACTGGCATTGGATAGCCAAGGGTGAGCTGTATTTGAACATGTGGGGATAGACAAGGTCACCCAGGCTCATGCCCTTCTTGTTCTACAGATGGGGAAACTGAGGCCCAGAGAAGTGAGCAAGAAGCCTTGGCATGAGTTACAAGGAGAAAGTACAGGATTCGGAAGGTGAGTAGGAAATAGGTGTGATTCCTAATGCCAAGCACAGAGAGGGTGAGTAATCATGGGTGAATAAGGGAGTGAGTCAACAGTGTTAAGGAGGTAGGGAGGGGAAGGGGAAAGGGAGGATGAAGAAGCCTGAAGGGCTTTAAAAGATCCACTTGCATCCTGCTGCTGCTTAAGATGCTAGACCAGCTGTCACCATGGTAACAGGAGAAAATCACAGAGCAATTTGTAATCAGCCATGGTTCTTGCTGCTCCCTGGGAACATTGCTCCCCATCTGCATCTCTGAGCAGGAGGAGTCCTGCAGATCCCAGAGTCCAGCCCCCTCCGATGCTTGAGACCCTTCGCGTCCCCCTCCATGCAAAGCTGTTCATCCACAGCTCACACAGCTCCCTGAATAGGAAGCTACCTCCTTTTGGGCCAACCTGCCCCAGCCCTGTGGGGCCTGCGGGGAGCAAGCTTTCCCTCCCGACAACCTGGAGCCTACCTCTGTTGCTCTGGCCACTGGAGCCCAGCTTCACCCTCTCTACCCACAGCCCCACTTCCTCCCCTGCCCTAGAGCAGCCTTAAGTGACTGCCAGCAACCCCATTCTCCATCTGGAATACATTCTCCAAATGGAGAAGCCAAATGGTTGGCTTCTCTCAAACAGCCCCAAGGACAAGATCCAGGAAAAGTGTAAGCAGCGTAAAGCACAAAATTCACCTCCCTCATTTTTGGCACAGACCTTGATTAATTGGACCTGAGTTCAAGTTGGCCCAGCCATGGGCTTACCTCTGTGTTGTCTCCATTGTCCTGTCCACTGAGGGTCCCACATGCATGTGCAACATAATGAGGCTATAAGAAGCTCCTGATTATGCTCTGGGATCTTCCTGCATGTCCTGAATGTCCAAGGTAATTCTCACATTGTCCCCGACTACTTTGTGACCCATGGATCCCACAGAGGCCCTACCAGGGTGCCCGTCTCCATTTTATGGATGAGAAAACTGAGACTCAGTGAGAAGTTACCGGGCCAAAGCCACAACACATAAAGGTGGGAAGTAGCAGGACCAGCATCCTAGGGCAGGCAAAGCCAATCCAAGGCAGGGAAAGAACAGATTTGGGAGCCTCTGGCTGGACCCCTTAGCACTGGAATAGGTCGGGGGAGGGCCTGTGGCTTGGGCTGCTAGGATCTCCAGACCAGGGGGAGAAGGGCCTTGGACTCCAGATTCATTTATTATGTGACCTTGGACAAGCTCCTTTCCTCGTCCAGGCCTCAGTCTCCAAGTCTGGACAATGGAGCCATCAAGTTAACCTAGGAGGGCTGGAGAGAGGCTCAGCTGAGGTACAGGATGGGGTGCAGGGGAGGAGCTGGGGGCTGAGGGAGTGAGGACAGGTGGGGCACCACCCCTTAGCTGCACAGGGTCCCTGGGGCTGTGTCCTCTGTAACCCAGTCCCCATCACCTCTGAGGTCGCCTTGCACCGCTCCATAACTCACTCTGTGGTCCATTACCGCCTATCCCAACTCCGGCCCTGGAAGTTGTCCAGTCACAAATAGAAAGGCGCCAGGGGTTGGCAGAGCAGGCGAGTCTGTGGTTCTGAGGATGGGAGCCTCCTCCGATCAATGGGGTCTGGGGAGAATGCTGTAGGGGGAGAAGAAAGAGCCACATCTTGCCCCTGTCTTGGCCCCAACCCCTGACCTGGAACCCGCCCTCGGTGGCCTATAAATACTGACCAACCCCCGCTCCGCCCCCTGCTGCAGGGACCCTGGACCTGCCCACGCAAAACTAGGGTAGAGAGAGGAAACGATCTACTGGAAGCTGCTCAGCAGATAGACCAGCCGGAGCTGAGGTGGGGCAGCCTCAGTTCCCAGTGGAAAACTATTCCCTGGTTTTCATCCAGGGGAGGAGCATTTCTGTTTGTCAGTGGGAGAATTTCATGGAGCCCTGAGGAACCTAAGGACAGGGAGATGCTGTTAGCTCAAGTTTTGACAAGAGGCAGGAGAAAGTTCTGCTTAGCCACTCCCTCCCTATGTGTCTTTGAGTGAAGGGGACTTTGTTTCCACTGCTGCAGAATGGGTTCGTTGTGGGGAGGCTTAACATTGGGAAACAATCTTTTGGGGACCACCCTCCCTGACTCAGGACCTATCTAGGTCACCCCTGGCCCCCATCCCGGGACAAAGTGTACTGAAGATGCCTGGGCTCTGCTGGTGCCTGAATAGAGCAGAGACCACCCCAGCCACAGTCTGGGGGGGAAACCCTTGTGGGTAGAGGGTCTGAAGAATGACCCAGGGGCCTCAGAGAGCCCCTTTCAGGTACCTGTCCCCAAGCAGCCTGGACCCCAGGAATTACTTTGCTCTTCTTCATCAGCCAGAAAGGGATTCTCAGAGAGGCAGAGTGACCTGCCTGGCATCATGGAAAGAGTGAGTAGCCCAGGTTGGAAGTGAGCACATGTCCTGGTCCCCTTTAGAGCTGCTCTGCCGGGCCAGCAGCCACCAGCCGCGTGTGGCTCCTGAGCAATTGAAATGTGGTAAGTGCTGAATTGAGATGTTCTCTAAGTGTCAAATGCACACCAGGCTTCATGAAAAACAATGAAAAATGTCTCATTCGTAGCAGTTGAAATATAGCTTACATGTTGAAATAATATTTTGGGTAGATTGAGTTATATAAATTAGATAATTAAATTTGATTTCACCTGTTTCTTTTGATATATTCTTTAACGTAACTTCCAGGAAGTTGGAAATCTCACGTGAAGCTTGCACTGTGTTTCTACGGGACAGCCAGGCCCATCCCCTATGCCATACTCTGCCTCTCACATCTGGTCACTTAACGTACAGGGCCTTGATGACCTCCTCAATCAGCAGAAGGCAGTGAGAATGGTAGAGGGAACACATGTCAAGCGCTGTGGCCAACACTCAAATGCCCCTGTTACGTGGTGGTTGTTGTTGCTGCTGTTGTTATTACGAGCTTAGGCCCAGAGAGGGAAGCAGCTGTCCTGGGGACACACAGCAAGATGGTGGGACCAGCAGTGGGATCTGAAAGCCCCTCCACCCACACCCCAGATGCCCAGGCCTCAGTAGCAGGAGGTGGGAGGGAGGCAGGCAGCTGGAGAACCCTTTGAATTGCTCAGGTCCAAGCGCCTCACACAATGGAATCACTGACCAGGCCAAGGCCGGGGGCCCAAGGCAGGCCTGGCCTCTGTCTGCTTAGCATACTAGGCGGAGGCTCCCACCCCTTCCTGGAGAGGGTTCCAGGAGCAACCATAATGTCCCGATTGTCGTACAATGCCATGATGGAGGGCCCTGTCACATTTTTGTCCCCGTTACTGGGGTCCCCATTCACGGCCACTGTCACTGCACTCAGAACAAGCCAGGCCAGGCCAGGCAGCCTCCTTTGCATTAAAATAGGACGAGAAATAAGCCTTCTCGGCTGTTCAGCTGGGCAGAAAACGGGATTAGGCCAAGGACAGGGCTGAAGGCCCCTTGGAGGGGGGCACCCCAGGGAAGGCTGGTGTCAGCTGCTGCCCACCCAGACCGGGCAGGCCTCAGACCTGCAGCTGAGGTTTCCAGATGACCTGGGGGCACACAGCCCCCTCCTTGGGCCTCAGCTTCCCTAGCCCTGAAATGGAGAGACAGAGGGAGGCTCCCAGCTAAATGAGTGCCTTCAGACTTAGTTCTATAGCTGAGAAACTCCAAGTTGACAGTAAAAACATGCATGCAATACAGGACAAGGCACAACTGTCCCACTTGGGCGGAGGCAGGACAAGAGGGTGGCAGGGATGTGCCTGGCTGTCCATCCTTCAGGGTGTTTCCCAGCAAAACTCTGGAGATCCTGAACTACGGAGGGACCCATGGGATAAGGCTGTTTTTAAAGCGGTTTAGTAGCAGCACTCAGCAGCTGAAAGGTGTGCGAAATACAAAAGGACTGAAAGCAACTGGGAGGCCCAACAATAGAGGACAGGCCAGCTCACTCGGGGGACCTAACCCCTCTGAGTGTGTCACCAGCAGCAGATTACACATGGGAAGGTTCGTACCAAAACACTCACACAGTGAGGCTCGGGATAGCAAAACTCAGAAACAGCCCAAATGCCCATAAATAGGAGACCAACTAAATAAATCACAAACCGTCCATACTCTGGGACCCCACACAGCCACTAAAATAAATGGGGGAGGGCTGTGAAATTTGAAATGGAAGGAAGTCCAAGAAATATTAGCAAATGAACAAAGAAAGGTGCAGACAAACAAAGAAAGGTGCAGACGAATGTGTTTAGAGGGGAAATAGACAGTGTGGAGATGCATAGAGAATGTCTGCAATGAAGCACAAAAAACTGTTGACATTGGTAATCTCTAAAAACTTCAAAAGGCTGAAAAGGAAAATTTCACTTTGTGCCTTATGTACTTCTTTACTGTAATAGATTTTTTTACCCTATGAACATACATTTCCTTTTAAAGCAAATTAGTAGAAAGGCAACCGCCCTGGTACAGAAGTCCTCTAAGGTCCTCCTGACTCGCTATTTCAATAGGATCAGTTCAACCCGTATTGAGCAAGTTCTTCAGAGAGCCATATCCAGTGTGGTCATGATCCAGCCACCAAAACACCCCCACTCAGAGACAGAGACAAGCCAACGGCCTCCTCAGCTTGATGCCACAAAGGCAGCCAGTGCTCAACAGATACCGCCCCAGAGGAGGGAGGGTAGCAGCAAAGACTGGGCAAAGGGGGAGAAACCAGCTGGGTCTTGAAGGATGAATATGAGTTTTCAGGACAGATCAACAAGGAAGAGTTTTCAAAGAGAGGGAGAGGAAAAGAGAATGATGTGTGTATGTGAAGGTCTTTGTCTTGTCCTTCACGCTGTCCTCAATTCCCCAGCACACGGTAGGCACTCCGTGAGATGTACTTCAAGTGTCAGACACATCAGATGTCAAAAGTCAGCATTGCATATATCAGTGTTGGCTACCATTTGTGAAGTGCCAGCTGTATGCCAGGCGCTGTTCTAGCCCTTCATATTCATGAACTCTACATAACCCTCTGAGGTAGGTAGCACTCTTTATTAGTTTCCCTGTTCTACAAAAAAAGAAGCTGTGACTTTAAGAGCTGAAGCAGTTAATCCAAGTTCCAGAAGCTTGCTGGTGCCTGGGCTGGGATGGGAACCTGGGCGGTCTGCACCAGAACCCACACTGCACTGCATTACCCTTGCAGCTGGAGAACTTTTGACTGAACCCTTCAAGTGGGGCATTATACATGTGTGCACACTCTCTCTGGCACATGGAAAGGCACAGAGAGATCTCTTCCTTGCCCACAGCCCCTCAGCTGGCAAGGGACAGAGTGTGGGCTTTAATGTTGTGTGTCCAGCTCCAAAGCCTGTGTTCCCCTGAACACAGACACTATCTCTGGAAAGGTGCTGGCAACTCAATGCCAACAGGACCCAGGTGGTAAAGGTGAAAGTGGAAGAGAGTAGGCTACAGGCAAGATGATAGAGAATGGTGGGGAGTGTGGTTAAAAGGCAGCATGTGCCTCACCTGAGGTTTCCAGATGTATTATTTCAGAGCACATGAGGCCAGATGAAACACATCAGGGGCCACCAATTTCTAACCTCTGACTTGGCCCACCCCCTATCAAAGGTGCAGAGGAAGCCAGTTTAGCCACGTCCCTGTCTCTGAGCTCCTTATCCTGCCCCAAGCCAACCCGGCGAGGCAGACTTCCTCTTCCACCTTCCAAACAGTTCCAGGTTCAATCTGGGTTTGACCTCTTGCTGCAATCCTTCCTGGGCCACACTTCATGGGCAGGGGCGAGGGGTGAGTAAAAATGCATGGCAGCTGGTGTTTGCAGTCTGGCCTTATGCCATTCCCGTTGTCTTGGTATTATAAGCCGAAATACAGGCCATCCTCCACACCCTGGCCTTGCCTGAGTCCCAGAGACATGGGCTGAGGTTCTCCATGTCAGATTAAATGGCATTTATAACAGCTGTCAGCACGTTTGAGTTGATTGCCCTATAATTTGTATGCAGTTGCAGGTCATTACCAAAATTACAATTAAACACTGGCACCCCTTAATTAGATGCTTTTATGAATTAGGTCCTGAGGTATTAATGGCAAATTTGTAAGTTCTGCCCCTCCCCCAACTCTGATGCCCTTTCCCAGGCAGAAAGGGCCCAAGGTCCACTTCAGCTCTTCTATGGACCTCAACCGGCCTCAGCAGGGGCTTTGCCACCTCCTGGATGGTGGCCACCAGTGTGGGGTTTGTAGCTTGGGACAGCGACAATCAGAAACAGTCTGAGTATCCAACAGGGCTGGCTTACTTTAGCAGGCTGGCTAAACAAGTCATGAGCCATCCATCCGTGCCTTAGGATGCTGCGTGATCACTAAAACAAAATGGGGAGGGCTGTGAAATTTGAAACAGAGGATGTGCAAGAAATATTCGCAAATGAACAGACAGGCGTCAGCTCCTTGAAGAAGTGTCTGCTTCCCACACGTCTACTCCAGGCACACAGCCTGTGCTCACCCCATCAATGTTCACGGAGAACCTTCTGGGTGCCAGGCACCGGCTAGGGGCTGAGGTTACAGCCGAGAGTATACCACGCAACAATCCCCTCCCAGTTGAGCTGACAATCAAACAGCAACAACCACAAACGTGAGGAAGGTATTTGGTGTGGGGGAGCACAATAAAGGCTAACGAGAAACTGTGACACTGGGAAGGGAGACGGGATATGCTGCGTGGGCCAGGTGTGGAAATTTTAGACACAGTGATCACAGAAGATCTCCCTGAGAAATGAAAGGTCTTTGGAACTGAGGCAGTGAGCCAACCGGACATCTGGGGGAAGAGATTTCTGGGAGAGGAAACAGCTAGTGCAAATGCCTGGAGCAGGAGATGCCAGGCAAAGCTGAGAGCGTGCGGCCAGAGTGCAGTGACTGCAGGAGGGTGAAGGGGATGGAGTGAGACAGGTCACAGGACCCAGATCACAGGGACCTTGTAGGCCACTAGGGACTTCGGGCAGGTGCTTGAAAAATATTTGTCAAAGGAATGAATTGGGGGAGCTGGAGGGAACCTGAGAGACAGTCTGACTCCATTCAGGCATCAGAAAAGGCTTCTGAATACTCCTTCCTTTTCCTTTCATTATAAACGCTCATTCCCTGACCACTTGCTCTGTGTGGGGAGGGAGGTCAGCTGATGCACATTCACCCCTAAGCCCACGGGGAAGCCACCGTTCTCCCCAAATCACAGTGAGGAAAGAGCCTGAGAGGGGCCTGGTATGGTTGAGGAAGCCTCACAGCCTCGGGAGGCAGAACAGCACAGGAATGAAGAGTGTAGACCCAAACCTGCCCATCAGGTTCAAATCTCACACTGGTTGTGCACTCAAAGCAGCAGATGGGTGATTACACCGCACGGCACCTGTTTCCTCACCTACACAAAGGGAGTAGCACGGAGTCTACCTCAGTAGGTTGCTGTAAGACAGACCCCGCCCAATATCTAGCACACAGCAAAGCTAAAAAGTGGTCATTAGCGCTGTCATCAGGTCTGCTCCTCTCCGCTGTGTGACCTTGAGCAAGTCCTTCCATGTTTCCAAGCCTCGGTTTCCTGATGCTTGCAAGGTGTTCGTGAGATACCGGTGAGGGAAAGCAGGTTTGTGTGAAGTGGTGTGTGATGGGTGCTATTGGCATTGGTTATTGCCAGGATGAGGGCACTAGAGTCAGGCACTGCAAGGATGCCCCATGATTCCCTTGAGCATGATGGAGCTAAAAAGAGGCAAAAGTAAAATGCACAGAATGCAGATGTCATAGTAAAGCCAAGTGAAAAGCATTAACACTTTAAGGCCTACCTGAGAGAACTGATTGGCCTCAACAGTAGGATAGCTTCTCTAAAGAAGTGAGTAGTTCAGATCATATTAACCAAGACCTATACCCAGCATAAGGGAGATGATGTTCAGTTATATTCTGTACTATGCAGAGTCCTCTGGAAAGAACTGGGTCCTACCCTTGAGGAGAAGCAGGAATATCCTAGGTATATTCAGAAGAGAGGAGGAGATGGGCTGGAGACTCCAGCCTGGGAGGAGCCAGAACCATAAGGAAACTCACAGGGAGGCAGACCCTGCAAGAAAGAGCATCTTAACTGCCAGAGCTCTGTGGGACTGAATGGGCGGCCATGGTATTGGGGGGTGGGGTGCAAGCAGGACAGCCTGCACAGAGGTGCTGGGGAGCAGATTGCAGCCCAGGGTTGCGGTTTGAGCCCTTGATCCATGACATCCTTACCCAAAGATGTCCCTGCACTCACCTCCCCATGAGATCTGTGTTGTTGTGAGAATTCAGCAAGCAAGAGCAGCTAAGGTATTGAGAATAGCGCCTGCCACCGTTTTTTAGGATGGCGGAGTGTGGGGGCCTAGGCTGCAGGCTCCTGTGTTCTGGAGCCTCGAGAGGAAATAGAGATGTCACGCCACACAGGCATGAAGCTGTCTGCTGGGAACTGGCTTCTCTCCACCCCCAACTGCTGAGGGATTCCCCTGAGAGTCGCCACTGCCCTGGAGATGGTGAATGGGCCTTTGTGTCACCACCCGGCCTGTTGCTGCAGGCCCCCCTGCTCTCTCCCTGGCTCCTTCCCGACCCTGTGGCAGGAAGCTTGCCTGCTTCATCCCCAGATACAGGGCACCTGTGGCAACCCAGTCAGGCTGCCTGCCCCACACATCCAGCCCCACAAGTGGCCTGGCTTCCCAGGCAGCAGATGGGCAAGGATCAGGAGGGGGCAGGAACTCTGAGTCCCCAGAGACCCCATCCCACCTCCCCATCCCCCTGGCCAGGTTTAAGCCTGGGACAGGTGAGGTCTGCTGGGCTGCTGTCCAGCTCCCACCAGAGAATGCCCCATCCTCCGCTCCACACAGACCCCTTCCCAGTCGGGCTGGTCCCTACTACTGGGCTGATCTGGAGGGCAGCTTGGGACCCCTAGAGCAGAGATTTCAGAGGGACCTCTGGGGTGCTTACAACAGCCTCACAGATGGGGCATTCACAATGCAGATTTCCAGGCCCTATTCTAGACCTACCAATTCCAAATCTCTGGAGACAAAGTTCATGAATCTGCATTTTAAACAACGTGACCCTGTGCATCCTCCAGCTGAAGAGCATTGCCTTATTTTAACACTGTAGAATATTTGGCAATTTGAGAACTTTGCAATAATCTGATTCCCCAATCTTTAGAATTGGAGAATGTTCGATTTGGGAGGGAAGGGAGAATGTTGGGAATCCTTAGAACTTCCAAGTGTTTTGATTTTTAAAGAATCATTCAAACTTTCGAATGAGCAGACACTTCTGAGTGGATTTCTCCTGTGTCAGACACGCTTACACATCCTGCAGAACTCCTGCCCACTCCACATAGACCCTATTGTTTTCCTTTCATCTTTCAGTTCAGTCAGATACCATTTATCTTCCTTTTTAATTTACTGTTTTGGAATAATTTTAGACTCATAAAGTTTTCCTATATAGTCTTCACTCAGCTTCCCCCATGTTTGTATCTTGCACAATAAAGTACAATGATTGAAACCAGGAAATTGTCATGAATAAATAAATTAGTTAACCAATCTAAAAACCTTATTTGAATTTTGCCAATTTCCCCTAAATGTCCTTCTTCTGGTACCAAATCAGATCCCATATTGCCTTCAGTTGTCATGTCTCTGCCAACTTGGGACCATTCCTCAGTCGTGATTGGTCACTTATGTTTTACTTTATGTTTTTAAAGAACACAGCTCAGTTATTTTGTGGAGTTTGGATTAGGTTTGGATCTGTCTGATGTTTTCTCATGATCAGAACGAGGTTATGTATTTTTGGCAAGAATGTCACCAAAGTGACGTGGGGTGCTTCCCAAGGCCTTGCACGGGGGTGTACACAGTGGTGTGTCTTATTACTGCCCACCTCTCCTGTCACCTGTGTCTTTGCATAAACCGACCCTCTTCTTTTAAACTTGCTGCCTGATTTAACGTAACCATAAGCAAGAACATCCCTCAAACTGTGATAGGTTTGACATGCTACAGCTACTAAAATAGAAAATAGTTTTTCCCTGTGCCACCTAAAATCATCTCAATGACCTCCAAGGCTACAGATACCACTTTTGACAAACATTGCTTTATATTATTTAGCAAGCTCATCCAGCCCTCGGCCCACAGGTCGCATGCAGCCCAGGACAACTTTGAATGTAGCCCAACACAAATTCGTAAACTTTCTTAAAACATGATGAGATTTTTTTGTCTGTGATTTTTTTAAGTAAATTAGCTACTATCAGTCTTAACGTATTTTATGCGTGGCCCAAAACAATTCTTCTTCCAGTGTGGCCCCGCGAAGCCAAAAGATTGGACACCCTGTTATTCGGGATTTTTTTGAGTGCAAAGTGCTGCTTTGGTTTATTGATGATTATTACTACTGTTGTTTTCAAAGAGTCATCAGAACCATCAGAACTCTTTGCTGGCTGGCTCAATCTTTCTTTAATGCCGTCTGCTGAACATGATTAGGAGATAAGTTCTTAGTCTTCTATCTCAGTTTCCCAGCCTGTCTTCGCAGCCTCCACAATTGCCTGGAGGGATGTAGCCTGCTAAAAATGCAGATTTCTTGGCACCAAGAAATCCTGGCCTATTTAGTAGCTTTGGGGTGAGGACTTGGGCTCTACCGTCTTAGCAATTCTGCAAGGTTGGGGTCCCCACCCATGCGGAGATACTTATATCCCATATGCTTGTAGATGTGTCTTAGCCCACTCAGGTTGCCGTAACAAAATACCATAAGACCAGGCATGGTGGCAGACACCTGTAATCCCTGCACTTTGAGAGGCCAAGACAGGTGGACCACTTGAGCTCAGGGGTTAGGGGCCAGTCTAGGCAACATGGAGAAACACTGTCTCCACCAAAAAAGTACAAAACTCAGCCGGACGCAGTGGTGTGCACCTATAGTCCCAGCTACTCAGGAGGCTGAGCTGGTAGGATCGCTTGTACTCGGGAGATTGAGGCTGCAGTGAGCTGAGAGTGCATCACTGCACTCCAGCCTGGGTGACACAGTGAGACCCTGTGGGAAAAAAAAATACCATAGACTCAGTGGCTTATAAGTAACAGAAATTTATTTCTCATAGTTCTAGAGGCTGGAGGTCCAAGATGAAGGAGCCTGCAGATTGGGTGTCTGGTGAAGGCACACTTTGTGGTTCACAGATGGCTTCCTTCACTGTGTCCTCATATAGCATAGGTGGCCAGGGAGCTCTCTCAGGCCTCTTTCATAAGGCACTAATTCCATTCATAAGAACTCTGCCCCACGACCTAATCACTTCCCAAAGGTCCCACCTCCTAATGCCATCACCTTGGTGGATGAGGATTTCAACATATGAATTTCAAGGGGGGTCACAAATACTCAGGCCATAGCACTAGGCATTTATCATACATCAGCCGATCAATACATTTCCATGTAGGAAAAGTCAAGAAATCTGAGAACCTGTGGGGTCTGCCTCCCAAGAGGAGGCCATGAAATGAGAGCTCATGCAGAGGTTCATGGAAGCCACAACGTCTACCCAGACCACAGCATCTGACCCTGCCACATCCGAGCCACATCTCCTCTACCTCCCAACCTCACATAGATACCACTCATTGGAAAAACTCTTCCCTGGACCAAACGGGAAGGGATCCATGAAAACATTGCTCCCAGCCTTTGCAGTGTGCCAAGCTGAATGACAGATGATCCAACACGACCACACTTTGTCCAGTCGGCATCCTGCACACCTGTTTTAACTACATTTAACCTCTGAAGGAAGACCATAATACTGCGCTTGTGTCTAAGCCAATGCAACTAACCCCTCAACCAACTGGAAACAACTACCTTCTCCCCCAAGAGGAGACACAAGTTACACATGTCACTTCCCCTCTGCTAGTGGAGGCACATGCCCCCTTTGATGTCTATAACTTTAATGCAAAGATACAGGTTCATTACTATTCACCTACTTTGTATTTCAACAGTATAGAAATAGGAGAGGAAGGAAAGAGAAAGATGGTGGATGAATCTATATAGGTATATGCATAGAAAAGCAAGAAACACACTACACACACAAATTCTGCAGTCTCTTTTTCTGCAACTGGTCACATGGCTGTATTTGTAACTTCCATCTTCCCTTCCCTATTCTATATCTCCTTTGCCCTCATCTCAGCCTAGTTCCTAGCCTGATGGCTGCATTCCTGGAAGGATAATGTTATTCATGCTTCTGTCTATACCATGCTGCTATAGTTTTCTACTAATAACAGGATTCAGGAGTACCAAGAGGTGCCCCAGAGAACATTTATAGCAGCTATACTCCCCTCTGCCTGCCCTCTGTTTCTGATTATCAGTATCAATTGCCCCAGTCATTAAAAAAACACCTTTCTAAGCCCATTGGTTCAGTGGTATGAAGGGCTAGGTAGCAGTTTTGACTTTCAATCAATGGAACGATTTTTTTATGTCTCCTAGTGGGAGCATTTCTTCCTTGAGAATCAAAATCTCTAAACCAGCATAGCATAAAGTCATGGAGATAGGAAACAAACAATTGGCGAATGGGATGTTAGAGGTCATGGTGAGAAGATCCACTCCCAGTTCTAGCCCTTGATATTCAGATCTGTGAATCCTGGTTTTGGGAGAAACCACACAGATATATTGGTTACTGTGTTAGAGCACATGCCACATCCTGTAGGACATTCCCTCAGCCCCACAAATTGTTGTCATGCAGTTGGGAGACTTTAAGCAACCATTCCACAGTTCTATCAGGCCAGCTACTTCAGGGAGATGGGGAGATGTAAAGACCAGTTAATTCCACAAGCACAAGCCTGTTGCTGCACTTAATGTGCTGTAGAATGAGTTTTCCTGGCCATATGCAATGCTGTGTAGAACACTGTGGCCAATGGGTTGAGCATTCTGTAGACCACAGATGATGGCTTTGGAAGAAGCAGTGCAGATGGAAGGCAAATACATATCCAGAAAAAGTGACAATTCCAGTGATGACAAATCATTCCCCTTCCATGATGGAAGTGGTCCAATGTCAACCACCTGCCACTAGATGTCTGGCTGGTGTTATGCCAATAAGGGCATAGAGGAACTCAGTGCTGGTGTCTGCTGTTGGCGGGATAGAATATCAGCAGTACCTGCAGCTAGATCACCCTTAGTAAGTGGAAATCCATGTTTTGCTGAGCTCAAGCAGAACCTCAATTTCTGCCACCATGGCCACTTTGTTCATAAAGCCATTAATCAATGACAGATGTGACTGGGGAAAGAGGCTGACTGACCTCCTCAAAACAGGTCATCTTGCCACCAGATTGCTGGGAGGTTCCTCTGCTGAGCTTACCCTTTGGTGAGCACAGTGATGAGATACCAATGTCCTGACAGTGTGTGCTCATTTGCAAAGGTCTAGCCACATACTTCATCCCAGGCTTCCTTGTCACTCATTCTCCAGTAGTGTTCCTTTCATCCTGCTATGTTCCTGATCATCCAGCCAAATCATTAGCCATTGCCCATGAACCTATGTAGATCCATACCCTTGTCTCTCCCTGAAGGCAAAATGACCATCCAGATACACTGTTCAAGTTCTTTCCACAAAGAGGATTTCTCTTCACCACTGTCCTTCAGGGCCACCCCGAGTGGAGCTATAGTGCTGTCGCTGTTGGTGGAATGGTGTCAACACATCATGCAGTGTCATCTGTAAACTGGGGTGAATGTTTTCTTCCTCCACTAAGTAGTCATAGCAATCTCCCCATAGAACATAGGTATGAGGAGAGGAGAAGCAGGTGACACGGGAGTCTGAGCTGCTTGTTTATACGACTCACTTGTGCCTTTAGCACCTGTTCCAGCCCAGTGTTATATATGCCATTTCCACCTGCAGATGGGATGCTTCTGAGTTCACCCAGCCCTATGCCTGGTGAGCCAGACAGCACTCAAGCCATGACAGGCAGCTTGGCGGTATGGTAACTTTATGGCCCATGATCAAGCATTCAGTCTCTCCCAGCTCTACCAATAACAAACCAGAAACTCTTTCTCCAAACGAAAATAATTCTCTGCAGACGATCATACGGCTCTGCTCCAATACCCCAAGGGTCCTCCCTGCAACTCACCTATAGGAGCTGCCAAAGGTTCCATGTAGCTTCACTATCTGCCACTGCCACTCCAAACACCATTGGGTCTGCTGGGTCATATGGCCCAAGTGACAAGGCCTTTTGGACCTAGTGCAGAGCCTTTTCTTGTTTGGGGTCACTTTCAAAACTGGCAGCAATCTGGGTGAGAGCCACACACTCAACATTGTCCTCACAATCCAAAGCCCCACTAGGCATGGCTTCTTCTTTAGTGGCAAGAGGAGAGAGGTGCAGCCATCTAGCCATCTTCACCCAGGAGGGGATACCCTGACATGCCCCAACTTATGGGACCCCTAGAAGTTTCACCAAGGTGGCAGGTTCCTAAATTTTTCTAGGGCTTCTTTCCTGTCTCCTCACAGCATGGATCTGACCAAGGTGTCTAAGACGTTCATGGTTCTCATTTCCCAGGACCAAATGGCATGTCATCAATGAAGCGGACCAGCATGGTGGCCTGCAGGATGGTTGGGTGCTCTGGATTTCAAGGGAGGGCTGGTGAATTGATAGAACACTGAGGGAAAGAAGGGCAGGGGTGTTGCTGCCCCTCCAGATGGCAGCCAGCTGCTTCCAGGGCCCCTTGAATGAGGAGAGCAAAGAAAGCAGGTGCCACCAGCTGCAAGGGGCTGTACTGATTTGCTCTAGGTTAAAAACAAGCAAACAAGCATGGAGCAGCTGCCACGATTGAGCCACCATCTCATTAAGTTTATAACAATCCGGCCAAGCCCGGTGGCTCACGCCTGTAATCCCAACACTTTGGGAGGCCAAGACGGGTGGATCACTTCAGGCCAGGAGTTCCAGACAGCCTGGGCAACATGGCAAAAGCCCAACTCTACAAAAATACAAAAATTAGCCAGGCATGGTGGTGCATGCCCGTGGTACCAGCTATTTGGGAGGCTGAGGTAGAAGGATCACTTGAGCCTGGGAGGTATAGGTCACCGTGAGCCCAGATCACACCCTTGCTAAACACTTACAGGCACCTCACTGGTTGGGCCATCCCACACCCACTGGTGGTCAGCCCCAGCCAGGCAATCGCACAGACACTCAGCCACAGGTCCCTCAACCCAAGTAGGAACCATAAAACTGCCTAACTGTAAATACACCCACCCACTCATCTCACACACATATTCATCTCTCTCCTTCTCTCTTTCTTTCTCTCTCTCTCTCTCACACACACACACATACACCCTATCTGGGCTCAGACCAAACATACATACTCATCCCCACCCAGTCATACACAAATAGCCCTCACACCTTCACCCCGGCACACTCACAGCTCTCCCCCTCACTGCCACTGACTCAGCACCTCCCTATGGCGCTAAGCACCCACAGTGTACACATCCCACCCCACACACAACTTCCCCACCTCTCCCAGTACCTGCCCAGTTGAGCCACACACTCAGTCCAGCACTGCCACACACCCAAACCAAATGCACCGACAGCTCCACAGCACAGACACACACCATCACCCTGTGGTGCATGCACACCCACAGTCGCCCCCCACTAAAGATCAACCCCAGCCCTCCTCCAAGACACACTCAGATGCGCAGGCACACACTGCCCTGACACACACGCTTAGCACACTCAGAGGCACACCCACCTGCTCAGATATGTCCCATCTAAACTCACTCACACATCCAGTCCCACTCAGCCACTACAGTGTGCAGCCACTACATTGCACACACACACGCTCTCCCAGCCACAGCAGCACAGGGCCTCCATTGCCTTCGACGGGCTCTCACCTTTCGCAGATGGTCTGCAGGCCCCAGAACAGCTGGGCATCCTCTCCCGATGGAAGGCAAACTCCAGTGCCAGGTGCCTGGACAGGTGGCCATGAGGGGCAGTGACCGCCTGGTGCCCCAGCAACCCCTGCTGCTTGTGTCCCAGGCCCTGCTCAACCCTCTCCCAATTTTTGGAACCACATAAAATGTTAAGATCAAAATAATTCCCAGGAGGCAGATCCTTTGGTAATTATGTGCAGGTGTGAAATCACTCCTGGCTCCCTGGCTGCCCCCCACCCTACCTCCCATGTATGGGGGGTGATCATTCCAAAGCCAGACACCCATTAATCCCTGTAACGGGCCAGGCCTGCCCGCCTGCCCGCCCGCCCGCCTGGCAGCCCACACTCAGATCCCAGCTCTCCGAGAAAGCAAGGGAGCACGCCCAGCAATCCCATGGGGCCAGGCCTGGCTCCATTTGCAAGGGCCTCATGCTCACCCTGCAAGGGAAGCTCTGTGATTCATACCCACCTCCCGGAGCAGGAAACTGAGGTTGTGAGCAGGGCCATGACATGCCCAAAGTCACAGGTAATCTGGGGGCACCCACCCCCTGGTCCTGCAGAACGGGGCTTCCTCCCCCTCTGCATCTCCCAGCAGGAAGAGCAGAGGCAGGCAGGGAGTCACCAGAGGAGGAACCAGGCTGGAGATGGGCTTCAAGGAGCAGCTGGAGAATTCATCATGGTCCTCAATCTCTGCGGGGCTGTTTTACATCTCTGTCCCCAGGGACAGAGCCCTGGCCTGGGAAGGGGTGGGGTCACAGGAAGGCAAACTCAACTTGCCCTGTGGAGAACAGCTATCCTCATCCTGAGCCGCTGTGAAGAAGCAACTGCCTCGTGCTGGGAAGTGTGCAAGCTGGGGCTGGCCGGTCATCCTCCAGGGGGAGGCTATCTTAGCTGGATTGGTGGCTGGCTGCCTTTCCAGCACCCCTGCAGCAGGGATACCCAGGGTCCCTTGTTCTCCTCATCATCCCAGGTGGCCCCATTCTGAGTACACTGGGAGCAGCAACCACCATGCCCGCCATGACCACAGAGTCCATGGAAGGCCACATCCACTCGGGAGCAGCCAGGCCCCTGACGAGCCCTCCTGCCAGCTTCTACTACTACCCAGGGCCCCCAGCTCCCAGCCTCATCAGCCTCCTTGCTGCCCCAAACACCCCTACACCTTTGGCCGGCTCTTCTCCCCCTGGGCTGCCCTGCCCTGCAGACGCCCATGCAGCCTTCTCACCATTGGGAACGCCTCTGCCCCGGGAATCAGTCCTTCCTCCATCAACCCCAGCAGCGGCCACCCTTGCCCTGGAAGCCAGCAGCGCCCCTCTGACACCCTCCCATCATCCACCTCACTTCACTGGAGCTATCTGACATTCCTCTCAAGGACCTGGACCATGCCATGTCCACTTGTGTGTCCCCAAGTCCCTCTGGCCCCGCCCCCACCCTGAGGCATGGAGACTTCCTGCCCAAGCCAGTCTCAGCTCCTGCATTCCCACCACCTCCATAGGAATGGTGAAGACAGTGGGCTCACTCGGGGGGCGATTCCTTTCATCCGCTGTCCAGCTCTGGTGCAAGTCAGCAAAAGGGCAGGCCCCAGCTCCCCTGCCTTCTGGAGCTCCCAAGACAGCCTCATGGAGGACCCGCCATTTGATCCTCTAGGCAGAAAGCAAGACCCTCATAGGACAGACAGGGAAACTGAGGCACCTGCCGCCCACAGGCAGAGGCAGCGTCTGGACCCAGAACCAGGTCTCATCTCCCTGCAGTACTCTGGCCACCCACTGTGGGCTCGCCTCTCCCTTCCTCCCCGCCTTCCCTCAAGGTTAAGTGCTTGAGCACAATGCCGGACACAGGGCACCCCTTCATTCATTCATAATCTCTCTGTGTGCGGGGTACAGCAGCCACAAAACGGGCACAAATCCCTGCCCTCACGGAGTTGGTGTTTTCCTGGGGAGGGTGGATAATAAACAGATGAACAAATAAACCCACGATGCGGCAGACAGGTGAGGGGCAGGAAGAAAGACGGGTCAGGTGATGGTGCCCTGATGTGTGAGCCACCTGTGTAATTCTACACTTTCTCGTAGCTGCTTGGACAAAAGCAAAAAGAAACGAATGGAATTAATATTAACAGTATAGGTGATTTAACCTACTAGGTCCAAATATTATGTCCACATGCCATCAATGTAAAAAATGATTAATAAGTTATTTTGCTTTTTTCATGCCATGTCTGTGAAATCAGTGCATACTGGACATTATACACACCTGGATTGTCAGCAGGCACATTTCAAGACTACACATTGCTGTGGCTGCTGTATTGGACAGTGTGGGTCTAGGGGACTGGGGAGCAGCTAGGGGAGTTTCTCATACAAGGGTGGTCGGAGAAGGCCTCTGGGAGGAGGTGATTTTTGAGCAGGGCCCTGGAGACAAAAGAATAAACCAAGCAGCTGAATAGGGAAGACTTATCCCAGGCAGAAGAAGCAGCAGGGGCAAAGGCCCTGAGGCAGGCTCGGGCAGCAGCTCCAGCAGAGTGAGCAGGAGGGAGACTGGAGGAGACCTGGCTCAGTCAGGGCTGTGGCCTCTGTGAGAATTCCACTTTTCCTCTCAGCAGGTGGGAGCTACGCAGGGTGTTAGGCAGACAGCTTGGCCCCAGCCTGGCTCGGGTTTGAGGAAAGCGCAGGGCATCACTGCACAAGCTCTAGCCCCAGACGGCCAGGTGTGAAGTACAACGCACAGTGCCAGGCACATGGTGGGCATCCTCTAAAAGCAAAAGTTAACCCATGCTCCATGAGTCTGATTCTTCAGGTAACACACATCCCAGGTGTCAAGGCTCTAGGCTTCTCTACTTCTTGAAAAAAAGGGGTGGGGGGATCCCTTGGCCTCCCACCCTCCAAGCACTTCTGACTTTGGCCTATTTTCACATTCCTGGAATTGCTGCGGGTGATAAATGACTCTGCAGCCAGGCTGTCCTCAGGCATTCTGACATGCAGCCTCCACTTCCTCTGCCCTATGGTGGGCGGGGGCTGGGCAGGGCCTCTGACCCCACCAGGAAGCTGCAGCACCCTATCCCGGCCTCAGGGCTCCCCACCCCCACCCCACCGTGCGAGGACAACCCAGCCTCTGAATCCTGACTCCTGAGCATAGGGCCACGGGCAAGGCCTTCTCCCCTCTGGTGTGCTCTGCTCTGTACAGAACCGAGGGCCTCGTTCATTCAATAAACACTTAGTGAGTGCCTGTTCCTAGCCCACACTCCTGTAGCTATGGGGATTAAAGAATGGACGGGACAGACAGAGGCACCTGCCCTGTGGAATGGGACTTCCGGGTTGTAGAGGTCACTTAGCAACCCCCTAGTTCTTATTTCATGGGATACTCAGAACTCCTGGTCTCTGTGACCACATGTCAGGGAAGACTCTCTTCTTGCCCACCCCTGCAACCCAGAATGGTGTCTTCTCAGGGCTTCCCCACTCTGGAGGGGAAACCCCATACGAGGGTTTTAGGCTAGAAGCAAGAAGGACTCACTGATCACCTGAGGAACAAACCGTGAAATAGGAAAGGGAAAGGTAGACTTCCCAGTGCCTGCAGAAATTTAAATAAACACTTTAAAAAATATGCATTTCTAGAAAAACAGAAAAGAAAAGGTGCGCTGGCCAGATCCCATCTTTTAATAGCAGCTACCTCTTGGGGAGGGCTGCAGGATTCTGAGTCTTTGCTGGTCTTTTACTACCCTGTTTTCCAGGTTTTCTGCTATGCATACATATCTACTATATACTCAAGGGTTTAACCAAGAAAGACAACAAAACATGATGAAACAATCCCAGTTTTAAAAACTAGCACCTCTTGAACCTCCCGGCGTGAGTGTGTCTGGCTGGCAGGACCAGAAACTCACCAGATGGTGCCACTGCTCAGACTGACCCTAACACGGGGAGCTGGGAGATTGGGATCGGACGCCAGAGCTGGGCCTGCAGAAAGGGAGAAAAGGCAGGACAGCCCTGTGAGGGAGGCAAGGGTGCAGCCAGAGGTGAAGGGTGAGGCCAGTGGAGGGCATGGGGGTCAGGAGCCCCGGGCCCTGCACTGGTCCTGTAGGCACTGGGAAGTCACTGAAGGCATGTGAGCAGGAGAGGGTGGTGGTCTAGAAGGAACAGCGAGGCCCCTCCCAGGTTCCTCTTCCATTCTCCTTTATGGCATTGCAGCCACAATTCTTTAGTTTAGAAATCCTCAGCCTTCTCTGAAAGGGGCTCTCAGGCCCAACAGCCCGGGTTCAAATCCTAGGTCTGCCACTTCCTAACTGCGTGTTGTGTCCTCAGCCTGTGAAAATACCAACCTTGTGGTTGGCTGAGAGCCTTAGATGAGTTAAAACATGAAAATTGGAAACAGGGCCTGGTATACAGTAAGTGCTTAATAAATGCTGGTCACTGTTAATCCCTCCCCATAGCATCAGCATGTTTTAATCTCTTGTATCACTTTGAGAGTTTCTCTAAGGCAAAGACCAGCTCAGACTGGGTCTATCACCAGATAGGTGCCGAGCGTTATTTGTCAGACAAAGGAGTAAGCAGCCATATTGCCTTCCCTGGGGAGACAGAGCCTAAGGCCCCCTCCCCTCTTTATCTGAGGTGCCTTGCACAAGGCGAGCCCATGGCTGCTAGGAACCAACACCTGGGGGTCCTCTGAAGATAGGGCCACAACTCCACTCAGCTATTTCTCTCTCTCTCTGATCTCTCCAGGAACCCTGTGAGGGAGGCAACTCTTATCTCCACCTTACAGAAGAGAAAACTGAGGCTTGGAGGGGTGCAGGGCCTGCGCTAGATGAAGCCCACCAACCCGGTCCTTCTGTCAAGGGTCCCTTGCAGCGCCCTCTGCAGGCCTGGCACCTATCGGGCACTGGTAATGCATCTTCCAAGGCAAAGGGGACTCAGCTGGAGAGGGTGGGGCCTGGGTGGGGGTAGGGGTAGAGCAAAGAGAAGCCCTCTGGTTTTCCAGGTGATGGAGCCGACCAGGAACCCCAGGTGAGGAGCAGCGGAGATAGCGGGGTGCCTCTGGCCTTTCATCTGGAGCCCACGGCCCGGCCTTCCTCCCCCACTCCTCAGTGGGGGGCCCCATGAGCTCTCACCTGGAGCCATAAACAGGCTGGTTCTGAGGCCCACCTGTGCCTGGCAGGTTTGCCAAGACTAGAAAGCAGGAGGGTCCCAAGAAGGAAGCGTCGCTCACCTCCAGCTCCCCATGCCAAACTTTTGAAGCCCTAAATAGCTCCCAGACCTTCCCTCTGCCAAACCTTACCTGCCTGCCTGTCAGCCACCCCCTCCCCCAGCCCAGCTGGGTTGGGAAGCCCAGAAGCCTGGCTGGGTACCTGTTAACGAGAGGCCAGACCCCTCCGAGCCTCAGTTTCCACCTTGGGAAAGGGCAGGGGGAGCATTCCAGGGTATGTCAAAGAGACAACTCCAGTCTGGGGGTGTTAATGCCAAGGGTCCACCCTGCGGCCTGTCCTGGCCCAGCGTGGCCTGGCGAGGACTTCCCAGCTGTGGGGAGGAAGCTGGCATCCTCATGCCCAGGGCTGTCAGCTGCTCTGCGGTTCTGAGCTGGAGTTTGCCTTGCAGCAGGCAGGCTGGCTGGGTGGTCCCTAGGGAGGCAGCCGGGAAACCAGGCCCTGACAGCAGGCTCAGCCTTGACCTGGGGCTGTGTGGATGCTGTCAGCTCCATCCCAAGACAGTGACAGGAGGCTGGGAGCTCCGTTTATTGAGCACCTGTTGTATGCCAGAAGTGCTGAGGTCGTCATTTTGCTGAGACACCGAGGCTTAGAGAGGCCAGGCCCCAAGCAGGGGTCAGGAGGCTGGGAATTCTAACCCAGCTCTGAAGCTCCAGATCCCAGCAGCCACTGGGAATCAGTTTCCACGGGTGGGGCCCGCCCAGAGAGGACACCAATGCAGCTTTCCTTGTGCCTCCTTTCACCATGTACCAGAGAGCTGAGATTCAGAAGACGGATTTTCTAGAAAAACAGGTATGGAGTGGAATGATGGGTGCGTACCCTGCCCTAGCATAGGGGAGCAATGAGCCTCATGGTAATAGTCAGCCCATGCGAGGAGTATTTCCTTTCCTTTCCTTTCTTTTTTTTTTTTTGTCTTCAAAGTGACTTGCAGAACCTAGGCTAATTAATTTTCCCCAGAGCAACGAGGGCCATCACCCCCGCCCCCAAGTGCATCTGAGGGAAGGAGATGGGGAGAGGATAATTCAGCTGGCAGAAGCCTAGGGCAGGAATGAGGGTGGAACTGGCCCCCAGAAGGCAGCCCGAGGTACAGGGGGAGAAGCAGGATTAGAGGAGGCAGGAGGGCTGGGCGCAGGCAGGCCTCCACCTGCTCACCGGCAGCAGGTGCCTGGCCCACCTTTGCAGAGTCGCCTCCACCACTGGAACATCCATTGTGCCAACACCACCTCTGGACTGTGCCCTGCTCAGGGGAGAGACCATCCTGGCCTCTGCCCTAGGTCTGGCAGCTGAAAACATTCACTCATTCATTCGCTCACTTACCTTGCTCATTTAACTAACCAACAAAAATGGTTAGCCCCTGGTCTGAGCCCTCCAGGCCTTGCATGAGGAACAGGGAGTACAAACACCAATGAAACCCAGTCTCTAGCTCTGGGGAGGTCCCAGTCTATAGCAGGAGAGACCATCAGTCAATGGCAATGAGCAGTGGGGCAGAAGGAAGCACAGATGAGAGATGGAGCAGAGGCTCAGAGGCTTGGAGGCTCAGGGGAGTTTCACAGAAGAGGCAACACCTGGGCTTTGAGGGGTAAGTAGGAGTTTGCCAGGAAGATATGAGCAGATAGGGAGGGCATTTAGGCAGAGAAGACAGAAAGTGGGAAATCATGGAGTTAGATAGGGTCTGAAGTGTCTGGGGAGTAGGAGGAGTGGAGGGAGTGAAGATGGGGAGGGGTTGTCCATGGCGGCGCATGCAACTCTTGGGCCCTCAAGCAGTGCTTCCCAGTTTTCGCCTCGTCCTACAGTGGTGTGCAGAGAGATGATGGCATGCATTGGTTCTTCTCATTATTGGTGGGAAACCGAAGGCACTGAGGCCACTCGGCCCCCTCCAGCTACCTGGAGTCAACTCAGTACGGATGCTCCATGGCTTACAATAAACCCAGCACAAATCAAAAATATACCTCACCTACCAAACATGATAGCTTAGCGAGCCTCCCTTACATGCACTCAGAACACTTACGTTAGCTGCAGTTGGCACAAGTGTCTAACACAAAGCCTATTTCATCATAGAGTGTGGAATATCTCACGGGATGTACTGAATACTGTACTGAAAGTAAAAAGCAGAATGGTCGTATGGTTATTCAAAGTTTGGTTTCTACTGACTGCGTGTTCAGTAGCACCATTGGAAAGTTGAAAAGTCCTAAGTTCAACCATCATAAGTTGAGGACTGTACACTAGAAGCTATTTGTCACCCGCTGGTTGGGAAGTTTTGTCTAAAACATTACTGTTGACTGAATAAGAAGTTCCAAGATAAGGCCCCTGGGCTTGTCCAGGGGTTCAGTGTTGTCCCTGAGGACATAAGTCTTTCCAATTCCACACTCTGCTACTCGTATATGCCATGATATCACAAGACCTCATGGTCACAAGATAGCTGCTATAGCTCCAAACATCATTTCATAATAGCAGCTCAAAGCAAAAAGTAAGGAGAGAAAAAAGGGCTTTCTCCACACATGTCCCCTTCTAAGAAAATCATTCCCAGGAGCCCCTGGAGGTCTTTCCCTTAAGCCCTAATGGCCAAAGTGCAGTTTCATGACCATCCTTGGACCCATCCCTGGCAAAGGAGAGTGGGCCTGCCAAAATCAGCCAAATCCAATGAGAATGTATTCTCAGAATTAGCCACCAAACAGTCACAGCAACAAAATCTGGATTCTTTTTTTTTTTTTTTTTTGAGATGGAGTTTCATTCTTGTTGCCCATGCTGGAGTGCAATGGTATGATCTTGGTTCACTTCAACTTTCACCTCCCAGGTTCAAGCAATTCTCCTGACTCAGCCTCCCGAGTAGCTGGGATTACAGGCAGCTGCCACCACGCCCAGCTAATTTTGTGTTTTTAGTAGAGATGGGGTTTCACCACCATGTTGGCCAGGCTGGTCTTGAACTCCTGACCTCAGGTGATCTGCCTATCTCAGCCTCCCAAAGTGCGGGGATTACAGGCATGAGCCACTGCAACTGGCCAATCCGGATTCTTTTTTTTTTTTTTTTTTTTTGAGACGGAGTCTAGCTCTGTTGCCCAGGCTGGAGTGCCATGGCCGGATCTCAGCTCACTGCAAGCCCCGCCTCCTGGGTTCACGCCATTCTCCTGCCTCAGCCTCCCGAGTAGCTGGGAGTACAGGCGCCCGCCACCTCGCCCGGCTAATTTTTTTTTATTTTAGTAGAGACAGGGTTTCACCGTGTTAGCCAGGATGGTCTCGAACTCCTGAACTCGTGATCCGCCCGTCTCGGCCTCCCAAAGTGCTGGGATTACAGGCTTGAGCCACCGTGCCCGGCCCAATCCAGATTCTTTAAACCAGCAAAAACAAAATAGTTTCTGATCAACCCTTACATTTTAAAATATACATTTTTAAAACCTCTTTTCTCACATTCTGCTCCCTGATCCTGCTGTATTTTTCTTTTCTGCTCTTAACTCCACATCATCTTCTATTTTTCTGTTTGCTTTATCTTCTGTCTCCCAACTGGAGTATCAATTTCATGAGACAGGGAATCTCTCCGTTCGGACTCACTCTCTACCTGGCCTCTAGAGCAGGGTCTGGCACACAGTAGGTGCTCAGTAAATATTTGTTGAATGAAGAAATGAATAAACTAGCAGGTGAGGGCAGGAAGTAATGGGGTAGAATCTGGAACAATCAGTGAGTCCAAGTCACCAAGGACCTGAGTGTCCAACAAGAGATGGGAGCGACTAAGGGTTTGATTGAGCAGGGGCTAGACAAACAAGGTTAACCGTGAATTTGGGGACTATTTCCTCTTGGCAGAAGGTGTCAGGGCTGGACTGGAGGGGTACAGCTGGGGCCAGCAGGCCTTGTTGCAATAGTGCAGATCAGAGTGGTTATCACCTGAAACAGGCAGGTAGTAAGCAGAGTGATTTTCCATTCCCTCCCATGTTCCAGCCTCTCCAGATGTTGGCTCCAACACTTCTACCTAGAATGTCCTTCTCACAGCTCCACATCTAAGCCCTCTTCACCCTCAGGGCCCTGCTCAGTTCCTCATCCTCCAGGTATTCATAGGGCTTTTGGGATACACAGCAGGTGTCTGGGCAATGTTGGAGGGAGACAGCTAGAGACTGTTAGAGTTCACTTCAGGCTTCTGGATGATGGCACTGGCCTTCAGGGGATGAGGGAGCTTAGATGCAATGTGAGGCAACCCATGGAGGCTGCTAAAGCAGGCAGGGCTAGGAGGGCCTGATGCCCAGCATCCTGGAGTGCAAGGAAGAGCAGGGAATGGAGGGCCTGACTGAGGACCACAGAAGAGACGACAGAACTGTCTGCTGAGTGCCTGCCTCGTGTGAATGCACCATCTGACCTGACATTAAAATGTCCCACTTTACAGAGTAGAAAACCAAGGCTCAGGGAGCAGTTTGCCCATGGCTACACAGAGTCCACCCTGGTTCCTGCAGCTGGCAGACTCTTTTCTAGACTAGAGCTTTTCAAAGGCAGTTGTATCACCCCAGGGGCATGTGGACAATTATGGGGTGTTTATGTCAACCAGTGGTTGGCAGGTGGAGCTACTCCCGTTTTGCAGAGAGCATCCTGAGATGCTGGACATTGGACCTATAATGACCAGTGTCCAGAGTTTCACTCAATTTTCCATTTAAACAGAGTGGCTTTATTATTTGCAAGGTTTTTTAATGCACATGAACTTACCAGGTATGATACCAGGTATCCAAGGATAGCTATGCTTTCTATTCCTAGGACTTTTCCAAGAATGGTTCACTCTTTCAGAAAATCACCTGCAGCCCCCAGCAACCTATGAACCACCCCTGTGTCTGTCTGTGTTTGCAGTTTTGTATTCATAGTGAATTCTATGCATATGTATAAATGTATATTTTTAGCCCTTTATTTCAGAGTGTCACATTGTTCAGTTAGAGTGTCTTACTTCTCTTAAATCTACATGTATTCATTATTAAATAGGTGCAATCATTCGACAACTTTATCCTCCCTTTTGGGGTAGTCTTACTCAAGCGTTTATGTAATGAAATATATGTTATTTTCTCACAAGTTATTTTTCTTATTATTTCACTTTAATATGACAACTGGGGAATTATGTTGATTTGTTTAAATTATGGGTGCAAGTAGATAATATTATGCATGAATTTGATTTCTGGAGAGAAAAGGAACCGTTACAATATACTTGTTTGAAAGGGGAGACGGCAGTTTGAGCTCTAAGCCATGGGAGCCTAGCCCAGAAGATGGCTAAAAGTGACACTGTCTAGAGAACAAGTAGGGGCAAAGGTGGGGATGGGAAAAGATGAAGGGGGCTCCTAAAGCAAACCACAACTTACCAAATTGCCTGAATTGAGCTGAGATGACTATACATGTAAAAAGATCCACAAGGTTACAGATGATGATAGTTTCCTCCTGGGACACGGTGAAGAAAGGTGTGGGAAGGACATTGAGTCAGCCCTTGGCCACAGGGTAGCAGTGTTAGCACAAGACAGCTTGGTTGTGGCTCAGACCCTGTGGAGGATGTGGAGGGAAGCAGGCGACCGGGTTTCCAGGCAGGCACAGAGCGAGGCATTTGTATGTATAAGCCAGTCAAAGGCCAAGTATCTTGTGATCTCCACACTGACTGCACTGTATTTTAAATATGTGCATAAGTTCTTTTAAAAATTCAATTAGAAATGTATGTAAAGTTGTCTGTCATACAGACTTGGAATAACTATCGTGTAGGACCCTTTTAGTTGCATATGACAGAAAACCTAACCTAATCTAGAAGGGATTTTTAATAATTTTTAATTATTTTATTTTATTATTCTTTTGCTCACATAATTTAAAAGGTATAGATCTGCCTTCAGGGTCAAATTATGTCACTGGTAGTGATGTCTCTTACTCCCTCTATGGGGTCTACACCTTCCGCACTGGCTCCATTCTCAGCTAGGCTCCTCTTTTAGGGTGAAAGGAGGACTATCGAGGTGTCAACACTACATCTTCCCAGCTCAAAGTCCCTGGAGGCAAAGACAGCACAAAGACCTGGAATTGTTGTAATTTCTGAGTGGCTCGCCCTCAGTTATGTGATAATCCTTGAACCAATCGCTGTGTCTGAGGATGTGATGCACACATTGTATGGGGCCAGAGCCACTGAGCTAGGGTGGAACCCACCAGGACCTTGGGGGCTAGCCATTGTATGGAGAGGAGTGAATTCGCAAAAGAAGATGGGGCATGTGCCAGAGAAGGAGTAACGGGTGCTGCAGAGACAAACACCTGCTTCACACTATGAAGAAAGCCTAGATGATGATAGTGATGATGATGATGGCGATGATGACTGAAACCTCACATTTACTGAGAACTCACTTTGTAATGCCTGTACTCTTTGGGGCATTTTCCCATTATTAATCTCATTTAGTCCACTCAACTACAGATGAGGGTATGTACTATTATTATCATCCCCATTTTACAGATGAGAGAAACTGAGGCATGGATATTATGGGTAACTTTCCCAATATTACACAGCTGTATAAGTGGTTCAAAGTCAACCCGACTTCCACCAGATCATGCAGCCACTCGAAGGAGATGGGGTCTTTACTGAAGCTTATTATGTAGTCAAGGAGAGAAATTCAGACATGAATGGCTGGTACACTATGGCAGAGGAACAGACAAACCACCAACCAAGTGGCAAATGGCCTGGGGCACTGAAGGGTGTTTGGAAGAGGAAGGAGAGGCTTCCTAAAGGAGGTGATATTTGAGCCCATTTTCTCATCCATAAAACATTCAAGCTGGGCTAAACATATTTGATAAGACTTCCAAATGCTGGACATCTCATAGTCTCCTTTGTCTACTGCCAAAGGTGGAACTGGGTCTAGTTTCCAAGTTTCCTGCCACTACCTGTAGACCTCAAGTGTCAGGGAGCTGGGTGCTACCCAAGGCAGCCCTGCCTGGCCAGAGGTGGCAAACAGTGGCACCATGGTGGGAGCCAGACCCACTTAGGTTTGAATCTTGGATCCTCCATAAACTATCTGGTGAGGGTTGGACAAGATCTCTTAAGAGCCTCTCAGGTCTGCCTTTATATCGTTACCAACTGTTTTCTGTGCTGGAAAGCTATGACACTTTCAGAGTCTATCTCAGGCAAAGTAAGCATATTGACCCTACACAACCTGGCCCCAGACTTCTGTGATTTGAGTTCTTACATCTGTTTTGCAGTGTTTTCTGGAATCTTTCTACACCATCTCTGCCCTCAGCTACTGTGTGTCTAACTCAATTCATCTATTTGCCCCAAAACATTTCCGTGGGCCAGGCCCTGGGGGTACCAAGAGAAATGGGCTATATATATCACCTGCTCACAGGAGCTCACCATCTTCAGAGGGCTCATCAGGTAAACACATAGCCACAAGACAACAGAATGCCAGCCAGCACAGGCACCTCCTGGCAGCAGGCAGCATCTGACAGTGTATTTTGTTAATTCTGCCATGCACCTGGTTTTCTCTAACATCTCTGAGAAGGAACCGCAGCAGCTCACCATCCTCATCACCAGGTAGATGTGGAGTGTGGTTGTCGCTGCCTCTGGAAATAGAGTATAAAGGCAACATTAGTGAAGCAAATGTTTACCATAGGAGGAATCATCATATTTTCTTGAAGAGTGACCACCAAGTACTTTACCAGATCCCAACAGGGAAGATCTCCACAAGTAGACAAAAGCTCTGTCACCTTCTGTTACTGACCCATGTGAGTTGGTTGACCACCACATGCCAAGCAAGAAAACGCCAGCATGGGAACTTGCAGAATAGGTGTCAGAAGTTTTTAGAAATGCTGTAGCATCAATGACCTTGATGACACAGAGGACAATACTATATAGAAAACCAGACATCAACGACTGAGTCAAAAATTATTCAAAACACTCAGACTCTGAGTGTAAAAAAGCTTTACGACTAACCTAACCAATGTATTACGCTCTTTCTTTTTATGCACCAGAGGGATGAATGAAAAAATCTATGTCTAGAAGAACTCTTTAACGAAATAAAAATTCCAAGTGAATTTTTAAGATAAGCATTATGCCAATGCTTTCAAAAGAAATCATTGCATCAAAGTTTAAGTGGCAGAATGTTTTATCCTCAGATGTGTGTATAATAAAGGTGCATCTTACAATCAGTGATGTTTTAGACTCAATGGAATACACCAGACTTTTTTTAACTTTTATTTTAGGTTCAGGGATACATGTGCAGGTTTGTTATACAGGTATCATGTGTTGTGGGGGTTTTAGGTACAAATTATATCATCACTGAGGTAATAAGCATAGTACTCAATAGACAGGTTTTTTTTTATCCTCTCCCTCCTCCCGCCTTCCACCTTCATATAGGCCCCAGTATCTATTGTTCCCTTTTTTGTGTCTATCTGTACTTAACATTTAGCTCCCACTTATAAGTGAGAACAATTGGTATTTGGTTTTCTGTTCTTGTGTTAGTTTGTTTAGGATGATGGCCTCCAGCTCCATCCATATTGCTTCAAAGGACATAATCTCATTCCTTTTTATGACTGTGTACAATTCCGTGGTGTATATGAACCACATTTTCTTTATCTGTTGATGAGCATTTAGGCTGATTCCATGTCTTTACTCTTGTGAATAGTGCTGTGATGAACACACAAGTGCACGTGTCTTTATGGTAGAATGATTTCTATTCTTTTGCGTATATACCCAGTGAATGGTAATTCTGTTTTGAGTTCTTTGAGAAATCATCACACCACTTTCCACAACAGCTGAACTAATTTACATTTCCACCAGCAATATATAAACATTCTCTTTTCTCTGCAACCTCACCAGCATTTGTTATTTTTTGGCCTTTTAATGATAGTCATTCTGACTGGTGTGAGATGGAATCTTATTGTGATTATGATTTGCATTTCTCTGATGATTAGTGATGTTGAGCATTTTTTTCATATGCTTGTTGGCCGCATATAGATCTTCTTTTGAAAAGTGTCTGTTCATGTCCTTTGCCCACTTTTTAATGGGGTTATTCATTATTTTCTTGTTAATTTGTTTAAGTTTCTTATAGGTTCTTGGTATTAGACCTCTGTTGGATGCATAATTTGCAAATATTTCCTCCTATTCTGTAAGTTGTCTATTTACTCTGTTGATAATTACTTTTGCTGTGCAGAAGCTCTTCAATTTAATTAGGTCCCAATTGTCCACTTTTGTTTTTGTTGCAATTGCTTTTGGCATCTTTGTCATGAAATCTTTGCTATGGCCTATGTCTAGAGTGGTATTTCCTAGGTTATATTCCAGGATTTTTATGGTTTTCAGTTTCACATTTAGTCTTTAATCCATCTTGAGTTGATTTTTGTATATGGTGTAAGGAAGAGGTCCAGTTTCAATCTTCTGCATGTAGCTAACCAGTTCTCCCAGCACAATTTATTGAATAGGGAGTCCTTTCCTCCATTGCTTGGTTTTGCCACCTTTGTCGAAGATAAAGTGGTTATAGGTGTGCAGCATTATTTCTGAGCCCTGTATTCTGTTCCATGGTACACCAGATTTTGAAATAGGTTTTTCAGCAAGAGAAATGTGGCAAGACTTTTCAGACGGAGGAAACAGCATCATGAAGAGGGATGGACAAGAAAGGACTTGAGAGCAGCCTGGGCAACATAGTGAGATCCCCATCGCTACAAAAATAAACATTAAAAAATTAGCCAGGCATGGTGTTGCATGTCTGTAGTCCTAGCTACTTGAGAGGCTAATGTGGAAGAATCGCTTGAGCAGCCCATGAGTTCGAGACTGAGGTGAGCTGTCATCACCCCACTGCACTCCAGCCTGGGTGACAGAGCAAGACCTTGTCTCAAAAAAGAAAAAGTAATTTAAAGTGATTTATTAGAATGGCTGAGAAGTGAAAGGAGCTAAGACCTGGAAATTCAGTGGAAATCTGGACAGAGCCCCTCTTTTTCTTTCTCCCTGGGGCTTTCTCTGTTTCATATTCTCTGTTCCTGGCTGGCAAGTCATATAGAACAGCCATTGAGAGCCAGGGTTCTAGAATCTGCCCCTGCTCTGCTGCTTACTAGATGATGACTTTAAACCTGCCCTTTTATTCCTCCAAGCTTCAGTGTCCTCATCACACAAACAGGGATAATATAATAGAACAGCAAGGATGTGGGTAGGATGAGATCAGCCCTTGGAGTAAAAGCCTTGGAACAGGGTTGGGCCAGAGTAAGTGCCCAGTAAATAGTAATTCTAGAATGCAATGTGGATTGTGTATCTGGATTGAGTTATGCAAGGCAATAGCCCTACCTACTTCCTCACTTCAGGCCCTAATTCCAAATTCAGGGTGCTCTAGGTCTTGGCTTGGTGATTGGAGGATTATGTCTTCTGTATTCTCACTCAGACTCACCCATGCCTGTGGACTGTGCCTCCCGAAATCTCTGTACCAGAAAATAGGTTTCTTCAGTGGCTTTGAGGAGTAGTCTCTTCCTGCTTGAGTGCAAACACAAAACGAATCCTCCATTGCATGGTGCCACGACACTTCCTGTCTAACTCCATTAACTGCCCCCCCCCCTCAACTTTTACTAGGAGAAATGCAGGGCCAGTACTGCTCTTCCTGTTCTGCCCCCTGTAGACTCTGCTTCCACCCATGATGAAGATAAGCTTCTGTACCTCTTGAATTACATCCAAGCCCATGATCAATAAAAGAACCAATAGAGATGAAGATTTTAATAGCATAGACCATGCTATTGCATGGCTCACTGTGTTTAAGTTCAGTGTGATGCCATCAGGAAACAAATAATATTTTACTTAAATTGATATCAGTTTGGTTCTTTCCCTTTGTCCTGTCCTCAAATACACAGAATCTGATTAATCCTAATCCTTGATTCTTGGGAACTCAAAGAGTCTGTAGACAAATTACTAAACATAATGCAAAGGCTTAGCAAGGTTGCTAACTATAAGATCAATATGAAAAAGGCAATTGTATTTTATATACCAACAAAGAACATTTCAAAACATTACCTTTTTCAAAAAAATAACAGATGCTGGCAAGGTTGCAGAGAAAAGGGAACACTTGTACACTGCTGGTGGGAATATAAATTAGTTCAGCCATTGTAGAAAACAGTTGGTGATTTCTCAAAGAACTTAAAACAGAACTACCATTCAACCCAGCAATCCTGTTACTGGGTATATACCCAAAGGAATATAAATTATTCTACCATAAAGACACATACAGACATATGTTCATCACATCACTATTCACAACAGCAAAGACGTGGAATCAACCTAAATGCCCAACAATGGTAGACTGGATAAAGAAGATGTGATATATATATGTGTGTATACACACACACACCATGGAATACTATGCAGCCATGACAAGAATGAGATCACGTCCTTTGCAGGGACATGGATGGAGCTGGAGGCCATTATCACAATCGAACTAACATAGTTAGTTCCAAATACCAAATGTTCTCACCTATAAGTAGGAGCTAAACATTGAGCACACAAGGACAGAAAGAACGGAGCAATAACACTGGAGTTTACTTGAGGGTGGAAAGTGGGAGGAGGGACAGGATTGAAAAACTACCCATGGGCTACTATGCCTATTACCTGGTGATGAAATAATATGTACACCAAAACCCTATGACACGTAATTTAGCTATATAACAAACCTGCACATGTACCCCTGAAACTAAAAGGCTTTTAAAAAGTTGCCTTTTAAGACATATTTGTAAACGTGTAGAAACAATACAAACTCCCTAGGAATAAATCTAAGAAAAACTTTCTATGTGCAACACTTGTACACAGAAAATTAAAATGTTGCTAAAAGATATTAAAGATGACCTAAATAAATGGAGAGATATTTTATGGCCATAATAGGGATATATAATATTGCAGAGATGTCAATTTAACTGCAAACTGTCTATAGATCCAATACAATTCCAATTAAATCCCAACAGATTTATTTGGGGACCTTGGCAAGCTGATTAAAAATATTATTTGGCCCACAAAAAAATAAAGCTAATAAACAAGTTAAACAAAATTGTAAGAAACAAGATCAATATACAAAAAACAGCTATGTTTTTATAACTAGCAATGAATAATCCAAAAATGAAAATATGATAACAAGTCTGTTTTTAATAATATCAAAAAGAATAAAATGCTTAGAAATACACTTACTAAAAGAAGTACAAGACTTGTACACTGAAAACTATAAAACAGTGTTGAAATTGAAGACCTAAATTAACGTAGAACATCCCATGTTCATGTATCAAAAGACTTAATACTGTTAAGATGGAAATAATCCTCAAACTGATATACAGATACAACACAATTCCATAAAAATTCTGACTTCCTTATTTGCATAAATTGACCAGGTGATCCCAAACTTTATATGGAAATGTAAGGAACCCAAACAAATATAAGGGACCCAAAATAATCATGAAAAAGAACAAAGTTGAAGAATTCACACTTCCCAATTTCAAATCTTCCTATAAAGCTACAATAATCAAGACAGTGTGGTACTGGCATAAGAACAGATACATAGATAAATGGAAAAGAAAAGCCCAGAAATAAATCCATGTATCTATGATCAATTGATATTGAACATGGATGTCAAGATAATTCAGTGGAGAAAGAATAGTCTTTTCAACAAATGGTCCTGGGGCAACTGCAAATCCACATGCAAAGGAATAAATTTGGACCCCTACCTCACACCATATACAAAAATTAACTCAGAATGGGTCAAATTCCTAAAAGTAAGAGCTGAAACTATAAAACCCTGAGAAGAAAACATAGGAGTAAATGCTGGCAATCTTGAATTAGGTGACAGTTTCTTTTATGTGACACCTAAAGCAGAAGTAACCAAAGAAAAAATAGATACATTAGATTTCATCAAAATTTAAAACTTTTATGTCTCAAAGGATACTATTTTAAAAGTGCAGCCAGGCACAGCAGCCTACACCTGTAGTTCCAGCTATTTAGGAGGCTGAGGTGGAAGGTAACATGGACCCAAGAGTTCAAGGCCAGCCTGGGCAACATAGCAAGGCCTCATTTCCCCCTCCAAAAGAGAAGGAAAGAAAAAAAAAGTAAAAAAGACAGCCCACAGAATGAGAGAAAATATTTGTAAATCACTTATCTGATAAGGGTCTAGTATTCAGAATAAATAAAGAACTTTAACAATTCAACAATAAAAAGACAAATAGTCTAATTTTAAATGTGCAAACAATTTAAATAGACAGTTCTCCAAAGAAGACAAATGGTCAAAAACACATAACAAGATACTCAACATCATTAGTCATAAGAAAAATGCAAATCAAAACCATAATGAGATACCATTCACACCTACCAGGATATCTGCAATAAAAAAGACAAATAATAGCAAGTGCTGGCAAGAGTGCAGAGAAATTAGAACCTTCATATATTCCTTGTGGCCATGTAAAATGGTGTGACGGCTATGAACAACAATATGACAGCTCTTCAAAAGTTAAACATTAGAGTTGTCGTATGACCCAGCAATTCCACTCCTAGGTATATACCCAGGAGAAATGAAAACATAAATTCACATAAAAATTTGTACATAAATGTTCGTAACAGCACTATTCACAATAGCCAAAAGGTGGGAACAAGCCAAATGTCCATCAACTGATTAACAGGTGAACAAAATGTGGTCTATTCACACACTGGAATATTATACAGACATGAAAAGGAATGAAGTATGGCACATGCTGCAACCAGGATGAACCTTGAAAACATGATGCCGAATGAAAGAATCCTGACAACAGGGGCCATGTATTACATGATTCCATTTATATGAAATATCCAGGATAGGCAAATCTATAGAGGCAGAATGTAGATTTATGGTTGCTTGGAGCAATGGAGAGTGTTGCTAATAGGGACAGGGTTTCTTTTTGGGATGGCAATGTTCTGGTCGTGGTAGTGCTTACACAATACTGTGAATATACTAAAAGCCCCTGAATTGTGTAATATATCTCAATTTTTTTAAAAAAGGATAAATAACCAAAAATACATGTATATGTATTTACATATATAAAAATTTATTTATATATTTATATATATTGTATTTACATATATAAAAATACATATATATGCATATACATATGCATATATATATATATATATGAGACAAGAAGAAACAGGACAGGACATCCCTGAAGAAGATTAAAGGCTTGTCTTATCAGATATCAGAATGTGTTCTAAAACTCCTGTAATTAAAATAGCGATGCCTGAGTTTTTGTTAAAATTCGGCAAAGGTATTATCACGCTACTGCACGTATTTTCATTTCTGATGGGCCTTCTTGAAAATACCGTTGATGACATTCCACAAATGTTTGTGTGCATCTCTATTCCAGTCACCCACAGAGTAATCAATCATCCTGTCAGTGGTGCAGTATATTAAAGACCCCTCCCCCAGACCTTTAATGAGCTAAATGCACCCAGTACTGAAGGAAATATAGACAGGAGTTGGGAAATAACTGTTTCCCAAAGTGTGGTTCACAGGCCTCCTGCATAGGAATCACTAGGAGACTTGGGATAAGCTACAGATTTCAGCGCCCCACTCCAAACCTCCTGTATCTGAAATTCTGAAGGTGAAAAATACCAATCCCAACATAGTGGGCTTACTGTGTGATTCTTCTGAAAGGCACAAAGAACAACTGCTATGAAGGTTATACCCATGAGCCACTGGACAGCCAAGCTGACCCTGAATGTCCCAGAGCTAGAACTCCTCTTCAGATCATCCAGGAAGAGTGTAGCTTGCCTTGATTTCTTTGAGGTGCAGAGAGGCTGGATGTATATTTCTCCAGCATGTTGAAGACCTAAAGCATGGAGTAGCCTTCAAAAATATTAGAAAAGACGAACTGCGGCCGGGCGCGGTGGCTCAAGCCTGTAATCCCAGCACTTTGGGAGGCCGAGACGGGCGGATCACGAGGTCAGGAGATCGAGACCATCCTGGCTAACACGGTGAAACCCCGTCTCTACTAAAAAATACAAAAAACTAGTCGGGCGAGGTGGCGGACGCCTGTAGTCCCAGCTACTCGGGAGGCTGAGGCAGGAGAATGGCGTAAACCCGGGAGGCGGAGCTTGCAGTGAGCTGAGATCCGGCCACTGCACTACAGCCTGGGCAACAGAGCAAGACTCTGTCTCAAAAAAAAAAAAAAAAAAAAAGAAAAAGAGAAAGAAAAGACAAACTGCTTCAGATGTAACAGCCATTGGACGAGACATTTGAATGAAAGGGTGGGCAGGACTTTGTTGGAATCATGGATCAATGCCTAAAGAATAATATTATTGTCTTCCTAAGAGCTACATGAAAAGGATCTTTTAAACCTCATGTTTCCCACATCCCAAATTCCCCTGGCCAAAATTTTGATGGGCTCTGATGATGTCACAGAAAGTTTTTGCATCATCCAAGCCTGCCCATTATTCCGGGGAAAGCCAGGATGCCAAAGTCCTGATTTGGGGCTGATTTTTAAAGGTCCTTTTCACTGAGTGTTTCATATTGTAAGTAGTCTAAGTGTAAATACACTTAGAACAAGATTTCAAGGGCAAAGTATTCTTTTGCAATGTTGTTTCAATCATATTTGCTGTGAAAGCCTAAGAAATTTTTTTAGTCAAACTGTCAGGATCATCACAGATGCAATGACTGCTTTGCATAAAGTCATTTTAAAAATTGCTTGGAGGCCGGGCACAGTGGCTCACGCATGTAATCCCAGCACTTTGGGAGGCCGAGGCAGGCGGATCACCTGAGGTCAGGAATTCAAGACCAGCCTGACCAACATGGAGAAACCCCATCTCTACTAAAAACACAAAAATTAGCCAGGCATGGTAGTGGGTGCTTGTAATCCCAGCTACTCGGGAGGCTGAGGCAGGAGAATCACTTGAACCCAGGAGGCAAAGGTTGCAGTGAGCCAAGATCATGCCACTGCACTCTGGCCTGGGCGACAAGAGCAAAACTCTGTCTCAAAAAAATAAAAATAAAAAAATCACATGGAAAAACTTCAAACCACTCTGGGGTATGCTTAAAGTGTTCTCATGATACCAAGTGCCAGGCTCCCATCTTCTTCAGTGTGTTCCTATTTTATTATTGACAGCTCCCATCAAGGGACCTGCAGGATGCCCTTTCGCCCAATTAAAAATCATTTATAATGCACTAATGAGGGAGGAAAGGGCTTACCAAGGCCAGGCTCCTTCGCTGAAGGACTCTAGGCAATTAAAAACCTAAATACTTTAGAGTTGCTATATCTATCCATGATTTTGCTAGTATCAAATTATGCTAAAGGCCATTTTAAGTTTGCTGGAAAATTAAAAATGTGTTTGCATTGAAGAATAGTGTCTGTGTTTTAATATATGGCTGTCTTATTTTCAGCCTTTGATTCTGTGTATGTAGTCATTCTTTTATTGCAAACAAAGAGGAGGCAATTAACGGGTTTTGTCACCTACGCACAACACATGACGCTGTTAGAGTCACGTGAAGGTGGAGGAAGGATTCAGTTTTGCTTTGAGGCCTCTCTGTACCTGTTTAGCAAATGGCTTACATGCTGTTTTGCTCTGAACTGGTGGCAAAGGGCTTTCTCTTCTGTGACATCCAAGCTCTTACCTTTTCTGAATTTATATTCCTGGAATAAATACTTCACATGTAATACAACATAATAAATACTAACGATGATGATGATGATGATGATGATGATGAGCAATAACCGTGCCTCCTTACATATCAAGCCCTTTCCAACACAGACCTCTGCCAGAAGAATCAGACCTCATTTTCTAGAAAAATATGTGTTCTTACTATTCCCATCTTACAGACGAAAAAACTGAAGCTGAGGCCGGGTGCGGTGGCTCATGCCTGTAATCCCAGCACTTTGGGAGGCCAAGGCAGGTAGAATGCTTCAGCTAAGGAGTTCAAGACCAGCCTGGCCAACAATGGTGAAACCCTGTCTCTACTAAAAATACAAAAATTAGCCAGGCATGGTGGCTTGTGCCTGTACTCCCAGCTACTTAGGGGGCTGAGGCAGGAGGATTGCTTGAGCCCAGGAGGTAGAGGTTGCAGTGAGCCAAGATCTAGGCACTGCACTCCAGCCTGGGTGAGAAAGTGACACCCTGCCTCAAAAAAAAAAAAAAAAAAAAAAAAAAGAGAGAGAGAGAGAGAAAAAGAAAAGAAAAGAAAGAAGAAAACTGAAGCTCAGAGCAAGAAATAAAATACCCAAGATGGTACAATTTGAACTTTAGCCTTGTCCAACCCTGACCACTGGTCCATAACCCCTCACAGAGAGAGATTGCTAGTCTCTCAAAAATCATAAGGCAGGTAATATGAATTATGTAAAACAACCATTTCCAAATCAGTCATGCTGTAGAGTTCCTGGGAGAACTTGTTATAAATAAAGATTTCTGAGCCCTAACTCCTGTGATTCTAATGGGCTGGGATAGGACCTGGGATTCCTTTTGTTTTTGTTTAACAGCCCTCTAAGTGATTCTCATGTAGTCTGTCCACAGATTAGTTAGGGGTGAAATGTTTTGAGACAGTCTCACTATGTTGCCCAGGATGGCCTCAAATTCCTAGCCTCAAGGGATCCTCCCGCCTCAGCCTCAGAGGCCTCCTCCTGGGACTACAGGTATGCACCACTGCACCCAGCTCCAGGGCTGGCAATTTGGACAAAGGGTAAATAACTTATGGCCCTCACAAGAAACATACTTGGCCAAAAGTCACTCAGGTTTGCAGCTCTGGCTTCCAGAGCCCCTACCTCCTCCTCAGGCCAGCAAAGCCCTTTCACTCCCATTAGGTCATGCATGTCTCCTAGCCCAGCCACTGTGCACTGCTCTCCCATTGTGCAGATGGGGAAGTTGGTCTGGTCACACACAACCTAATCCACCCAATCTTGTCACATGCTGGCTGAAAAGAGGGCTTTCACTCCAGGTGCACATCAGCATTAACAAGGAGTTCAGGAGACTGATGACAAGCTTTCCTTCCTGAATTCTCAGTCTTTCCCTTCCTGACCTCTGCTATTTTTTTCAGCGTTATTTCCAGGATGAAATATTTTCCCAATAGCAACACCTAACAAGATTCCAGGCCCTGTTTCAAGCACCTATATAAATGATCTCATTTAATCCTCACCACAGCCCTCTAAAGTTGAGGCTGTTACCATGCCCACTGAGAAAGCTGTAGCTCAGAAAGGTTAAGCAACATGCCCAAAGACACACAGCTAGTAAGTGAAGAAGGCAACCAAGCAGTCTGGTTCCAAAGCCTCTGCTCCTAAACGCCATGGTTCACGCACATTCACTCCAGCCCTCACTCATTGCTTCACCTTTCCACAGCATATTGAGCTCCATATTGGGATATGCAGGCCCAGAGGCTGGGCACGATCCACAGTGGAAAGGAAGAATACATAAGGACATCTTTCTCTTTATCCGTCTCCTTAATATTATGTTTTATGCAATTGTTTGTATAGCTATTAGCACCTATTTTTACAAATATAGATAAATATTTATTCAATGTTTTAATATATTATTTGATAAAATAAATATAAATAAATTGTATACATTAAAAACTAGCACACAATTTATAAATGAATAGATGGCAGAACATGGGGATCTATATCAAGTTGGACTCTTTTTTTGCTGATAAGAGTTTGCCATCAAAATATTCTAGACCCCATTGGCTAAAAGAGCTTCTGTTTTTGGCAAAATGGGGATGATGGTAATAATGCCTCTCTCATGGGGTTACTTTGAGATGAACTGAGGGGATTCAGGTGGGCCTGAATCAGCACGGTGCCTGTCCATGGGATGCTCTCCATTGAGAGTATGCTGGTTCCTAGAGATACAGAGGACACTCAGCCTTGGATCTGCCCCAGAGGAGGTCACGGCAACAAGCTCAGGAACAAATAATGGCTGAGGGGAGAGTAGGCAAGTGTTCCCCACGGGAGATTCCAGGCAGGCTTCCTGGAGGAGGGTGCCTCTGCGTGGAACCTCAGTGATGACCAGAACTTTAAGTGAAGAAGGGGAGAGCATGCTGCGAGTGAAGTGAGTTGTGTCATTTATTAAGCACCTACTATGTGTGACAGGCACTGTTTTCACCACTGGGGGTACAGCAGTGAACCAACCAGACAAAAACCTCTGACCTCATGCAGCTGACAGCCTTGTGGGGAAGAAAGCTATGAGTAAAATATATGGTGAGTTAGGGGTGAGAAACGACAAAGAAAAATGAAGTAGGGCAGGGAAATCAGAAGTGCTGGAGGCCCGAGTGAATGCCCCTAAGAAAGGAGCATCGATCCAGGACCTGACGGAGGTGAAGGAGCGAGCACCTGGAGGAGAGGCACCACTGGAGGAGGGAGCAGCCCATGCAAAGGCCCTGAAGTGAGGACGGGGGGCACACGCTCAGGAAACAGTGAGGACAAAGTGGGACAGAGGCAGAGTGAGCCAGGGGAAGTAGACAGAGAGGGTCAGGCCAGATGATGTGGGCCTGCAGCCTGAGTGAGGGTTTTGTCTCTGCCTCCGAGGAAGGTGGGAGCCACAGAGCGTGTGGAGCAGAGAAGGAAGGTGCCGTGACTTCCAGTTTAGTTGCATGCATTCTGGCTGCATCAGGAGAAGGGATCATAGGAGGGTGGGGGAGCACAGGAGGGTGAACTGAGAGGCTGTGGCAATGATCCAGGCAGGGGCTGGGGGCTTGGACCAGGAGGTAACCAGGAGTGGGGCAGAGAAGCTCCTCACCCCACCTCTTAGGGAGGCTCCTCCGGACTTGTCCCCAGCCCCGCCCCTCCCTGCACCCCAGCCCAGGCAGTGTTCGCTCAGAAAGCCCTGCCAGCCACCCCCAGGAAAGGCCCAGGCTAGCGGAAAGAGATGTTCAGAGACCGCCAACCCTACAATTACCCGTAAGATGGATTCTTCTCCCTGACAGGGCGCGGGAGCGACCGAGCCTGTTATTACCAAAGCCTAATTACAGCGTCTCGGGCTGCAGTGCTCATTGCAAGAGAAATACCAGCGGCCTGCAAAGCGGGGCTAATTGTTCCCTCCTCCCTCTTTCTTTTTGTTAGAGTATTCAATTGGCAGAAATAATTACACATCTTCTCCCTCAAGGGGCTTGGAGACAGGCTTTGCTCTTCTCCCAGGGCTGGAAATTCAGCTCCCTGAATCTGGAATTACCAGCAGGCAGCTTGGACGCTCACCTAGAGGGTGGGTGGCCCTAGGCGAGGCTGTTCTTTCTGGGCCTCTATTTCCTGGGTCCCAAGGTCCGGGTCTGAGTCCCAGAGCTGCCTCTGCCTGCCAGAAGCCTCCAGCTTATTTACTATCCAGAGCACTTCTTCATGCCTGAGCACACAACTTCATGTCTGGGAGCCTCAGTTTCCCCATGGGTTAGATGGTTAGACGGCACCCAGCATAAGGCGTGGCAGACACATGAGCACAGGCAGGAAAAGCCTTGGCCGCGCACTGCTGCAGAGTGGGCACTAATCCTGGTGCTTCATAGGTCAGAGCCTCCTTTGAGAGGTGAAGGAGGTTCTGTGTGTGTGCACCTACCACATGCCTCACACCCAATGTCCAGCAAGTATTTACTGAATGACCCAATGACAGCTCGCGACCAACCTAGAAAAGGGAGAGTTATTGTTCCTATTGTACTGATGAGAAAACTGAGTCCCAGAGAGGGCAGGTGCTTCCCTCACAGTCACGGTCATGTGGTGTGTGTGTGTGCCTCTGTGTGTCTGTGTGTATCTGTGTGCATCTGTGTGCATGTGTCTGTGTCTGTGTGTCTGTGTGCATCTGTGTGTGTGCATCTGGTTGCACCTGTGTGTGTGCGTCTGTGTGCTTCCGTGGATGTGTCTCTGTGCATGCGTGACTGTGTCTGTGTGTGTCTGTGTCTGTGTCTGTGTGTCTCTGTGTGTCGTCACCAGCACCTGGTGGTCTCTGGAAAGCAGAGCCAGCCCCCTAGCCACGAGCCTTTCAGAACCAGCCTCCTGCTCTGGGTCTTTAAGCACTTGCCCCCTCTTCCTTGGGCCTGGGTTCCCCGAGTTTCCCAAAAGATGCCATTAGATGGGACCAGAACACTGAGTAATGTGAGCACGCCTGATGAGAAGGTCCATGATCTCCTCCTCCCACTGACTGCTGTGTAGGGAAGGTCTCAGTTGCTGCCAGCCTGTCTCTAGTGCCCTCCAATGTCCGCCCATCGCCTTTATTAGCCAAGGGAATGGACCTCAGGCTTGGTGTCCTGAGACACATGCTCACCAGCATTCATCACCACTCCTCAGAAATCACTGGGTTCATTTTTTCAGTGTGTTCATCACACACTGCCTTGCACGCATGGTGTGTGATGCTGGGTTTGGGGTTGTTGTTAAGGCATTTTATCAAGTTTCCATTTGTTTAAGTGGAAAAACGTGAGTGTGCTTGAAGTAAGATGAGCCCAAAGACAAGTCTCCCGAGGATATGGCAAAAATGGGAAGGGGCAGGGCAGCTCCAGAACAACTCAGGAGCATCTGAACCAACCAGAAGCCCTCTCGTGTGGGTTCCTCAAGACGCTGAGCACTGAAATTCTGTGAACCCCTGAGCTGAAACCTGGTCCATTCCATCTCTGCCATTGAATCGCTGCCGCCCTTTGAAGCACCGTTCCCTCTCTTCGCCTCAGTTTGCTCATCGGTAGAGGGGAAAGGACTATCCACTGTAGCTGCCCCCTTCCTGGCCTTTTCAGACCCCAGGCCAGGGTCCCAGGCTGGACAGCTCTGGGCCTGGGTCCTCTGCCAGGTGCCACAGCTGAGTGAGATGTCAGTGCTCAATGGCTCCATTTAGGCTGATGGGCTAATGAGGGGGCACCTGACAGCCCCGAAGACCTGACATGTCTATTTTCAGGAAATGAAACATCTGGTTCTCAGCCCTGCTCTTCTCCTCTGCACCATCTGCCCAGCTTCAGCAAGGCCCAGTAGTGTCTGTGCCTGACAGATTGCCCTTCTGATATCTTTATTATTGCTTTGAAAAGACACCATGGGGGCTCCTGACCCACCATCCTTTCCTGGAGAAATGCTCCCCCCAGGGTGTTCCGATGTCAGCCAGGTTAAGGATGTGACACCACCGGCAGTTCCTGGCCAGAAGTTCCCCCTGTCACTCTGACGTCTCCATAAATAATGCCCAGCCTCTCTAAGAAGTCCAGCTCAGGACTGGGATTGCAGATGCTTGCACAACACACTGCCAGTTCCACATTTCCTGCCAGAGGTCAGCTCCTTCCATGAGTTTTGGGAAATAAGGATTTCAAAAAAAACAGTCAATAAGTAAATTCAAGTACCATGGGTTGCACACATCCTTGAGGCCTCAGGTTGAATTCAAAACTTGCCCACTTTTAATGCAAAGATGCCCTGAGAGAATGAGTGTGAGCTATCATGCATTCACTCACTCGTCCACTCATTCATTTCCAAAGCGTGTCCATAGGACACACTTTGACCCTGCTTGTTCAAGAAATAAGCAGCATGGAAATGAAAAGCAGGGGGAGCACGTGTTACAAAGGACATTTAAGAGACTTATCAACCAAAAGCACTATGTGGATCTTACAGGGATCCTGATTTGAATAAATTGGATGTGAAAAAACACCCTTGAGAGGAGCATGGGTGGTTGAACATCGACTAAGCTAGAAGATAGCAAGTAATTATTGTCAATTTTTTTTTAGATGCCATGAGAGTTCCGTGGTTACTTTTTTTTAAATCCTTATCTGTAAAGTCCAGGATTTCCTCGAAAACATTCCAGCCCCTCCCCCTACACACACACACACACACACACACACCCCTACACACACACACACACAGACAACTAAGGACTTTGGGATGAAATGAGAGCAGCAGAATGAGACAACAACGGCTGCTGCTGGGGCAGAGGTGCGGGAGAGTTCGTGTCTGTATAATGATTATGCTGGGCCCTCCAATTCTCAGCTCTTTTTTAATGTCAATAATAATCATAATAAGTTAAAAGGAATGTCAGCCTGCAATGTTGGAAGACTCATTCTGCTGGGTGTGAAAAGTAACTGGCACCCAGTAGGTGCTTATTAAGGATAATTCCCTCATCCCTTTTCATGTAATCATCCCCACAACCCTTGTGGTGAGCAGCTGAGTCTCGGAGACACGCAGTGATGGTCACGGGACCAGAACTGAGGCTACCTAGTATCTTAGTCTTAGAGGGCCCAAGGCACTCCCCATGCTCCCGTGGAATCCAGCCTTGAGCCTGCCTGCAGGAGGTCAGAATTCCACATGAATATAAGTAATATAGCACATAATACAATATATCATTATATATCATCATCACATATAATTATATCATATAATTATGTTACAATTACCTACATGTTATCATATACATATTGTACTATATGTCATATTACTGTATTACACAATATTATACAGTGTTATAACATATAAATATAACAAGGGATGTATTGTCTGTAATATTATAATGAATATGACATGCAATGTGTTATATTATATTTTATTATATTTTTCTGTAATAACCCTGAGGAGATATGTACATGATTTTAAATTGCAGCTGGTCCTCCCAGCACTTTCTCCCTCTCTCTGTTTTATTTCTAACACAGAGGAGCTGTTTTATCATACAGCATATTAAATGACAGTATATAATGGAGTTTTTTATTGTGTTTTCCAAAGCATCAGGAAATTCAGTCAGTTTTGATTCACTCCCAGCGCATCATCGGCCCCCAGTAAAGCTTTCTGGGCAATTAGACACAGACTGGGTTTACACACATGTGAATCCCTGGTTCTCAGCAGGGTGGAGGCCCAAATGCCCCCTCCTCTTGCCCCCACCCAGGAGCTTTACAACCAGGTGCTCTAAGATCACAGGCACTACTCACTGACTCATTCATTCATTCCCTCCCTACCTCTCTCATTCACTTACCCATTCCCGCTGCATTTGCTAGCATGGGTATTAGCTCTACACCAGTCCCAGTACGACATGAAGGATAGACAGGTCCCCAAGGGATATGGTTTGGCTGTGTCCCCACCCAAATCTCACCTTGAATTGTAGCTCCCACAATTCCCACGTGTTGTAGGAGGAACCCAGTGGGAGGTAATTGAATCATGGGGGTGGGTCGTTCCCATGCTGTTCTCGTGATAGTGAATAAGTCTCACGAGATCTGATAGTTCTATAAAGGGGAGTTTCCCTCACAAGCTCTCTCTTTTCCTGCTGCCATGTATATAAGACATGACTTGCTCCTCCTTGCCTTCTGCCATGATTGTAAGGCCTCCCCAGCTATGTGGAACTGTAAGTCCATTAAACCTCTTTCCTGTATAGATGACCCAGTCTCAGGTATGTTTTTATTAGCAGCATGAAAACAGACTAATACATTGAGCCTGTGGGGTTTCCTTTTATAAAGGGAGAGGCAAACCAGAAACAAATACCTACATAATTTAAATAATTGCAGATAAGGATTTGAGAAATAAAAAAGAGGAACTAGCAGAGGTTCCTGTGATGGAGAATGAAGGAGATCCACCTTAGACTGGGTGGCCAGGAGCAGTTGACATTCGAGGCGAGAGCTGTGAGGAACTGGGGAAAGAGCACCCCAGCCAAGAGAAGAGTGGGTGCAAAGGCCCTGAGGCTGGACCAAGCCCAGCTGTGCAAGGATCAAAGACAAGCTAGAGCCAAGGTCAGGGAGGTGGAGGGGCTGGCAAGATGGGCAATGGGGTGACTGGCCTTGAGGGAAATAGCCAGGATCTTTGTCCTGTGCCTCATTTTAAAAAAAATTACCTTCCTGAATGCTTATGCACTGTTGGTGGGAATGTAAATTAGTTCAGCTCCTATGGAAAGCAGTTCGGAAATTTCTCAAAGAACTGAAAATAGAACCACCATTAGACCCAGCAATCCCATGACTAAGCATATACACAAAGGAAAATAGATTGTTCTACCAAAATGACACCTACACTGGTGTGTTTATCATAGCACTATTCACAATGGTAAAGGCATGGAATCAACCCAGGTGCCTATCAATGGTGGAATGAATAAAGAAATGTTGGCTGGGCGCGGTGGCTTACACCTGTAATCCCAGCACTTTGGGAGGCTGAGGCAGGCAGATCTCGAGGTCAAGAGATGGAGACTATCCTGGCTAACACGGTGAAACCCCATCTCTACTAAAAATACAAAAAATTAGCCGGATGTAGTGGCAGGTGCCTGTAGTCCCAGCTACTTGGGAGGCTGAGGCAGGAGAATGGCATGAATCCAGGAGGCGGAGCTTGCAGTGAGCCGAGATCGTGCCACTGCACTCCAGCCTGGGCGACACAGCAAGACTCCGTCTCAAAAAAAAAAAAGAAAAAAGAAAGAACAAAAAGAAGTGTGGTACATCTACACCATGGAATACTACACAACCATAAAAATGAATACAATCCCGGCTTTGCAGCAACATGGATGCAGCTGGAGGTCATTATCCTAAGTGAATTAACACAGAAACAGAAAACCAAATATCATACATTCTCACTCATAAGTGGGAGCTAAACACTGGGTACACATGAGCAAAAAGATGACAATAGTAGACAGCCAGGACTCCAAAAGGAGGAGGGAGAGGGCAAGGGCTGAAAAACTTCCTATTGGGTACAGCGTTCACTATCTGTGTGATGGGATCAATAGAAGCCCGAACCTCAGTGTCATGTAACATATCCTTGTAAGAAACCTGCACATGTACCCCCTAAATCTAAAATTATAATTAAAAAAGAATTCCTTTCCCTTTGCTGGGAAAAGAGTTTCCCACAGCAATGGGTTGAGTGCTAAGGCAGCACAAATGGCATTTGTGCCCTCAAGGGGCAGCCTGTGGGAGCTTCTCACCAATCAGATGGAATTCTTTCTGTCAGGAAGACATAGAATCTCATAGGCCTTCGAAGGAATCCAGTTCCTTGCCTCTCATACCCCATTAAATGCCCAAATTCCCCTCTGCACTTCCTCCAGCACCCAGACCCTACTCCCCACCTGCCATGGTAGAGTTTTTCCTCCTACCTGGCAAACCCTCCCTGGATAGTTTCAGGGGAAGGAATCTCTTTTTCACACTAAATTGGAAGCTGCTTCTTGTGGTTCCCTCCCCATTGAGTCTGCTGGTATTGGCTCTGTCCTATGGTCTCCCACCCCTGGTGCTGCCCCCGCCTCACCTTGACTCATACTAACTGGCCCATGGGAGGTACCAGTTCACAAAGCAAACTATATATGTGGATTGCATTAAAAAAGATCTGATGCCCAGAAGAGAAGAGGGACCTTCGCTGGTCTGTGCTATTCAAACTTTCCTCCAAATCCTGTGCTTAGCTCCAGGCCTTCCCCAGGAATAGACCAAGAGTGTCCAGAGAAGGTAGTCAGGGATGTGCGGGGATTGATAATCTCATGGAGGGGCTAACGTAGTGAGGCCTGCTCAGCACAGAGAAGTAAAGTCTCGAGACTCCAGTGCCCATCTCTGATCTCCACCAGGGCAAAGGGAACAGGCAAGAGACCTCAACAAATGTTTGACAGAGATGAAAAGCGAATGGAAGGAAGTTCAATGGGACAGAGGAACTATAATCCCAAGTACATGTGAAGGAGGGTTCCAAAGAGGACCGGTTCCCCAACAGGCCCCAGGAGCCTCAGGACGTGGAAGCCCCAGATCCAGCAGACAATGGGAGTGGGGAGCGAGGAAAAGTTGAAGGTCTCTGCACTGAAATAATCTACCTGTTCCCCAACACCTGCAAGAGACCCCAGGAGCCAGATCCCCATCTATGCTCACTGCCACCCCCCTGGCCTCATCTCCTTGGAGCAGGTGACAGGGAGGGGCTCAGGACCTGAGGTGACAGCAGACAAGGCATTGAAAAGAGGAGCTTAATTACAGTGCAGCACAAAGATGGTCAGACACTTGTACCCTTTCCGCGCCCCACACTGACATCAGCAGGACAACTTCCACACAGGGAACTGAAAGATCTTTCTTCAGGAAAACTGAAGAGTCTCAGAGAAAAACCAGAGAAAAACCTCCACATACTGATATTTGGAAGATGCCCAACAAAATGATCAGTCCCTTGAGAGGAAACTCACCAGAGGATAAAGCCCACCAGAACCTCAAATATTCATCTTTGGAGTGCCTCATTCTCAGATTCACCAGATGGCCACAACTCCCAATGAGAAACAGAGAGACCAGACTCCAGACAATGAAATTGATAATAATAGCTTTCATTTGCTAGGTTCACCCTCTGTGCCAAGCACTGTCCTGAGGGTTTTGCATGGATTATTTCACCTAATTCTCACAATCCTATGAGGTCAGTATTATCATAAGCCCACTTTAGAGATGATGTTCAGAAAGATTAAGTAACTTTTTTTCATTTTTTTATATATATATTTTTTAATAGAAACAGGGTCTCACTACGTTGCCCAGGCTAGTCTCAAACGTCTGAGCTTAAGCAATCCTCCTGCCTTGGCCTCCCAAAGTCCTGGAGTTACAGGCGTGAGCCACCGTACCCTACCTTTGTTTATTTACTTTTTTGTTAAGTAACTTTCTGAGATGACACAGCAAGTTCATTAATGACACAGTGAGTTCAAGTTCAAGTTATGTAGAACTTGACTCCAGTCTGTCTGACTCAAAAGTCCATGCTCCTTCTCACTGGGCTCATCTCACAGACTGCAGACCTCAATGCCATGAGTTGCCTGGGAGGCCATTATTACAGGAAGGTTGTCTGGGGAGTGTAGAAACACAGCCTGGGAGGGGGTGGGGGTTCTAGTCTTAGGTTCCCCTGACTGAGACCAAACTACCCCAGAGCGGAGTGCATGGCTGAACCTGCTTTTCTTTTTTTCCATATGATTAGTTTTTTGCAGGGATTGGGGCAGTAAAGAAAAAAATCCAATCCAGAAAAGGCAGCTAAAGGATGAGTGGCACTTTTGTCAGCTTCGTAGGGATCGGGGACAAGAGTTGGGCTTTACCAAAGGGGAGGACACTGAAACAAAGCCCATACTTTGGAATGCAGTCCTGCATTCAGAACCGCAGAAGCAAGTGTGAACAGGAAGTTGGCGAGTCCAGCCTCCAGTCATCTGGACACCCACAAAATCTCAATCTGTGAAATTGCGTTGAGGTGATGCCAAATTCTAGTGTTCACTAGGATACTGATAGAAGCAAACAAAAATATTATCTGAAAGAGAATACCTACAGTCCTAGGCCTTGAGTTATTTTGGCAAGCAATTTTGCATATAAAATATCCACCACATAGCTAAACATATCCAAGCAAATGAAGAGACAAGACAGCATGAATAAAACCAGCAAAGTCAACAGACAATAGAAATAGACACACAGAGGCTCTGAATATTGGGATGATCAAGAACAGTCTTTAAAATTTCTATGTTTATAAGTCCCAGGAGACAACAGAAAAGACTGATAATTTCAGCAGAGAATTGAAAACTATATTTTTAAAAAATGAATGGCAGATTTGAGCTAAATAGAACTAAATTTCCCAATTTCAAAATATAATCACTGAAATCAAAAACACAGTGAATGGGTTAACGGTGGATTAGACACAGCTAAAGAGAGAATTAAGTTAGATGATAGATTAAAAGAAAATGTCCAAAATGCAGCAAAGTGAGATAAAACTATGAGAGGAAAACGAATGAGGGAATTCGAGAACACAGTAAAAGGTCTAAATAAGTTTCACTGGAATCCAGTAGAAGCTATGAGATAGAGGGGCAATATATGATGATAAAATAGCTGCGAACTGTCCAAAGGTGATGAAAAAAATCAATCTATAGATTCAAGAATTCCAACAAATCCAAAGCACAATTTTTTTAAAGCCTACACAAATATTTCAAAGTAAAACTGCAGAAAACCAGAGACTAAGACAAAGTCTTAAAAACAGGCAAGAAGTACCCAAAACTTACTTGCAAAAAGTAACAATTAGAATGAGCACTAGCTTTTCCACAAGAAATCCAAAATACAGAGGACAATAGAATGATAATACCAATGTGCCAAAGAAAATAACCACCAACCTAAGAACTTCATAATCAGAGAAAATATCTTTCAAGAACAAAGATGAATAAAGGCATGTTCAGATACATTTTTAAATTACAGAATTGTCACTAGCAGACATGAACTAAAGGAAATACTAATAGGTTTTCTTCAAGCAGAAAGGAAATAATTTCAGATGTAATTTCATCAGTTCAATTTTTTTAAAGAAGGGTAGTAATAAAAATAACACGCTGTGGTGGGAATGCGTAAGACTTCCAGCTATGGTTGTGTGAGGATGTGAGCAAAGGCTCTCTGCTCGAAGAGCTGGATAAAACCGACAGACCAACCATTTAGGCATGCTGAAAACAGGCTACATACATACAGCCGTCTGAGATCTGTTATGCTTGAAAACCTACTGATATTCAAATAGTAGCAGGGTAAGACTGTGACCATAGTGCCTAGGGCTGTTCTCAGTCCCCCATTGACAGAGGCTCCTCTAGGGTATGAGAACCAGAAATGAGGCTGCCATGGTTAAAGGTGGCTCGTTCAATGTGGAGCAGTGTGTGATGGCCACTCAGTGAAAGCGATAATCTCAGAATGGGGAAACAGGCGGGCCAATAGCTCTACTATTCTGAGCTGTCATTGTGACTGGGGCAAAGAGAGTCCCAGCAGCATGTGTGAAATAAAGAATGGAGAAGGCTCAAGCTATGCACGCGTATTGGCCAACCCTGAGTCTATGCACAGTTGTCTAAGAGACATGACAGTGCCCAGAAGAAAGTGAAAACCACAGCAGGCTTGAAAACATCCTGAACTTTGAATGCACTCTTTCCCCCACACACATACATCAGCAGAAGACAAAAGCCATACTGGCTCAAAGTGTTTGAGTGCAACCTCTGCACGATAATTTTAAGCTACCCAGACACAAGGATGACCTTTTTATTCTTGTTTGTACTCTTAAGCCTGATTTCCTAGGGATCATCCCTGTGTCTGGGTAGCTTATTGCACTCTTGTGCAATAATTGAAATGAAAAAAGAAATCACTAGAAGGGTTCAACAGCAGATTTGAGATAGAAGAAATAATTCTTAAACTTGAAGAAAGATCAGTAGAAATTATTCAATCTGAAAAACTAAGAGTTAAAAAGACTGAAAATCATAAAAAGAGCCTCAGAGACCTGTGACACAATATGAAGCACACAAATATATGTGTAAAGGGAGTCCCAAAAATACACAGAGAGAAAGAGGCAGAAAGAATTTTTTAACATATTGATATATTGGCTGAAACTTCCTAAATTTAATTTAAATATTTTTAATTACACATTCAAGAAGCTCAACAAACCCCAAGATGAAAATATACAAAGACGTATGCACATAAGCATACCACAGTAAAACGGTTTAAAGCTAAGTGAAAATCTTAGTAGCAGCAAAAGAAAACAGACTCATGTATAGGGGAGCAACAGTAAAATTAATTTTCCTGACTTCTCACTAGAAACAATGGACACCATAAGGCAGTGCGATAACACATTCCAAGTGATGACAGGAAAAGACCATCAACCAAAATTACTGTACCCAAAAAAACTATCCTCCAAACATTAATGCAAAATACAAACATTCCCAGAAAAACAAAAACTGAGAGAATCTATTGCTAACTGGCTTACCTTAGAAGTTCTCTAAGAAGTCTACCGAGCTAAAGAGAAATGACTTCAGAGAATTACTAAAATCCGTAGAAAGAAATGAAAAACACCAGAAAAGGTAAATAAAGGCATACATAAAAGATATTGCAGGTTTCATTCCAGACCACTGCAATAAAGCAAATATCACAATAAAGCAAATTACACAAAATTTTTGGTTTTCCAGTGCATATAAAAGTTATGTTTACATTATACCTTTATACTGTAGTCTATTAAGTGTGCAATACGATTATGTCTACAAATGTACACGCCTTAATTTAAAAATACTTTTATCACTAAAAAATGCTTTAAAAAAAACCATCTGAGTTTTCAGAAGTCATAATCTTTTTGCTGGTGGAGGATCTTGCCTCAATATGATGGCTACTAACGGATCAGGGTGTTGGTTGCTAAAGGAAGGGTGGTTGCGACAATTTCTGAAAATAAGACAACAGTGAAGCTTGCTGCATTGATTGACTCTTTCACTAAAGATTTCTCTGTACCACGTGGTGCCATTTGATAGCATTTTACCCACAGTAGAAATTCTTTCAAAATTGAAGTTAATCCTTTTAAACCCTGCCACTGCCTTAATCAACCAAGTTTATGTATTAGTCTAAATGCTTTGTTGCCATTTCAACAATGTTCACAGCATCTTCACATGGAGTAGTTTCCATTTTAAGAAACCACTTTATTTGATCGTCATAAGAAGCAACTTCTCATCAGTTAAAATTGTATTATGGGATTGTGGCAGTTCCGTCACATCCTCAGGCTCCACTTCTAATTCTAGTTCTCTTGCTGTTTCCACCACAACTGCAATGACTTCCTCTACTGGAGTCTTGAACTGCTCAAAGCTATCCATCAAGGTTGGAATAAACTTCTTTCAAATTCCTGTTAATGTTGGTATTTTGACCTGCACCCATGATTTATGAATGTTCTTAATGGCATCTAGAATGGCGAATTCTTTCCAGAAAGTTTTCAACTTACTTTGCCCAGATCCATCAGAGGAATCACTATCTATACCAGCTATAGCCTTATGAAATGTATTTCTTAACTAGGAAGACTTGAAAATCAAAATTACTTCTTGATCCATGGGCTGCAAAATGAATGTATTAGCAGGCATAAAAATAATATTAATCTACTTATACATCTCTATCAGATCTCTTGGGTGACCAAGTGCATTGTCAATAAACAGTAATATTTTGAAAAGAATATTTTCTGCTGAGCAGTAGGTCTCAACAGTGGGCTTAAAATATTCAGTAAGTCATGCTGTAACAAATGTGCTGTCATCCAGGCTTTGTGGTTCCATTTCTAGAGCACAGGCAGAGTAGATTTAGCATAATTAACAACATAATTAGTAAGAGCCCTAGATTTTTGGAATGGTAAGTGAACATTGGTTTCAACTTAAAATCACCAGCTTCATTAGCCCCTCACAAGAGAGTCAGCCTGTGCTTTGATGCTTTGAAGCCAGGCATTGACTTCTCTCTAGCTATGAAAGTCCTAGATGGCATTTTCTACTAATAGAAGTATGTTTTATCTCCATTGAAAATCTGTTGTTTAGTGTAGCTACTTTTATCAATTACCACAGCTGGATCTTCTCAATAACTTGCTTCAGCTTCTACATCAGCACTTGCTGCTTCACCTTGCACTTCTGCTATGAAGATGGCTTCTTTCCTCAAACCTCATGAGCCAATCCCTGCTAGATTCAAACTTTCCTTCTGCAGCTTCCTTACGTCTCTCAGCCTTCATAGAATTGAAGAGAGCTAGGGCCTTTCTCTGGATTAGGCTTTGGTTTAAGGAAGTGTTGTGGCTGGTTTGATCTTCTATCCAGACCACTCAAGTTTTCTCCATATTAGCAGAAAGGCTGCTTCACTTTTTTATCATGCATATGTTCGCTGGAGCAGAACTTTCAATTTCCTTCAAGAACTTTTCCTTTGCATTCACAACTTGCCTGACTGGTGCAAGAGGCCTAGCTTTTGGCTTATCTTGGCTTTCAACATACCTTCCTCACTAAGCTTAATCATTACTAGTTTTTGATTTAAAGTGAAAGATGTACAACTCTTCCTTTCACTTGAACACTCTCAGGCCATTGTAGGATTATTAATTAGTATAACTTTAATATTGTTGTGTCTCAGGGAATAGGGAAGCCAGAAGAGAGAGAGAAACACAGAATGGGTGGTTGGGGGAGCAGTCAGAATACACATATTTATCAATTAAGTTCACTGTATTATATGAGCATAGTTTGTGGCACTCCAAAACAATTACAATAGTAACATCAAAGATCACCGATTGCAGTCACCATAACAGATAAAATAACGAAAAAGTCTGAAATATTGTGAGAATTACCAAAATGTGACACAGAGACATGAAGTGAACACATGCTGCTGGAAAAATGGTGCCAATAGACTTGCTCAACACAGTGTTGCCAGTAACCTCCAATTTGTCAAAAAACGCAGGATCTCCAAAGTGCAATAAAACAAGGTATACCTGCACGTTAATTAATATAAAAGACTATAAATACATATATCGCCTTTCTTTAACATCTTTAAAATACACAGTATTGCATAAAGCAATTATTGCAACACTGTATTGTTCACTTTATAACATATATGAATATAATAGGTTTTGAAATATTAGCACAAAGGAGAGAGATGGAAATAGAGCTATGCTGGAACAAAGAGTTTATATTTTTACTAGTATTAATAATAATATGAAGTAGACAGGAGATTGCTGCTGGCAAGATGGCTGAATAGGAACAGCTCTGGTCTTCATCTCCCAGTGAGATCAATGCAGAAGGCAGGTGATTTCTCCATTTCCAACTGAGGTACCCAGTTCATCTCATTGGAACTGGTTAGACAGTGGGTACAGCCCATGGAGGGCAAGCCAAAGCAGGGTGAGGCATCACCTCACCAGGGAAGCACAAGGGTTCAGGGAACTTCCTCCTCTAGCCAAGGGAAGTGGTGAAGGACTGTACCATGAGGAACAGGGCACTTTGGCCCAGATACTACGTTTTTCCCATGGTCTTTGCAACCCTCAGACCAGGAGATTCCCTCTGGTGCCTATACCACCAGGGCCCTGGGTTTCAAGCACAAAACTGGGCAGCCATTTGGGCAGACACCAAGCTAGCTGCAAGAGATTTTTTTTTTTTTTTCATACCCCAGTGATGCCTGGAACACCAGTGAGACAGAACTGTTCACTCCCCTGGAAAGGGGGCTGAAGCAGGGAGCCAAGTGGTCTAACTCAGCAGATCCCACCCCCACGGAGCCCAGGAAGCTAAGATCCACTAGCTTGAAATTCTCACTGCCAGCACAGCAGTCTGAGGTCAACCTGGGATGCTTGAGCTTGGTGGGGGGAGGGGCGTCCACCATTACTGAGGCTTGAGTAGGTGGCTTTACCCTCACAGTGTAAACAAAGCCTCTGGGAAGTTCCAACTGGGCAGAGCCCTCCACAGCTCAGCAAAGTTGCTGTAGCCAGACTGCCTCTCTAGATTCCTCCTCTCTGTGCAGGGCATCTCCGAAAAAAAGGCAGCAGGCCCAGTCAGATAAAACCCCCATCTCCCTGGGACAGAGCACCTGGGGGAAAGGACACCTGTGGGCGCAGCTTCAGCAGACTTAAACATCCCTGCTGGATGGCTCTGAAGAGAGCAGTAGATCTCCCAGCATAGCATTCAAGTTCTGTTAAGGGCCAGACTGCCTCCTCAAGTGCGTCCCTGACCCCCATGTCTCCCAGCAGGGACCAACAGACACCTCATACAGGAGAGCTCCAGCTAGCGTCTGGTGGGTGCCCCTCTGGGATGAAGCTTCCAGAGGAAGGAACAGGCAGCAATCTTTGCTGTTCTGCAGCCTCCGCTGGTGATACCCAGGCAAACAGGGTCTGGAGTGGACCCCCAGAAAACTCCAGCCTCCAGAAAACTCCAGCAGACCTGCAGCAGAGGGGCTGACTGTTCGAAGGAAAACTAACAAACAGAAAGGAACAGCATCAATATCAACAAAAAGGACTTCCACCCAGAGACCCCAGCCAAAGGTCACCAACATCAAAGACCAAAGGTAGATAAATCTACAAAGATGAGGAGAAACCAGTGCAAAAAGGCTAAAAATTCCAAAAACCAGAATGCCTCTTCTCCTCCAAAGGATCACAACTGCTTGCCAGCAGTGGAACAAAACTGGACGGAGAATGAGTTTGATGAATTGACAGAAGTAGGCTTCAGAAGGTGGGTAATAACAAACTCCTCCAAACTAAAGGAGCATGTTCTAACCCAATGCAAAGAAGCTAAGAACCTTGAAAAAAATGTTAGAGTAATTGCTAACCAGAATAACCAGTTTAGAGAAGAACACAGATGACCTGATGGAGCTGAAAAACACAGCATGAGAACTTCGGGAAACATACACAAGTATCAATAGCTGAATCGATCAAGCAGAAGAAAGGATATCAGAGATTGAAGATCAACTTAACAAAATAAAGTGAGAAGACAAGATTAGAGAAAAAAGAATGAAAAGGAACAATCAAAGCCTCCAAGAAATATGGGACTATGTTAAAAGACCAAATATATGTTTGATAGGTATACCTGAAAGTGACGGGGAGAATGGAACCAAGTTGGAAAATGCTTTTCAGGATATTATCCAGGAGAACTTGCCCCACCTAGCAAGACAGCCCAACATTCAAATTCAGGACATACAGAGACCACCACAAAGATACTCCTCGAGAAGAGCAACCCCAAGACACATAATCATCAGATTCACGAAGGTTGAAAATTCACCTAGGTTGAAAATGTTACGGGCAGCCAGAGAGAAAGTTGGGGTTACCCACAAAGGGAAACCCATCAGACTAACAGTGGATCTCTCAGCAGAAACCCTACAAGCCAGAAGAGAGTGGGGGCCAATATTCAACATTCTTAAAGAATTTTCAACCCAGAATTTCATATTCAGCCAAACTAAGCTTCATAAGTGAAGGAGAAATAAAATCCTTTACAGACAAGCAAATGCTGAGAGATTTTGCCACCACCAGGCCTGCCTTACAAGAGCTCCTGAAGGACGCACTAAACATGGAAAGGAAAAACTGATACCAGCCACTGCAAAAACATACCAAATTGTAAAGACCATTGACACTATGAAGAAACTGCATTAACTAACTGGCAAAATAACCAGCTAGCATCATAATGACAAAATCAAATTCACACAAAACAATATTAACTTTAAATGTAAATGGGCTAAATGTCCCCATTAAAAGACACAGACAGGCAGATTGGATAAAGAGTCAAGACCCATCACTGTGCTGTATTCAGGAGACCCATCTCACCTGCAAAGACACACATAGGCTCAAAATAAAGGGATGGAGGAAGATGTACCAAGCAAATTGAAAGCAAAAAAAAGCAAGGGTTGCAATCCTAGCTCTCTGATAAAACAGACTTTAAACCAACAAAAATCAAAAGAGACAAAGAAAGGTATTACATAATGGTAAAGGAATCAATGCAACAAGAAGAGCTAACTATCCTAAATATATATGCACCCAATACAAGAGCACCCAGATTCAAAACGCAAGTTCTTAAAGACCTACAAAGAGACTTAGACTTCCACACAATAATAGTTAGAGATTTCAACACTTCACTGTCAATACTAGACAGATCAGTGAGACAGAAAATTAACAAGGATTTCAGAACTTGAACTCAGCTCTGGGCCAAGCAGATCTAATATACATCTACAGAACTCTCCACCCCACATCAACAGAATATACATTCTTCTCGGGACTACATTGCACTTATTCTAAAATTGACCACATAATTGGAAGTAAAACACTCCTCAGCAAATGCAAAAGAATGGAAATCATAACAAACATTCTCTTAGACCACAGTGCAATTAAATTGGAACTCATGATTAAGAAACTCACTCACAACCACACAACTACATGGAAACTGAACAACCTGCTCCTGAATGACTACTGGGTAAATAACAAAATTAAGGCAGAAATAAATAAGTTCTTTGAAACCAATGACAACAAAGACGCAACGTACCAGAATCTCTCGGACACATTTAAAGCAGTGTTTAAAGGGAAATTTATAGCACTAAATGCCCACGAGAGAAAGCAGGAAAGATCTAAAATTGACGCCCTAACATCACAATGAAAAGAACTAGAGAAGCAAGAGCAAACATAAAAATAAATATAAATAAAAATAAATAATTTTTAAAAAGGAATTTTGGAACATCAAGAAGGAAAAGAAAGAATGAAAGTACGGGTAAATACAGTAGATGTTCTTTCTCTTCTTGAGTTTTCAAAATTTTGTTGGAGATTGAAACAAAACTTTTAAAATTATCTGATGTAGTTCTCAATGTATGCAGAACAAATATTTAAGACAATTAAATTATAAATGTGAGAGGGCAAAGGAATGTGAAGAGAAATAGGTTTCTGCACTTTACTCAAATTGGTAAAATGTCAATACTAGTAGGCTCTGATAAGTTATGTATGTACCATATAATATCTATAGTAACCACAAAAAAATCTATACAAAGAGATATACACAAATACACTGTAGATAAATCAAAATGTGATTATAATAATTGTTTAAGTAACCACAGGAAATGAGGGAAAAAATGGAGAAATAGAAACAGAGGGAAAAAATAGAAAATAAAATGGCAGACATAGCCCTTACCTGGCAATAATTACATTAAATTTAAATGGCATTATATTAAATGTAAATTAAAAGACAGATTGGCAGGGTAGATACAAATATTATCCAACTATATGCTTTCTACAAGAAACAGATTTGCCTAACATACAACATTGCATCTACAAGTACAAAATGTTTGTTTTTTACAAACACAGACAAAGCATTGATAAAAAAATATTGATCATATCTTAAGCTGCAGAGCAACTTTTAACACAGGTCAAAGATTTGAAATCACCTAGAATACATTCTGTGACCAAAATACAATTAAGGTAGAAATCAATAATTTGGGAGGGAGGCAGGGAATAATATATTTCTACCTTAATTGTATTGTAAATTCTACTTTTTTGAAATTAAAAAATACACTTGCAAATAACCAATAGATCAAACAAGGAATCACAATAAAATTGGAAAATATATTTAACTGAAAGGTAATGAAAATGACTAAAGCTAATGCAATGATTAATGGTTAATGCTTCTAGTATTCATAAAGAAGAAAGGCTGAAAAGAAATCAGTGACACATCACAAGAAGTTAGAAAAGGATAATAAACCCAAAGAAAGTAAGAGAAGGAAAATAATGAAGAAAATACCAGAAATTAATAAAACAGAAAACATAGCAAAGATGATCAATAATGCCAAAAGTTTATTTTTTTGAAGAAAGCAATAAGGTCAATAAACTCTTTACAAAATTGATCAAGAAAATGAGAGAGTGAATACACAAATTATTAATAATGGGAATTAAAAAGAGGATATTTCTACAGATCCTATAGACACTTAAAAATAATAACATGATGTTACAATTTTATGCCTGTAAATTTGAAAATTAGGTAAAATGGACAAATTTTTCTTTAAAATGCAATGTATCAAATGGAGACAAGAAGAAATAGAAGTGTCATTTAATTATTTTCAAATTTTCATCTGTATTTAAATATTTTTCTTGAAGAAAATAAATATACTGGCAAATTCTACAAAAACCATGAAGAAACAAAGTAATTTTCTACAAATTTTCCAGAAAATAGAAAATAGAAAAAGCAATAAACTCCCCCTTTAGTTTTATGAGATCAGTATAATCTTGATGTCCAAATCCTAGCCTCAACAAGGGAATCATAAGAAAGAAAACTACAGCCCAATCTTATTTACGAACAAAGAAGCAAAAATCTTAAAATAATAGCAATGAAAATTGAGTGATATGGTCTCTTTCACATGTTATTCTTTTCATATAAAAAAGATTCTTTTAAAATTAAAATGATGCTTAGCTCCAGGGTCATACAAAAACAGGCTATCTGCAAGATTTGACCCACTAGTCATGGTTTGCCAACTCTTGACCTAAATAAAAGGAGAGAACACCATGTTCAAGAGTTTACACCTAAGTAATCTAAAGAATCAATCAATGCAATTCCAATAAAAAATACAACAGGTTATTTTGTGAAACTGATAAAATAATTTTAAATTTTGTATGAATATATAAGAGGCTAAGAATAGCCAAGCTCAATATAAAAATTGATCACAAAGTTTTTGTAATTAACACAATGTGCTCTTGGCACAAGAATAGATAAATAGATCAGTACAACAGCATAGAAAGTTTAGAAACAGCCCCAGCCATATTTGAACATTTGAGTTATGACAAAGGAGACTCTTCTGGGCAATAGGGAAGGGATGGTCTCTTCAATACAGGAGAAAAAGGAAACCTGACCCCTACCTCACATCATATACAAAAATATAAATTCAGGAGAATCGTAGACCTAAATATGAAAGGTGAAGTAATGTAGCTGCTAAACACTACTATGAGGCATTATCTTTGTGAGTTCTACTTCCTGCATAATAACATGAGATGTCCTATGGACCACAACCGGAATGACTGGTGAAAAAAAAAAAAATTTTAACTATCATTTAATGTATCTGAAAGTAATGCTAAGGGTGTACAGCTCATTAATAAACATTTTTTTAAAATACACTAAAATTCAGGAAGAACAGCAAGAGTCTGTTGGGTTTAAACCCACAGTAACTGATACAACAAAAAGACAAAATATCACTTTATTCTTCCTCTCATCCAGCTCAGTGAGACAGAAACTTTATTCCATATGAGTACAGCCAAGAACACAGGGTTTCCTCTCTTTCCAGCTCCTAGTCAGGAGGTAGCTTCCCAAGAGGAGCACAATGTCAGCATTTCTCATCCTGCCCACAGCTGCCTGTTGCTGACTCTATGTTCCAGGCAAGTTCAGCCAGGCAGTGAGGGCTCCCTTCTTCTACCCGGCCCAACTCATGGCATGGAGGTTCTACCTTGGGCACAGATCCACAGAGACTACTGGAGACCCAATCACTCTTGCCCCACTGAGGGAACAAGGATTCCACAGAGAGAGGCAAGCTGAGGAGACCTGAGGCTGTTTCCCCTATATGCTGAGCACTCAGTTCCTAAATCTGGTGTGTCATTCAGAGAAAAGTTTACCATTGCCACACTTCCAGCACTAGAGCTTTGCTTCAGAGATTTTTGCCTGGAGGAAGAAGCAGAATATAGAACAGAGAGCTCCAAATTTCTCCCCAAAGGAACTGACTTCATTTGCAACCAAATGTGGACAAGTTAAGCCTAAGAGCCCTCTCAAAAACATTGCAGGTTGTGGTGAAAGGCAATTGGGAGGGAATTGATGGGTTCATTGGAGATACAGGCTAAACTATAAACAGCTATTTTACTGGAGAGAATCAAGGAAAGAGACAGCTGGAAAGAGCCCTCCTGGGGGTCACAACAGATCTCAAACACTGACCCCAGGAGCTATCTGTTCGAAGGAGTCTGGCTTTGACGGGATCAGTCTTTAAAGAAATGTATGTAGTGTTGAAAACAATAGGGCAATCAGCCACCAATTAGTGGAACTTAACAGATGAGTGTGGTCAGAGAAAGAGGGCACTGCAAAAACCACTGTCATCTCAGGGTGACTGGGCATTCCCAAGGATGTACCCTCTAAGAGCAATACCAGAGGCTTCATGCAGGAAAATCAACTTAACTAAAATAATCCAGCAAGTCACAAAAAAGTAAACAAGTAAATAAGTTCCAAAAGGAAGGACTAATTTATCCATAGTTGCTACATTATTTACAATGTCTACTTTTCAACAACAAAAAACTTAAGAGACATACAAGGAAACAAGAAAGTATGACTTATACACCAGAAGGTAAAAAAGCAAGCGAAAGAAACTGCCTGTGAGAGAAATCGTATGTTTGATTTAACACACAAAGACTTAAAAGTGGTAAATGTAAATATGTTCAAATAACTTTAAGGAAATCTTGATTAAAGGAGTAAAGGAACATATGATGACAAAGCCACATGAAGCAGAGATATTAATAAACAGATAGAAATTATTTTTTAAAGAATCGATGGAAATTTGGAGTTAAAAGTACAATAACTGAGATTTTTAAAAATTAACTAGAGGAGCTCAACATTGTATTTGACCTGGCAGAAGAATTAGTGAATTTGAAGAAAAGTTGATAGAGCTTATGAAATCTAAGAGCAGAGAGAAAAAAATGATGAAAAATGAACAGAGCCTGAGAGAAATGTGGCACATTGTTAAGCACAACAAATATATGTAGTGGGAGTATTAGAAGGAAAGAAGAAGGAGAAAGAATCAGAAAAGATATTAAAAGAATTAATGGCTGAAAACAACCCAAATTTACTGAAAAGCATTAATCTATACATCTAGGAATCTCAATGAACTCTGAGTAGAATAAACACAAAGAGATCCACAAACAGACAAATCAGAGTAAAAATGTTGAAACCCAAAGACAAGAAGAAAATCTCAAAAGCAATGAGAGAAAAATGATTCAGTTTACAAGAGAATCCTGATAAGATTAACAATGAACTTCTCATCAGGAATAACGGAGGTCAGGAGGCAATGGGATAACATATTCAGAGCACTCAAAGAAAAAAACTGTCAACTAAAAATCCTAGATCCGGCAAAGCTGTCTTTTGAAAATGAAGGTTAATTCAAGACATTACAAGATAAACAAAACTAGGATCATTTATTTGCTAGCAGATGAGCCTTACAACAGATACTAAAGGAAGTTCTTCAGACTGAAAGCAAATGACCCCTGATGATTACTTGATTCCACATGAAAAAAGCAATTATGCAAGTCTAAAAGGCAGTACAAATGTATACTTTTTCCTTCCTTCTATTAATTGATTTAAAAAGTAATTATATAAAGCAATTTGCATATAATGTATTGTTGGCCCTATCATACAGAAATCTAATATGTTTACCAATTACAGCACAAGGAGATGTGCGAGAGAGCTGTACTAGGATAAGAAAATGACTCCAGATGGTAACCCAAATCCACAAGAACAAATGAAGAAAACAAGAAATGACCAACAAGAAGGGTAACATAACAAAAGCTATAAACATATACTTGTTCTCCTTTCTACTTAGCTTCTCCAAAAATATAAAATTATATAGAATAATAATTCTATAATAATGTACTATTGTATTTGTAATATTTATAGATGTAATATGTGTAGCAACAATATCACTAAAATAAAGGGAGAAATAGAGCTGCATTGCAGTAATATTTCAATTTCTAACTGAATTTAATATAAATCTAAAGTTGATTCTGAAAATTTAAGATTATCTATTGTCTTCAAAATATAAAATTATACAAAATAATTCCATAATAATGTATTATTGTGTTTGTAATATTTATAGATATAATATGTATAACAATATCACTAAAAGAAAGGAATACAATTGCATTGAAGTAATATTTCAATTTCTAACTGAATTTAAGTTAATATAAATCTAAAGCTGATTCTGAAATTGTAAGATGTATGTGGAAAGCCCTAGAGCAATCATTAAGAAAATAACTAAAAAATATGTAGTAAAAATGATTAAAGAGGTATACATGCTACATTTCAAAAATCACTTAATAGGAAATAAAGTAATAATGACAAATAGAGGAACAGAAAAGACATGAGAAAACAAAAAGTAAAATGGTAGAATGGTGGATGTTAATTCAACTACATCAATAATACCATTAATGTGACTGGATTAAACAATCCAGTCAAAAGGCAGAGATTTCCAGACCAGATTAAAAAAAAAAAAAAAGAAACACCAAGATCCAACTATATGCTGTCTATAAGAAATACTCTTTAGATCAGGAAGACATAACAATCATAAACATATGTGCAGCCAACAACAGAGCCCCAGTGTACGTGAAGGAAAAACTGACAGAATTGAAGGGAAAAATAATTCAACAATAGAATTATATATTCTAATTCTAGAATATCTAATCTAGAAAGATAATTCAACAATATAAATTACAATTTCCTATTTTTAATAATGTACACCAAAGAAATGGCAAAAGATCAAAAAGGAAACAAATGACTTGAACAATACTATAAACCAACTAGCCCTAACAGGCTTCTATAAAACACTCTACCCAGCCAGGTGCAGTGGCTCACGCCTGTAATCCCAGCACTTTGGGAGGCTGAGGCGGACAGATCACGAGGTCAAGAGATCGAGACTATCCTGGTCAGCATGGTGAAACCCTGTCTCTACTAAAAATACAAAAATTAGCTGGGCATGGTGGCACGTGACTGTAGTCCCGCCTGTAGTCCCAGCTACTCAGGAGGCTGAGGCAGGAGAATCGCTTGAACCCAGGAGGTGGAGGCTGCAGTGAGCCGAGATCGTGCCACTGCACTCCAGCCTTGCAACAGAGCGAGACTCTGTCTCAAAAAACAAAACACAAAAAAAACCCACTCTATCCCCAACAACAGCAGAATATGCGTTCAAGGGTACATGGAACATTCTCCAGGATAGACTGTATCTTAGGCCACAAAATAAACACCAATACGTTTAAAAGGACAGAAATCATAGAAAGTATGTTCTCTAACCATAAAAGAATAAAACTGGTTAACATTAACAGAAAGAAATTTTGGAAACTCACAAATATGTGGCTACTAAACAACACACTTCTTAACTAATGGATCAAAAGAAAAATCACAGGGGAAATTAGAAAATACTTTTAATGAAATGAAAATAATTGAAGTGAATGAAAATTAAGACACAGCATTACACAATTTATGAGATGCAGTTAAATCAGTGGTTAGAAGGAAATTTATAGTTGTAAGTTCCTAGGTTCAAAAATCAGAAAGATCTCAAATTAATAATTTAAATTTCCACCTTCAAGACAGTGAAAAATGAAAAGCAAACTAAATTTAAAGCAAGCTGAAGGAAGGACATCATAAAGATTAAAGGAAATTAATGAAACAGAAAACAGAAAAGCAAAAGAGAAAATTAATGAAACCAAAAGCTGAAAAATGATTAACAGAACGTATAAGATTGACCAAGAAAAAGTATATAAGACTCAAATTATTAGAATCAGAAATTAAAGAGGGGACATTACTACCAACCTTAAAGAAATAAAACAGAATATTAAAGAAATAAAATGGAATACTATGAACAATTTTATGCCAACAAATTAGATAATATACGTGAAACTGTAGAGGTTCGCTAAATGAAAATTTGGGGTTGGGGAGGGGGCTGAGGAGGAGCAGGGATTGGGCACATTTGTTTCCCAAAAAAGCCCATTTGCCTAGTCCCGGGGGCTGTAGATAGGGTCCTGGGAACCTGAGATGTTGCCCAGGCTCTGCACCAACTAGCTGCATCATTTTAAGTCCTCCACCCTTTCTGAGCCTCAGTTTACACTTCTTTAAAATGCCAGGGTTGTTGGACTAGATGAGAGTTTCCCAAAGTGTGGACTTACACCACTGTTGGAATGGCAATGCTGCTATACACGGGGGCCAGGGTGAGGAGAGGCATTTCCTGTCCAAATCTTTTTTTTTTTTTTTGAGATGGAGTCTCGCTGTTGCCCGGGCTGGAGTGCAGTGGCCGGATCTCAGCTCACTGCAAGCTCCGCCTCCCGCGTTTATGCCATTCTCCTGCCTCAGCCTCCCAAGTAGCTGGGACTACAGGCGCCCGCCACCTCGCCCAGTTAGTTTTTTGTATTTTTTTAGTAGAGACGGGGTTTCACCGTGTTAGCCAGGATGGTCTTGATCTCCTGACCTTGTGATCCGCCCGTCTCGGCCTCCCAAAGTCCAAATCTTTTATTCGTTTTGATTACTTCCTGGCCAAAGTGTCAGCTTGGTGTTGGGTGTCTTCAGTTTCCCACCAACAGTTGCTAGTCCCTCTGGAACTAGGAACTAGAGGTCAGACCTTGAGATCAGGGGCCCCCCAGACAACAGGACCCCACTGGAATGTAGTGGCCTTGCTCCATCCCCATGTGCTATTATCATAGCTACCTTCTGTTTACAGAAGGTGGTGGTGTATTTTTTCATTTACATTCACTTATGCAGAGAAGTTAAAAATACTAAGTGAGAAAAGCGTGTCGTAGGATAGTGTGCATTGCACACTAAAAATTGTCTTTGAATTGGAAAAACGTATCAAATACATATAGTTCACGTTCGTTGATGTAAAATAATAATCATGGCTTTGCAGGAGGGGCCAGAGGAGGGAGACAGGATGGGAGGCAGACTCCTCTCAAAGCACTTACTAAACTTTTTGATTTTTGAACCATGTGAGCACAGCTCAGATCCAAACAAAAATTAAATGTAAAAATAAATTAAAAATTAAGACAACCATGAAATAAATTATAGTAATGCTCACTCATAAGGCAAAACTCTCAAAGGTGGCGCCCAACTGACTGAGACTGGGGAGACACCGGGCTGGCTGGGGGCTGTAGTCCCCTCCATTTCCGGCTGTGGTGGTGGGGCCGCATTCCCGGGCACGCGGCCCACTCCCCACCCTCCACTGCCGCCTGGTTCCCAGCGGGTGCCCAGGCACAGCTCCCTCAGCCTGTAGGACTCCTATCAGTGCACAATGTGCTGTCTGTTTCTGGTGCCTGGTCAGGTCAGGCCTGCCCACACCAGACATGCCCTTCAGACTCCAGAGGCCCCCACCTCACAGCAAACCCCAGGTCCTGGGCTGGGACTTTGGCCTGAAGATAGGAACTGGCTGGAGTCAGTGTTCTATGTGAGGACCTCCCTATCCAGGACAGGCTGCCTCCTCCCTAAGTCGGTTTTCTCATGTTTCCCCTAGAAGATAATAACAAAGAGCACAGCTTTTCCGGGCACCTCTCTAAGCATCCATCTTATATTCACTCACTTCATCTGCACAGCAGCTCCAAGAGGGAGTCCCCGTTATCATCATCACCATCTTCATCATCCCATTTTCCAGGTGAGCACATAGAGCCAGGCTAAATAACTTGCTCCAAGGCCACACATCTGAAAAGGCAGAGTCTGGATTTGAACCCAGGCCCCCTAACCCTGAATCCACCACAGAGCCGGCTACAGAGGCGAGGCTCTACAAGGGCCTTGAGTCTCAGCCCTTGGAGTTCCAGCTGGGGCACCACAGCCCAGAGAGGGAAGGACAACGCACAAAGTCAGCCAGCCAGGAGGCCAGATCCCATCCTGTATGGTGAAATTCCTTGGAAAAGGCTGCCCCATCCATAGGGATGTATTTGCTTGGTGCAAAATTAATTACGGTTTTTGCCATTACTTCAATAGCAAAAACTACAATTACTTTGTACCAACCTAATAGTTTGTGCACCTGTTTTCTTGAGCGAGAGAGAGAAAAAGCACGTGCATCTGAGTCTAGTGAGCCTACCTAGCAGGTTCTGCTGCCAAGTGTCCATTCCCCCACCCCACCCACAGCCCCTGCCTTCATAGCCAGGCCCCCTCCCTACATTGTTCCCATCTCACCTAAAAGAACATGCACATTTTTCTGCGGAAGACACACCTCTTTCCTTGCTGCAATCTAAGGAGGGTGGGGGGACTGAAAAGAAAAGAAAAGAAAAAAAAAAAAAACAGGCAGGCAAGAGATTCAGATTGGAACCGATGTACTTAGGAGACCCAGGCAGGCAGTGGAAGAGGCTAAGGTTGAGGATCAGGTGGACAGATTGGGTCTCAGAGCCTGTTCTGTCGTCAGTAAACAGGGTTCCCAGCATGTCATTTGCATATCTGTTGTCAGGGTTAAACAAGATTCATGTAAAATGGCCTAGCTCAGTGCTCAATTCAGAGTAGGTGCTAATATGCATGCATTTCTTTTCTCTGCGCCTCAGTTTCATCATCTGCAAAGTGGGGATAATAACAACCTCCTTTTTGAGGTTTTCAGGAGGATTAAATGGGTTAATAATTATCAAACTCATGAGAGGTGCCATGTAATCTGTGTGACCAAATGTCTGGATTTGCACCTATCATCCTGGGGTAGCTGTTAATCATGCCCCTGTTCATTCCCCAAATGCCCTAGCTTGGAGCAAAAACTATTTATGCCCTATGTCAAACCATTGACCAGACTAAGAGTGAATACAGAAGGGAATGTGGTCACCAAAGCTGCATCCCCCCAAGCTGTTCATCTGCACAGGCCCTTGTCACCCCAGCCTATCCCTGTGTCTTTCCCAGGGCAGGGCTGCCCCTCACAGAGGATCAGGATCCTGAGAGGGTTGGGGGAGGACCCTGGGGCTGAGCAGCCTCACTGTCACTTCCCATTTCGACCAGGGTTAAATTGCAGAGATGGTTTCTCAGGCCACTCACTGCCCTCCCAGCTCCTGCAGTTCCTGCTTCTGTCTCTTAGGCTGTCATTCCATCTTTTGCCTGGCTCTGGTACCCAAGGACAAGGCAGACCCAGTGTGATGTCTCTGGCTGGGCTCACTCTGGTTTCTTCTTGCCTCGAGCCTACACACATTTCCATTGTCTCTCTGCTTAGTGGATTCCTAAGCATCCTTCAAAGACCACGTCAAATGACCCCTCTCAAAAAAAGCCTTCCTCTTTCCTCCTGGCAGATAATTGCTCCCTTCTCTGGGCCTTTCTCTGGGCTGGGCTCCCTTGCTGCTATGAGATCCACCACTTACCAGCTGCCTAACCTCTCTGTGCCTCCGTTTCCTCATCTGTGAAATGGAAATGAACATAACAAGATCTTCTTCCTAGGGCTGCTGTGAGAATTATTTAAGCTGGTACATGTGAAGTGCTTAGAAGCATGCCCAGGGCATGGTGGACATGTAACTTGTTGTTATTATTGCACTCTATTTACTATTGTGAAGTAATCATCCTATCACCCTCACAGCCCAACTCACACTGTCATTGGTGGTTTTCCTGTCTGTCTCCCTTATGAATTGGGGAATACATACAAGGGTAGAGGCTGTGACCATCTCTGGATTCTTAGCCTGCAGCCCCGAGTTGGGCAGAAAATAGATCCAAATGAATAAGTTCATGAATAACCAGATCCCAGTTACCGGATCCCTGGGCCTCCCTTTGAAAGGGACACCACTGATAGGCCAGCCTGCTGTGGGAACCTGGGTCCTGTTGCAAAGCCGGGCCTGCCTCAGGAGCTCCTAGTTTTCTAACTAGGAACGTGGACCATGAGCAGTGATCTATTGAGCAACAAACTGCCCCCAAATGGAGCAACCTAAAACACTGATTTACCATTACTTTCTATTCTGTTAGTCAGCAAATACAGGTAGGTTCCTGGCTGGTCTTGACTGGACTCACCCATGAAGCTCCATTCAACTGGGCTGAAAATTTCAAGACACAATGGGTGCTAGCTGTCTTCTGGAGTGACAGTTCCTCTCCCATGGCCCCCACCACAAAGGCCAACCAGGATCCTCACACGGGGCCCCCTCAGTTCCCTCCACATGACTCCCACAATGGGAAACTAACCTCCTCACATGGGCCCCAAACCCAGTAGTAGACCAGCCCCCTCACATGGAAGACCCCAGAGTTCCCTCCAAGTGTCCCCCCAATGGTAGACCAGCCTCCTCACTTTATGGTCACCTCAGTTCCCACCACATGGCCCCCCAGTGTTAAACCAGCATTCTAACATAGAGGTCTCCTCAGTTCCCTCCACATGACCTCCCAGTGGCAGACCAGCCTCCTCACAAGACAGGGGTCCCCTCAGTTCCCTCCATGTAACCCTGTCAATGGTAGACCAGCCTCTTCACACAGGAGTACTCTCAGTTCCCTTTATGTGTCCCCACCCCAGTGGTAAACTAGCCTCCTCACAGTAGGGTCCCCACAGATTCCTACACGTGCCCCCTCACCTCCAGTGGTGGACCAGCATTCTCACATAGGGATCCACTCAGTTCCCTCCATGTGGCCCCATCAATGGTAGACTAGCCTCCTCACACAAGAATCCCTTCAGTTTCCTTCCGAAGCCTCCACCCCAAAGGTAGACCAGGTGACTCACTGGCCCCCACCACCTCAGTTCTCTCCATATGCCCACCCCAATGGAAAAACAGCCTCCATACACAAGGGTCCCCCCAGTTCCCTCCACATGACCACTCAGTGGTAAACCAGCCTCCTCACACAAGGGTCTCTCACTTTCTTCCATGTGCCCCCACCAGTAGACAAGCCGCCTCACACGGAGGTCCTTTCAGTTCCCTCCACCTTGGGTCCCTCAATAGTAGATCAGTCTCCTCAGATTGGGACTCCCTCAGTTTCCTAAATGTTTCCCCACCCAAATGATAGACCAACCTCCTCAAACAGGGTGCCCATCAATTCCCTCCACATAGCCCTATCAATGGCAGACCAGCCTCCTCACACAGTGGTACCCTCAGTTCCCTTTTTGTCCCCCAACCCCAATGGTAGACTAGCCTCCTCACATTGGGGTCCCCATAGATTCCTACACATGCCCCTCTCAAAGGTGTACCAGCCTCCATACAGTTCCCCCCATGTCCCCCAATGAATGGTAGACCAGCCGCCTCACATGGGGATACAAGTTCCCTTTACATGCCACCACTAATGGTAGACTAGCCTCCTCACACGAGTGTCCCATTAGTTCTCCTCCATGTGGACACTTAATGGTAGACCAGCCTCCTCATATAGGGGTCCCCTAGATTTTCTCCATGTGCCCTCCCAGTGATAGACCAATCTCCTCACACACGGGTCCCCTCTCTTCCCCTCCAGGTGGCCCCCTCAATAAAAGATGGGTCTCTTCAAATGGGGGCCCCCTAACTTCCCTCCATGTAGCCCCTGCAACAGTAGACCAGCCTCCTCACATGGGTTTCCCCTCAGTTCTCCTCCATGTGGCCATGTCAATGATAGACCAGCTTCCCCATATGGGGATCCCTAACTTCCCTACACATGCCCCACACCCCAGTGGTAGACCAACCTCGTCACACAGGAGTCCCCTCGGTTACCTCCCAACCAAATAGTAGACAAGCCTCCTCAAATCAGGTACCCTCAATTTTCTTCATGTGGACCCCTCAATTATAGACCAGCCTCCTCATACAGGGGTTCCCTTGGTTTCCCTCTATGTGACCCCCTCAACAAAAGATCGCTGTCCTCACAGAAGCATCCCCTCAGTTCCCTTTATGCGCTCCCACCCCAATAATAGACAAGTGTCCTTACATGGGTGTCCCCTCCAGTTCCTCCAAAAGCCCCCACCACAAAGGTAGACCAGCCTTCTCACACAGGGGTACACTCGGTTCCTTCCATGTGCCCCCACCCCAATGGTAGATGAGCCTCCCCAGATGGGGGTCCTATCAATATCCTTCACAGCCTTCCCAATGGTAAACCAGCCTCCTCACACGAGGAGGTTCCCTCGGTTCCCGCCATATGCCCCCACACCAATGGTACACCAGCCTCCTTACACGAGGGTTTCCTCACTTCTTTCTACTCGGCCACCTCAAGGGCAGACCAGCCTCCTCACACGGAGTACCCTCCACAGGTCCCCCTCAATGGTAGACCAGCCTCCTCACATGAATGTCTTCTCAGTTTCTCTCATGTGCCCCACTACAGCAGACCAGTTGCCTCACATGGCGGTCCCCTCAGTTTCCTCCAGGTGGTCCCCCAATGGTAGATCAGCCTCCTCACATAGGGGTTTCCTCCACGTGTCCCCACCACTATGGTACACCAGCCTTCTCACATGGGTGTCTCCCCAGTTCCCTCCAAGTGTCCCCACCCCAATGGTAGACAGGCACCCCTACAAAGGGGTGCCCCCAATTTCCCCCATGAACTCCCATTCCACTGGCACACTAGGCTCCTCACACAAGGGTTTCCTCAGTGCCCTAAACGTGATTCTCCCAATGGTAGACCAGCCACCTCATATGGGGATTCCCTCAGTTCCCCCTAGGTGGCCTCCCAATGGTAGACCAGCCTCCTCACATGAATGTTCCCTCAGTTCTCTCCATATAACCCCACCCAATAATAGACCAACCTTCTCAGATGGGAGTTCCCTCAGTTCCTTCCACATGTACCTACACCAATGGTAGATCAGCCTTCTCATGTGTGGTTCCCATCAGTTTTCTCCACATGGTTCCCTCAATGGTAGATCAGCCTTCTCATGTGTGGTTCCCATCAGTTTTCTCCACATGGTTCCCTCAATGGTAGGCCAGCCTCCTGACATGGGGGTCCCCTCAGTTCCCTTCATGATCCCCCACCCCAAAGGTAGTCAAGCCTCCTCACAAGGGGTTTCTCTCAGTTTCCTCCACATTCCCCCACCACGATGGTAGACCAGCCTCCTCACATGGGCGTCCCCTCAGTTTCCTCCACTTAGCCGCCCCTAATGCTAGACAACCTTCTTAGATGGGGTCCCCTCAGTTTCCACCACATGCCCCCACCACAGTGGTAGACCAGACTCCTAAAAGGGGGTGTCCATTCAATTTCCTCCACATGGCCCCCCAAAGATATACCAGCCTCCTCACACCAAAGTCACCTCAGTTTTCTCCATGTGGTACCACCAGCCTGCTTACAAGGCAACCCTCTCAGTTTTCTCCATGTGCCCCCTCAATGTTAGACCAGCCTCCTCACACTGGGGTCCCCTCAGTTTCCTCCACAAGACTCCACCACAATGGTAGGCCAAACACCTCACATGAGAGCCTGCTCAGTTTTCTCCATTTGCCCCCACTCCCATGTAGGCCAGTCTCTTCACATGGTGATCCTCTCAGTTTCCTCCACATGCCCCCTCAATGAAAGACCAGCCTCCTCACACAGAGATTCCCTCAGTTTTTCTTCTTATATCCCTACCCCAATGCTGAACCAGGCTCCTCACACAAAGGTCCACTCATTACCTCTCCAGGTGCCCCCATCTCAGTGGTAGAACAGCCTCCTCAAACAGGGTTTCCCTCAAATGTTAGACCAGCCTTCTCACTTGAAGTTTCCTGCAGTTTTTTCCACATGCCTCCACCCCAGTGGAGGCTCCACCCCACTGGTTAAACAGCCTCTTCACATGGGGGGCCCATCAGTTTTCTTCACATGGCCTACTGAATAATAGATCAGCCTCCTCAAATGGGGGTCTCCTCAGTCCCCTCACCTCAGTTTTCTCCTCAAGCCCCCACAATGGTAGACCAGCCTGCTTACAAGGGGTAGGGGGAAGGATCATTTCCCTTCACATGCCCCTACCACAGTAATAGACCAGCCTCCCCACATAAAGGTCCCCTCAGTTCCCTCCACATGCTCCCATTGCAGTGGTAGATCAGACTGTTTGCATCCTCCACATGCTCCCATCGCAGTGGTAGATCAGACTCTTCACATGGGGGTCCCCTCAGTTCCCTCCATGTGCTCACCCAGTGGTAGACATGCAGCTTCACACCAGGTTTCCTCAGTTCTCTCCACATACCCGCCAACCGCAGTAGTAGAGCATCTTTCTTTCATGGGGGTCCCCTCAGTTCCCTCCACGTGTCCCCAAAAATAATACACCAGCTACCTCTCAAGGGGTTCCCCTCAGTTCACTTCATGTGGTTCACTCAAAGGTAGACCAGCCTTCTAAGACAGGGGTCCCCCCACTTCCCTCCATGTGGCCCTTTTAATGGTAGAGAAGCCTCCTCACATGGGGATCCCCTCAGTTTCTCTTCACATGCCCCCAGCCCAATGGTAGACCAGCATCCTCACACAGGAGTCCCTCAGTTTCCTCCATGTGCCTCCACCACAATGGTGGACCAGATATCTCACAAGGGGAAGTCCACTCTATTTCTTCCACGTTCCCCCAACAATAGTAGACCAGCCACCTCACACAGATGTCTCTTAGTTCCTGTCCATGTGGACCCTTAATGGTAGACCAGCCTCCTCAAATGCAGGTCCCCTCTGTTCCCTCCACATCCACTTCCATGGTAGACCAGCCTCCTCACATGCTGATCCCCTATATTCCCCCCATGTGGCCCCCTCAATAATAGACCAGTCTCCTTACATAGCGGTCCCCTCACTTCCCTCCACGTGGCCCCTGCAAAGATAGGCCACCTTCCTCACACGGGTTTCCTCTCAGTTTCCCTTCATGTCACCCCCCTCAAAGGTAGACAATTCTCTCCACACAAGGGTTCCCCAACTTCCCTTCAGGTCAACGCAACCCCAAGGCAGACTACTCTTTTCAGTTTCCCTCAGTCCCTTCACACGCAGGTCTTCTCACTTATCTCTACAAGGCCCCAACCCAAATGGTAGACCAGACACCTCACAGCGGGGATACCCCCAGTTTCCTCCATGTGCCCCCACCACAATGGTAGACTGGCCACCTCACATGGGGGTCCCCTCAATTTCCTCTACATAGCCCACTGAGTGGTAGACAAGCCTCCTCACACAGGCGTCTCTTCAGTTCCCCCAATGTGCCCCACTCAATGAAAAACCAGCCCCCTTATATGAGGGTTCTCTGTTTTCTCCACATGCCCCCACCCCATGGTAAACCAGTTTCTTCAGTTGGGTGTCCACTCAGTTCCCTCCACATCACCCCCATCCCCAATAATAGAACAGCCTCCTAGCACAAGGGTCTTCTCAGTTCCCTTCACTTGCTGCCAACCCAATGGTAGACCAGCCACCTCACAAGAGGGACCCCCTAGTTCCCTCCACGTGGCCCCATCAATGGTGGACCAGCCTCATCACACAAGCATTCTCTCAGTTTCCTCCACATGGCCTTTTCAATGGTAGACCAGCCTCCTCACACAGGGGTCCCCTCAGTATCCTTGTGGCCCCCTCAATGGTAGACCAGCTTCCTCACCCGGGGTTTCCTCAGTTCCCTCCACATGGTCCCCTCAATGATAGACCAGGCTCCTCGCTCAGGGATCCTCTCAGTTCCCTACACGTGACCCCCAGTGGGAGACCTGCCTCCTCACAAAGGGGTCTTTTTAGTTCCACTCCAAGTCTCCCCACCCAAATGGTAAATCAGTCTCCTCACACAAGGGTTTCCTCACTTCTATCCACATTCCCCAATCCCAATGGTAGGCCAGCCTTCTTTCATTGGCATCCCCTTATCCCCTTAGTTCCCTCCTCATGCCCCCCACACCATGGTAAACCAGCCCTCTCACATGTAGGTCCCTCAGTTCCATCCATGTGACCCACTCAAAGGTATACAAGCCTCCTCACATGAGGATCCCCTCAGTTATCACTGCATGCCCCCTCAATGGTAGACCAGCCTCCTCACTTGGGGATCTTCTCAGTTCCCCTCACATGCACCCTCAATGGTAGATCAGCCACTTTACACGGGGAGAGGTCCCCTCAGTTCCTTCCACATTCCCTCACGCCAGTTGTATACTAGCCACCTCACATGGGGGTTTTCTCAGTGCCCTAAGCATGATTACCTTAATGGTAGACTAGACTCACATGGGGGTTCTCTGAGTTTCATCCATGTGATCCCCAGTGATAAACAGTCCTCCTCAAAAAGTTTTCCTCAATTCCCTCCATAACCACCCTCCAACGGTAGACCAGCCTCATCACAGGGGGGTTCCCTCGGTTACCTCCACATGCCCCCACCACAAAGGTAGACCAGGCTCCTTACATAGGGATCCTCTCAGTTTTCCCCATGTGCCCCCACCACAATGGTAGACCAGATGCCTCAAAAGGGGGTGCACTTACTTCCCTCCACGTGGCCCGCCAAAGGTAGACCAGCCTCCTTACATGGGGGTTTCCTCAGTTATGTCCACGTGGCCCCCTCCAATGGTAGACCAGCCTCTTCACACAAAGATCCACTCAGTTCCTCTCCAGGTGCCCCCATCACAATGATAGAAAAGCCTCCTCTCATGGGGATCCCCTCAATTTCCTCTAGGTGCCCCAACCACAATAATAGATGGGGGTCTTCTCAGTTTCCTCCTCATCCCCCTCCTCAGTGGTAGACCATCTGCCTCACATGAGGGGTTCCCTCAGTTCCCTTCATGTGCTCCTGCCTCAGTTGTAGACAAGCCTCCTCACAAAGGAGTCCTCTCAGTTTCCTCCACATCTCCCCACACCAGTGGTAGACCCACCTCCTTAGATAGGGATCCCCTCACTTCCCTCAGTGTGTCCCCATCAATGGTAGACTAGCCTCCTCACACAGAGGCTCTCTGTTTCCTTTTTATGCTTTAACCTCTATAGTAGATCACTCTCCTCGCTTTGGTGTCCAATCAGTTTCTTCCATATGACCCTCTAATGATATATCAGCCTCCTAGCACAAGGGCCCCCTCAGTTCCCTTCAAGTGCCCCCAACCCAATGGTAGACCAGGTACCTCACAAGAGGGTCTCCTCACTTCCCTCCACATGATTCCCTCAATGGTAGACCAACCTCCTCACACAGGTGCCCCTTCAGTTCCCTCCATGTCGCCTTTTCAATGGTAGACCAGCCTTCTCACACAGGGACCCCCTCAGTTCCCTCCGTGTGCTACCCCTGCCAATGGTAGACCAGCCACCTCACATGTGAGCCCTCCACGTAACCCCCTGAAAGGTAGACCAGCCTTCTCACAGGGGGGTTCCCCCAGTTGCCCCCACATGCCTCCATCGCAATGGTAAATCAGCCTCCTCACATGTGGGTTCCCTCAGTTTTCTCCAGGTGGTTCTCTTAATGCCAGACAAGCCTCCTAACACGGGGGTCCCCTCAGTTTCCTTCATGTACCTCCACCCCAATGGTAAACATGCCTCCTCACATGGGGGTCTCCTCAGTTACTTCCCCATTCCCCCACCCCAGTGATATACTAGTCTCCTCACATGGGTGTTTCCTTGGTGTCCTAAATGTGATTACCTCAATGGTAAACTAGCCTCCTCACTCGGGAGTTCTCTCAGTTTCCTCCACTTGCCCTCACCTCTATGGTAAACAACCCTCCTCACATGGGGTTTCCTCAGTTTTCTCCATGGGAGCTCCCTTAATGGTAGACCAGTCTCCTCACACAGGGATTCCCCTCAGTTACCTCTACCTGCCCCTATCCCAATAATAGACTAGCCTCCTTACATGGATGTCCTCTGAGTTTTCTCCATGTGCCCCCACCAGAATGGTAGACCAACCTCCTTACATGGGTGTCCATTCAGTTCCCCTCCACGTGCCCCCAACCCAATGGTAGACCAGCCTCCTCAATGGAAATCCTCTCAATTCCCTCCATGTACCCCCCAATGGCAGACCAGCCTTCTCACACTGGGATTCTTTTAGTTGCCCTCCGTGTTTCCTAACCCCAATGGTAAACTACCCCTCTCACATGGAAGTTTCCTCAGTTATCTCCATGTGCCCCACCCCAATGATAGACAAGCCTTCTCACCTGGGCATCCCCTCAGTTTTCTCCACATGCCTCCCAATGGTAGACTGATCTTCTCACAAGGGGGTCCCCTCAGCTTCCTTCAACATGCCCCCACCCCAAAGGCAGACCAGCCTTCTCACACAGGAGTTCCATCACTCACCTCCATGTTACCCTACCCCCAAGGGTAGACAAGCCTCCTCACATGGGCATCCCCTCGGTTTCCCCCATGTACGTACCCAATGGTAGACCAGCCTCCTCACACACAGGTTTTCTCAATTATCTCCATGTGGGCTCTATCACAATGATAGACCAGCCTCTCCACACAAGGGTCCCCTCAGGTTCCTCTATGTGTCCTCACCATAATAGTAGACTAGCTGCCTCACACAGGGATCCCCTCAGTATTTTTCATGTGCCCTCCTTACAGTGGGCATTTCAGTTTCCCTACACATTTCCTAACCCAAATGGTCTACCAGTCCCCTCACATGGGGGTTTCCTCATTTCTCTCCAAGTGCCCCCACCCTGATGGAGACCAGTCTTCTCAAAAGGGGATCTCCTTAGTTCCCCTCTATGTGCCCCCACCCCAAAGGGGTACTCTCAGTTTTCTCCATGTGCTTTCACCCCAACGGTAGACCAGCTTCCTCACAAAAGGGTCACCTCAGTTCTTTCCACATGATTCCCCCAGTGGTAGACAAGCCTATTCACACAGGGGTACCTCAGCTTCCTCACAAAGCCCCCATCACACAGGTGCCTCCTCAAACCAGGGTCCCCTCAGTTGCCTCCAAGTGCCCCAGACCCAGTGGTAGGCCAGCCTCCCAACATGGGGGTTCCAACCATACCCTCCATGAGACTCCCTAATGGTAGGACAGCCTCCTCAACTGGGGGTTCTTTCAGTTTCCTCCACATGCTTCCACCTCAATGGTACACCAGTCTCCTCCCACGATGGTCCCCTCAGTTCTTTCCGTTTGCCCCCCTTCAATAGTAGACCAGCTTCCTTACATGAAGGGCCCCTTAGTACCCTCTACAGGTCCCCCTCAGTGGTAGACCAGCCTTTTCTCAGTTTTCTCCATGTGCCCACATCCCAATAATAGAAGAGCCTCCTCACATGGGGGTCTCTTCAGTACCCTCCATGTGGACCCTCAATGATACACCAGCTTCCTCACTTAGGGGTCTTCTCAATTCCCTCCATGTGTACTCCCATTGGCAGACCAGCCTCCTTACATGGGGTTTTTTTTAGTTCCATTCCAAGGCTCCCACCTCAAGAGAAGACAAGACCAGCCTCCTCACATGGGGGACCCCTCAGTTTACTCCACATGCCCCTATCATAATGGCAGACCAGATGTCTCACAAGGGGGCCCACTCAGTTTCCGCCACACAGCCCCATCCAATAGTAGACCAGCCTCCTCACAGGGGTGTTTCCTCAGTTCCCTCTAGGTGACCCACCCCCGCCAATGTACACCAGCCTCCTTACACAAAAGTCCACTTAGTTCCTCTCCAGGTGGCCCCACCCCAGTCATAGAACAGCCTCCTCACATAAGGGACCCTCATTTCCCTCCACGTGGCCTGCTCAATGGTAAACCAGCCCCCTTACATGGAGGACTCTTCGGTTCCCTCTACGTGCCCCCACGCCGGTGGTAGACCAGCCTTTTTACATGGTGTTCCTCTCAGTTTCCTCCACATTCCCCCGCTCCAATGGTAAACCAGCCTTCTCACACAGTGCTTCTCTCCATGTGCCCCAACTACAATGGTAGACCAACCTCCTTACATACGGATTTTCTCAGTTCCCTCCACATGCCCTCTCAATGAAAGACCAGCCTCTTCACAAAGGGATTCCCCAGTTTCTCTTTATGTGCCTATGCCCCAATGATAAAGCAGCCTTCTCTCACAAGAGTTTCCTCAGTTCCCTCCATGTGCTCCCACTCTGGTGGTAGGCCAGCCTTGTCACAGTTGTTTCGACTCAGCCTTCCCTCAAGTGGCCACCCAATAGTAGACCAGTCTCCTCACATTGGATCCTCTCAGTTCCCTACCTTTTTAATGTTAGAACAGCCTCCTCGCATGGGAGTCCCCTTGTTCTCACCACATAACTTACTCAATGGTAAACCAGCCTCCTCACACGAGGGACCCCTCAGTTCCCTCCATGGGCCCTCATCCCAGTGGTAGATCAGCCTCCTCACATTGGGTCTCCTCAGTTGCCTCCACATGGCCCCCTCAATGATAGACAAGCCTCCTCACACGGGCATCCCTTCAGTTTCCTCCACATGCCCCAACCCCAATGGTAGACCAGCCTCCTCATTCAGGGGTCCCCTCAGTTCTCTATATGTGCCTCCACCCAAAGGGTATACAATCTTTCTCACATGGTAGTTTCCTCAGTTCCCTCTATATGGCGCCCCCAATGGTAGACCCACCCTTCTTACACAGAGTTTCGCTCAGTTCTCTCCCTATGCCCCCATAATAGTAGACCAGTTCCTCACATGAAGTTCCCTCCATTTTTTCCTTGTCCCCCTACCCTAATTGTAGACCAGCCTCCTCAAATGGGGGTCCCCTCAGTACTTTTCACTTGTCCCCCAAAGACAGGCCATTCTCCTCACACGGGAATCCCCTCATTCCTTTCCATGTGGCACCACCAATGGTACACCAGCCTTCTCACATGAAGGTCTCCACAGTTCCCAATGGTAGATCTGCCTCCCCACCAGTGATTTCCTCTGTTCTCCTCCATGTGCTGCCACCCCAATGAAAGGCCAACCACCTCACACAGGGGTCTTCTCAGTTCTATCTACATGCCCCCACCCTAATGGTAGACCAGCCTTCTCACATGAGTGTACCCTCAGTTTCCTCCACATGGCCCCACTACAATGGTAGACCACTTGCCTCATCCAGGGGTCCCCTCAGCTCCCTCCATGAGACCTCCCCAATGGTAGACCAGCCTCCTCACACAAGAGTCCCCTCAGTTCCTCTCTACATGCCCCCATGCCAGTGGTAGACCAGCCTCCTCACATGGTTATCCTCAGTTCACTCCACATTGCCCTTTTCATCCCACATTTCATGCCAATGGTAAACCAGCCTCCTCACCCAGGAATTCTTTCAGTTCTACTCTAAGTCCCCCTACCCCAGTGGTTGACTAGCCTTCTCACACATGGGTCTTCTCAATCATCTCCACATGACTTTCACCCCAATGGTAGACCAACCTCTTAACATGGGGTCTTCCTCAGTTTTCTCCATGTGCTCCCACTATGATGGTAGGCCAGCCTCCTCACACAGGGATCCTTTCAGTTCAACTCCAAGTCCCCCTACCCCAATGGTAGACCAGCCTTCTCACATGGGGGTTTCCTCAGTTCTCTCCAAGTGTCCCAACCCCAGTGGTAGACCAGCCTGTTTTCACAGACATTCCCTTGGTTCCCTCTATGTGACCCCACCTTAATGGTAGACCAGTCTCCTCACATGGGAGTCCCCTCAGTTCCCTCCATATAACCCCCACAATAGACCAGCCCTCTAACACGAGGGTCTCCTCAGTCCCTTCCACCTGCCCTGCCCCTATGGTAGAACAGTCTCCTTACATGGGGGTTCTGTTTCCTCCACGTGTCCCCCCAAATGTAGAGCAGCCTCCCCATGTGGGGGTTCTCTTGGTTTCCTCCACCTTCCCCCACTTTTATGGTAGACTAGCCCCCTAACTTGGGTGTCTCCTCAGTTTCCTCCATGTGTCCCCACCCCAATGATAGGCCAGCCTCCTCTCGTGCTCCCACCCCAGTGGTAGACCAGCCTCTCACACCAGGCTCCCCTTGGTCTCCTCCATGTGCCCCAAGCACAGCTTCTGTGCATGGTGTCTGAGGCTGTGCTTCAACAGTGAAGCAGAAGTCCCAAGGTGTCTTGAGGCACAGCCAAAATCAGTTCCCCAACCTTCTATTGGCCAAAGAAAGTCATATGTCCAAGGGGAGGGGGAGTACCCCCAGGCTATGTGTGGGAGGAAGGGACATGTCCCACCTTGGAAAGGCATGGGCACCAGGAAGGGAGGAATTTGTGGGGGCTGTCTTTGCAAACACACTGCCACATTGACTTATTTATTGTGGATTATCGAGCACATCATCTGACATAGACCTGATGACAGGTGCTGGGGGCACATAGAAGGACAACAGATGTCCCTGCCCTAAAGGAGCTCCCAATTTGTTTGGTGCAAGAAAGGTACAAAATGATGGTGATGAGGCATTTTAATGAGGGCCACATTAGAAGGTTCTTCATACATTTATTCACTCAGTCATCCAGTGGCTGTTTCTTGAGTGGGTCTCCCATGCACTGGACACTGGGGGTACTAGTGTCCCCCAGTGGACAAGCCAGACATGGCCCCCGCCCTCCCAAGCTCCCACTCCAGCAAGGGAGACAGGCAGTAAATACACATCAAGAGAGTAATATACATAGGGAAAAATAAAGCAGGGTAAGAGCACAGAGTGACCGTGGGGGCTATTTTAGATACGATGGTCAGAGAGGCTATCTGAACTCAAGGAGGAGCACCTGCTATGTGCTAAGACCTTTATCTTGCTTAATTCCCAGAGCTGCAACACGAAGCAGGGACCATCATTAGCCCCTTTCATGGATGGGGAAACTGAGGCTCAAAGGTTCCTGGTCTCCCCTGAAGCAGGGACCTTGGAGTGGAGGTCTGTGTGGAAGAACACTCCCAGGGGTGAGAACTGAAAGTGCAAAGGCCCTGTGGCAGATGTGTTGGGTGCTCTCAAGGAACAGTGAGGAGGGCAGAGTGGAGGGAAGGAGGGGAAGTGTAGTAGGAAATTAGACTGGAAAAGGTCCATTAGGTTGACAGAGGAAAGGGGCCTTCTGGGCTGGGCACAGCATAAGCCAAGGCCTGGAGATGGGGAATGCAGGGTGTGCTCCAGCAGGAAGCCTGGCTCAGTGGGACTGGGGCTTCAGGAATGTCAGAGTTAACAACCTGGGACACTGACCTTGGGAAATCTCGCTGGCCCTGTAGGCAGGGGCACCCAGGACCCAGGACGGTGCCTGAGCAATGCCAGGCCAAGGTCCGCCTTGAGTTGGGTTGCCCTCCCTGTAAACGCTGAACTCCTCCTCACCTGGGCGTCACCCCTGCTGGCAAGCCCCTGTCGCTGCAGCCTGGGCTGTATCCTACCCCGATGGCACTCACAGCACCCAGACGCCTCGCCACTCTCAAAGGCCTGGCTCTGACTCTCAGCCCCACTGCTGGCCTACTCAGTGACTACAAATGACTAATTTTCCTTTGCTGGGCCTCAGTTTCCCCACATCTAAAGTGAGCAGGGTCGGGGACTGTGGGCGGTCCTTCCAGTCATACCTGAACCTCAGCTCACATCACAGAGCTTTGGGAGCAACAGCTGTGTGCTTACAACCTGGAGCAGAGAAGCTGAGGCCTTTGTACAGATAGGGAGACTAAGGCCAGGGAGGGTGGGGTTGGCCGAGGTGAGTCTGTTAATAATATCTGTGGAGGGAGCATGCAATGATGCATGATGCTCCAGACTCTCAGGCTGTGGGACACCTAGTCCCCACTGTTTGGACAGATGGTGATCTCCCTAGCGGAGGTTAATGGGATTCCCATTGTCTGAGAGCCAGGCCCGCCCGACAGTAACAGGATCCTTGACCCCTCTTCCCGCCTGCAGGGCAGCCTCTCTGGCACCCGAGCCTCAGGATCCAGACAAGGGGACATAGGCAGGCTTGCTGGTGGGGAGATGCAAACTCAAGGAGGACAAGCACCTGCTGTATGCTAAGACCTTTATCTCAATCCTCAGAGCTGCAAAATAAAGCAGAAACCATCATTCTCCACTTTTCGTGAATGAGGAAACTGAGGCTCAGGGAAATCACAGAGGCAAGAGGAGAAGGCATCCCAGGACTCCAAGGAAAACAGATCCCAAATGCACAGGGGAACAAATTGCCTTTTGTAGAAATGCCTTTTTGGTTTTTGGTTTTTTAATGTTTCCCCTTCTCATATGCAGGCCTTTCTCAGATGAGCCAGGTAAAATGATGCCTCCCCAGACAGCCTTCCCACCCTCCTGGCAGGGATAACCACTCCCATCTCTCGGCTCCCAGGATCTGGGAGCCACCACTTCGCAGCTGCCTAACCCAGGAAGTCTCCTAACCTCTCTAGGCCTCAGTTTCCTCATCTATAAAATGGGAATAAAAATAAGACCTTCTTCCTAGGGCTGCTGAGAGAATCACATGAGACAGTAGGTGTAAAGCACCTAGAAGTGTGCCTGGGGCATGGAGAACATATAACTTGCTTTTATTAGGATACTCTAATAGCTATTATCACCGCCACTATCATCCTCACAACCCTCGCCTTCATATTCAGGCCCTTCCCAGAGGGAAACTCTTGGTGGTTGCAACAACTTGGGGATGCAATTTTGTTCCATTTCTCAGATGAGGAAACTGAGTCTCCAAGATGTTTGCTGACTTGTCAGTTGGCAGAGGAGGGAGAGAAAGCCAGAAGGATCTGACTCCAAAGCTCTGCCCCACCCCATCTTTCCAGCCATCCCATGGCAACCACAGACAAGATGCTAGCTGTGCTAACCAGCTCCCTCCATTCATGAATTTCTGACTTACTCTGAGCAGTCCACAGCCTGGACCTAGGGAGAGACCCCTTGCTCCTCTTCCCTTGCAGCCAGGCGTGGAACAGGGGCATCTGAGGTGATGGGGTATGGGTTCAGAACCCGAGCCAGTCTCCAGCTGGGCCATGTCTGCAGCTGAGGGCAATAGCAGCTCTTCCCAACTCTAGATACCAGGGTCAGGTGCAAGTCCAGCAGAAGCACCCAGCAGCCTCACTTACATACCTCCCATGCTGGGAAGGTCAGTACTGGTCCCAGCTCTGCCCTCTGCCTGCTCCACGCACCCCAGGACAGCCCTGCAGAGGCTGGGGGACAGGAAACCTGGGCAGACAATCGGGCTGATGGGAAGGGGTGAGGAGGGCACCCAGCCTCCCGAGGAGCTCTGCACCTGCCCCCACTAGCTGAGCCAGGGAGGGCGGGGGATGGGGGGCGACTGGCAGGCAGTGCAGTGGTTGGGGCATGGCCTTTGGGGACCTGCGTTCAAATTTTTCCAGCTAGTAACTGCTGCCCTTGGGCATCTTCCTCTGCCTCAGTTTCCTCATCCATAAAATGGAGCCAAAATGAGGTGAAACATGGAAAGGTTTTCTGTGTCTGGCACAGATTGAGTGCCCAATATACAAATGTGGGTTGTAGTTTGCATAGTCCCATATTTCTGGATTGAATGAATGGTGCACCCAGGCAACGGCTGGCATGGGGTGGGATAGGGCAGGACCTAGGTAAGCCCCTCTGGAGCACACTGGGGAGCTCCAGGTCCCCTGGATGGGGCAGGAATTCCCATCCCAAGCCCGGCGATGAGCTCACCCACTCAGCCTGCACCAACAATACATGGTCAGCCCATAAATGCCCAGAGGATGCTGGGGCTAGGCTGGTATTTGAATATGAAAGGGTGAGAAACCAAGCAGCATTCTGGGGTCTGGGGCAGGGAGGCAGTGCGGCTGTGCACAGCCAACCTGGGTGCAGGCAACACAGCATGCACGCCTTGCACACAGACACATAAAAACACACACGTGCACGCAAAGACACATACACACAGTCATGCAAATACATGCAAAGGCAAATACAAACTCACAAGCACACACAAAACACACATACACACACAAAGACATACATGCATGCATGTGACAGGCACACATACAAACACAACTCCCTTTCGCCCTCACAGCGGCACAGAAACAGCAGTAAGACCAGAGTAATGGACATGCATTGAGCACACCGCCTGAATGGCACTCCAGCCACAGCCTCAGATGTTCAAGAAATTTTTAATGAAGATTTCTTCTTTTTTCTTTTGTTTGAGACAGAGTCTTGCTCTATCACCCAGGCTGGAGTGCAATGGCGCAATCTCGGCTCACTGCAATCTCCACCTCCCATGTTCAAGTGATTCTCGTGCCTCCACCTCCCAAGTAACTGGGATTACAGGCATGTGCCATCGCACCTGGCTAACTCTTTTTGTATTTTAGTAGAGACAGGGTTTCACCATGTTAGCCAGGTAGGTCTCAAACTCCTGACTTCAAGTGGTCTGCCCGCCTCCACCTCCCAAAGTACTGGGATTACAGGTGTGAGCCACCGCGCCAGGCAAAAGATTTCTTTTATACCCCAAATTCATTTATTGAGTCCTACTGTCATAGAAATTTAATCTTGGCCAGTCTGGTATGCCCATCTTCCCCCAGAGCACCTCAGGTGGGAGCCATTCAATCTGGCCTGGTCTGCTGAGGACCCCACAGGCCACCAGGCCGTCAGTCCTGCAACTCTCCTGCATGTGCCTGCAGCTCCTATGTGCCCCTCCAGGTCCCCCTGACCCTCCAGTGCCCCACCCAGGGAAGCTCTCCACCTAGCCACCACTCCCATGGAGTGGCCAAGTAAGACCTGCCTGCTATCAGGGCCCACAGCCCGCCTGAGCACCCAGAGCCCAGTCGGCTTCCCCATGAGCCTCCTTCCTCCTCTCCACCACCCCCAAGTATGGGAAACCTCCCTGTGAGCTGGAGCAGGCAGGGAGGAGACTGGGGAGATTCAGACTCTGGGCTCACCACAGTCTACAGCAGAAGAGCACAGTGGTGAAGAATCCAGGCCCCCGAAAGTCACCACCCTCTGACATCGCTAGCTGTGTGCCCCTGGGCAACACACATAACCTCTCTGTGCCTTGGTTCTCTCATCTGTGAAATGGAAATAATGAGAGCACCTGCCTCATGGACTGGCCTTAAGATTCCAGGAGACCACGTGTGCACAGCAATGGGAACAGTGACAGTGCTCAGCACATGGTGAACTCTCACTACCTTTTTAAAGACCTCCTGTGGGATTTTCCATTCCCAGTGGGTCTAGGCTTTAGAAGCCAAAAGCTAAGAAGCTGGTTCACTGAATTGATGAAGAAAAGGAAAAAGCAAAAAGGGGCCAAGGGGTAGCACAAGCTATTTGGGGAAAAAGAACTATTCATTAATATTTCAAAATAGAAGCCCTCCAACTCTCCTACTGTAGCCAACAGCACATTAAGTTACCTGTAAGCCTCAGCTTCTTTAAGCCTCCTAGAAAATCCATGGGGTCAGTACTGTCCATCACTACCTCCGCTTTGGAGATGAGGAAACTGAGGCCCAGATGGGTGGCACATCTGACCCCAGGACCAGGGTCAGAGTTGGGAATTAGACTCAGCCCTGAAGCCACTTGCCCAGGGCCACACAGTCAGGCTTTGGCTGAGCCTGGCCTGGAGCCCAGTCCAGAGCTGGGACACTGGACCACCGAGCATCATAGCACATAGGTGTCTGGGGGCTGACCTTGGCCATGAGAGCTCAAATGTCCCAGGAGTCTCACTCAGTCATATGTTTCTGTTTTACTGATAGAAAAGGTGCTTTAGAAGCCTCTGTTGTTCACTCCAAATTTCTTTAGGATTGTTCTGGGATGGGGGGAGAACGGAGGGAGGAGGGGACTGACAACAGGAGGAAAATCAGAGCTCCCTATGACGAGCGCTTTCTCCCAGTCAGGAGGCCAAAGAAAGGGATGGGTATCCAGGAGGGAATGAGCTTCCCATCAGAGGAAGCATGCAAGCCAGGCTGGAGGAGCAGCTGGTGGGGCTGCAGAGGGGATTTGGGGACTCTGCCTGGTAAAAACATGCAGGAGAATCTCCCACAAGGCCCCATAATCAGGCTTCCCAGACTGAGTAAGAAGCCAACTTGCTTGCTAAAATTAACCACTCATTTGTGGTTCCCAGAAGACCTTCCATACCTAAACATGCTATGCTACATGTCTTGGGACGTCATGAGGGAGATCCTCCTGGGCTGTACTGCATGGCTTCCTGTGCCCAGAGTACAAGCCAGAGACCACAGTTATCCACAAATCTCCACATTCTCCTTCTTCTGAACAATAAGGAACCCTCTCCCACTTATCTGGGATCATGATGCCCCACCATCCCCCAGGAGATTGCATCTCCCAGCCTCCCTCGTGGCTAGACACGGGCATTGGAGGAAGTCCTGGTCAATGGGAGCTGAGCCAAAGAGGCGCATGCCACTTCCAGGTGCACCCGTGAAAAAAACTAGTGCCTTCCCAATGTCCTCTCCTTTCCCAGCTGGCTGAGGGGAGGCGGGCACAGGAGCAGCCACCTTGAACTCAGAGACAGAGGTCTTGACACCAGAGTCCCCTCTAGCCCTGAAACAGCTTACTAGACGATAAAGCCAAAGAAATAAAAAACCTGTTCTCAACCTTGCTGTGTCATCTACTTGACCCTTTTGGTTAAGCTGCTGTGTTTGGGGGTCTCCTCATCACAGCAGCTAAGCCTATACCCCATGTGATACCAAGAAGGAGGCACAGGGGCCCCAGTGGACCATAAGCTTTAGAAGTCCAGGAGGGGTTGAGCCTCTGTTTCCATCCCCCGCTCAGGAACAGGCATGGAGAAGGGGTCTAGAGACAGCGGTGGAAGGAGTAGGAAGAATGAGAAAGCAGACCTCTCCTGGGCCACAGACCAGCGTATCCAAATGCCTGTTTCCCCCTCCCCTTGAAACAAGGCAAATCTTGTGTGTTCCAGACTGAACTGCGAGTTTGTTCATGCTTTGGTCTTCCCCATCGCAGTAAATGGCACCCCTGGCCACCTAGGGGTCCACGCCAGAATCTTAGGGTATCACCTTTGTCTCCCTCATCTCCTCTCACCCTCCTCAAGTTATCACCAAGTCTTGATTTTACTTCTTAAATTTCTTCCAATCCGTGGCTTCCCACTAGTTCCACCACTGTGTGTCCTAGCCTCAGCCTCCATTGGTCTCCCTGCCTTCACCCTCACCCGCTACAGTCTCTCGTCCACTCAGCAGCAAGGGTGACCTTTTAGAAACATCATCAGAGAATGTCCCTCCCTGCCCTCAACCTCCTGTGGCTCCCAATTCACTCAGAGGAAACCCTGCCTGGTCTAGCTGTGTTACCCCCGACCAAGCATCTCCCTCACTGAATGTGCTTCTTCCACCGGGCCTGCACTTGGTCCTCAAACACAGGCAGCGTGCTCCCCCAGGGCTGCAGCCTTAGCCCAGCCAGGACTTCCCCCAGGACCACTCTCGTCTTCACTCTGCTCATCTGACATCTCCCTGCAGGATGGCCCTAAGGGTGGTTTGGACCCACCCGCTCTCTCATGCCATTCTTACTTGCAGTTTTAAGAATCACTGTAGAATGTGCTGAGGATGCAACATCCGGGGATAAGAAGGATCTGGCCAGAGCACCCTGGGCTCTGTTCCTGTCCCTCCTGAAGCAGGATGTCCTACAGAGATTTAGCTCAGCAAGTTGGATTGTCCCGGGGATATGAAACCCAGGACCAGCTGCTTTCCAGAGTCCTTCAGCTGCAGTGCAAGTAGGACACGTGTAGACAAGACTCCATCCACCCTGGGCAGCTTTCCCGAGCCTGGGCGACCAGCTCGCCATGCATCCTAGGCTCTGCTGTCCCTTGCTACCTATCTCTAAGTAACAAGTCTGGTTTGCGTAACTTGCCGTAGGTGAGTGTTGTCTCACTGGACTCATGCAAGTGAAAAATTAACACAGCTCAAAGTGCAGTGGGCGAGATGTTTAGAGTCCTCCCCTGGGATTAACATAGTGCACAGTGACCCTGCTTCACACTCCCCAAGCACCAGAAGACTGCTTGACGCTGCTCTGCACCTCTCTCCCCGACCTATAGCAGGTTTCCGGTTACTGTCTCTCTCTGCACCATTTCACTGTCTTCATAGCCCTCCCCACACCTCCACAGGTTATAACTTCTTGTGTGTGTTTGCTCGCGTGTGCGTGTGCATGCATGTACATGTGTGCATGCGTGTGTGTGTGACATCTGGTCTCCTCCCAAGACCATCTGCTCCAGGCAGGCAGAGTCATGGTGGATTTGGCTCAGTGGTGCATCTCCAACACACAGCCCTGGGCCTGACACATTGTAGGGACTCTTATGTTTGGGGATGAAAAACAGAAATGTAGGCTGCCTTAGGTTGAATAACTTCATGCAAGAGCAGAGGGGGACCCAGGGATGGCACCGACGCTCTGGAGCAAGGCGGGTCAGGGGGGCTGGCTGTCCGGATGGGAGTTGATCTGGACAGAGCACACCCAACAGATCTAGCACTCACACCCAGGCTGCACACCACACGGGCACCCTGGACACTCACTGCAGGTGTGAGACAGGTTCACTGTGCACCAGTATCAGTCCCAGGGGAGGACTCAACACCTTGGGCCGGGACATCACAACTTGGGCTGTGCCAGTTTCTATCACTTGCCCCACTGCAGCGAGACAGAACACTTGCACACACTGGCCCCCTTGGCCATGCATTTTACTGCCACCATGACCGGCCCCACCACTTCATTATCTGAGAAATGGGAGGGCTTATAAACCAGTTGCAAATCCAGTGCTCCCTGTGGCCCTCAGTGTAGAGGGTGGACAAGCCTCGGGGGTTGATGGGGTGTAGGCGTGGGAAGATCAGTGAGGGAACCTGACTCCAGAGAGGGAGTCTTGGAAACGTGGCCTCACCACCACCAGCAGCAGCATATAACAGCATTCAAGGTGTGCCCACCTGGGGTTCCCTCCTCCTGGGAGCCTTCTCCAACCAATCCCCTTCCACCTGCCTTCAGGAGCCCCACACCTTTTCTTCCCCTTCCTGGGCTCTTGCTCATCCCCAGCTTCATGGTTGCGGCAGCCCATGGCTTATAATGGGCGTAATAAAAGCACAGGGAATTATGAGAGCACCAAGCAGGTGGGCAGCTGGACCTGGCCTCCCACTGTAGCATTCCAGGGGCCCAGACATTCCCTCTGCCTGGCCCTGACAATGTGGGCATGTCACCTGGATGTGGCCAACCAGATTGTCCTGCCCAGAGTGTGGATTTGGAACACAACTCAGAGAAGCAGGGGCATTTTGGATTCATTCCGGGAACCTCAGGAACAGCATCCTGACGCACAGCTCTCGAGGCCCTGACCAAGGCTGTGTTCCCTGGACTCAGCAGCTTCGCTTCCATGTATACCAAGCATGGTTCTCCAGCCTTCCTGTAGACTCTGTGAAGCCTCTAAAAGCCATCTGCATTAGTTAGGAGCATGTTCAGCAGTGTATACCAAAAAAACCCTGCTATAGTTTGAATATCTGGCCCCTCCAAAAATCATGTTGAAATTAATCCCCAATATGACAGTATTGAGAGATGGGGCCTTTAAAATGTGATTGGGCCTCGAGAGCTCTGTCCTCAAGAGTAGATGAATCCATTCATGGATTAGTGAGTTAATGGCTTAATGGGTTATCATGGGGGTGGGACAAGTGGCTTTCTAAGAAGAGAAAGAGAGACCTGAGCTGGCACACTCAGCCCCCTTGCCATATGATGCCCTGCACCATTCTGGGACTCTGCAGAGAGCACCTAGCAGCAAGAAAGCCCTCGCTAGAAGCAGCCCCTTGCCCTTGGACTTCTCAGCCTCAAGAACTATAGGACATAAATTCCTTTTCTTTATTAATTGTCCAGTTTCATATATTCTGTTATAAGCAATAGAAAATGGACAAAGATGACCCTGTTTCCATGCTTAGCCAAATAGGGCTTTGGCCTTCTCTGGAGGTTAGCAGGCCAGGGCTGGGGCAGCTGCTTGCGGCTGTCATCTAGAACACAGGCTCCTTCCAGCTCCTGGTCCTCCATCCTTAGTATGTGGTTTTCATCCTCATGCAGGCAGCGAGAAGATGTCAGGGTAGAGAGGGAAAGGCCTGTACCAGCCTTTTTAGGAAACAATAGCCTTTTAGGAACCCACCAAGCAGAGTCTCACATCCCTCTAGACAGAACTGGGTCTGGTGGCTACCTGTAGCCAGAAGGACATCTGGGGAAGGAGCTTCAAGGACACATCATTCCTCTGAACTAAACTGGTGTCTGTTAGGAAGAAGGAAGGAGGAGAATGGATGCAGGGTCGATCAGCAGCAGCAGCAGCTGCCGCAACTACCCAAACTTTTCTCTCTGCCCAAGCCAGAGCCATTTCTGGGTGATTGTAACTAAGATCCACATGGGGGGAACCCAATCCACCTGAGGGTATTGGGAATCTTCCCTGACGAAGTGACATTTGAGCTGAGATCTGAAGGAGACTAGGGGTGACCCTGACAACACAGTGTAAGAGGAGAATTCCAGGCAGAAGGAACAGGAGGGAAATGCTGAAGGAGAAGACAGCATGGGATATTTGAAGGAAAGAAAGCAAGCCAGCATGACCAGAGAATAGACAACAAGAGAGAGAGGGCAAGGAGAAAGGGCTGGAAAGATAGGAGAGGGCTGGCCCTGGGCCCTATCGGCTGTAGTAAGGGTTTGTGACTGCTCTATGAGCAACAGGACCAGCCACAAGTTTTCCACAGAAGATTAACATGACTTTTAAAGATCATCCAGGCTTGGAGAGGGTCAAGAGAAGTGTGTATGAGTCAAAATAAATTAATCCTATAACAAAGAGCCCCAAGATCACAGTGGATTGAAACACCAAAGGTTTATTTCTCATTCATGTCACATCCAATGCAGAGTGGCCCAGGGACTCAGCTCCACAGAGTCATTCAGGGATCTAGGCTCCTCCCACTTTGTGCACCTCCATATTTGACATGTGGCCGCCAAGGTCACCTTGGCATCTTCCAGCTAGCAAATGAAAACAGAGAACATGGGGAGGAGGATGCAGGGTTTTGGAGGTCAGGCCTGGAGGTGGTGTGTGTCCCTTCTGCCCACATTGCTTTGGCCATGATTCAATCACATGACCCCAGCTAACTGCAAGGAGCAGGGAATGTGGCCTCATGCAGTGCTCAGGAGGAAAGGAGGTGACATGGATATTGCTGTCCACTAGCAGTCTCTGCCACAATCCACCCCTTGCCACCACATACTCATGAGGCCCTCCTTCCTACACATAGAAAAAGCTCATCCTCTCCCCTAAGGGATACAACCCAAAACTCATCCAGCCACTGCATGGTCTGCTGGCCTGTGGACTATAGAGAAAATATGTTCATCATCCGCTTACACACACTCCTGCACACACATACACACACACACGCACACACATACACACAATATGATGGTGAGGCAGGGATAAGATAACCTCAGTAAAAACTCCTCTTCCGAAGAGAAAGGAATGGCAGCCACTCAACAGCAAGCAGTCCATTGTGCAGGGTCCATTGCACAGGGGCAGGGACTGAGAGATTTCCCTACCCTGGCAGTCAAGGGTGTCTCCTGACTAGACTCTGGCTTTGCTCTCTTAGAAAACTCCTTGTCCAGGTGGGCGCAGTGGCTCATACCTGTAATCCTAGCACTTTGGGAGGCTGAGGCAGGCAGATCATTTGCAGCCAGGAGTTCGAGACCAGCCTGGCCAATACATGGTGAAACCCTATCTATACCAAAAATACAAAAATTATCTGGGGTTGGTGGTGTGCACCAGTAATTCCAGCTACTTGGGAGTCTGAGGCAAGAGAATCGCTTGAACCCAGGAGGCAGAGGTTGTAGTGAACCAAGATCCCGCCACTGCGTTCCAGCCTGGGTGAAAAAGGGAGACTCTATCTCAAAAATGTAATAAAATAAAATAAAATTTTCTCCATTCCCACCCACCCCCCACCGAGTTCACCCTTTATGAGCTCTTTCTTGTTAATTTTTCTTCGCGGCTGCCTCTGATGTGGGAGTGCAGTGGAGTTCCTTCCTCAGATGCCACAGAGTTTTCGGAACCTACTTCCTGCTTGTGGATAGTAGGGGACCCCAAGGATATTTCAAGTTTCAGTCAAAGACTCTTCTTAGTCCAGGATCATTGTGTCCTTATCAATGCAATTCCCTCCATAGCTAACTTTCTGATCTCTTCGCCTCCTGTCAGTCCTATGTGCCAGTCAATGATCACACCCGTGGTTCTTTCCTAGACTTAATTGTCCAGCCCCATTTATTTTTTCCCTGCTTCCTTGCCTCCCTGCCTTTTCCTACCAACATAATAATGACAATCTCGAGGCTATGTAATTGAGTGGAAATGTCACATCCTTCTTCTAATCTTCACTGCAGCCTGAAGTGTCTCTCACTCTTATTTCCTACTGTTTCAATTCCAGATGTGCTTAATTTTCCAACCCTGAAAAGTCCCTCTTTCTGTTCTCTTTTGTTTCTGCTTCAAATCAGCTGGCTGTGACTCTCCTGAGCTCATCTCTTTCCTGTAAGACCTTGCCAAATGCGGCCCATGGTAGCCAAGACACACTAATCTGTTAATTCCTTCCAACCATTTCCCCTGGAGCTACAGGCTCAATGCTGGTGTGCTCTGTCTTCCCAGCTATCATAGGCAATTGTTCTCCCAAATACTTTACCACTTCGTAACATGGACTGCCATATTTCACAGCCTTTAATATCATTTTCCACACTGTCACTGCACAGCCAATGCCACACTTTACAAGTTCTTCTGGTAATGCCCATTTCAGATTACCAATTTTTGTATTGGCTAGAGAAAGCTAACAGCCCTAAGTCTCAGCAGCTCGTCACCATGAAGGTCTATTTCTCGCTCCCTTATAGTTCAAGGAGGCTTGGCCAAGGGGCTCAGCTTCACGCAGTCAATTCAGGACTGAGGTTCCTTCCGCGTTGTGCACCAATGTCTTCACTGTGCGGCCTGGCGGCCACCCTGGCATCGTCCAGCCAGTGAGTGGAGACAGACTGTCTGCAGGAGGAGGTCGCCTTTTCTGGGCCAGACCTCAAAATGGCAGGCATCGCTTCTGTCCACAGCTCAGGGGCCAGAACTCAGTCACTAACAGGAGGTCAGCCTGAGGGATGTGCTTATCCGTGTGCCCAGGAAGAATGGCAGCACCCCAGATTTCAGATCTGGGGTTTAGCAGGTGCCCACAGGGGCCTCAGTTCGTGCTCCCTTGCCTGGATGCCTCCATTCTGCCTAGAGCATGCCTTCACAGCCTCCAGGGTTCTGATCCATGGGTGACACTTCCCTCCCCCCGGCAGGAGGGGAGGAGAACAGGTGCAGGGTAGACCAGCAGCAGCAGCTGCTACAACCACCTAAACCTTTCTCTCCGCCCAAGCCAGAGCCGCTTTTGGGTGATTGTAACTAAGATCCTCGATTGATGTGGGGGGACCCTAACCACCCCATATCCACCCCAGGCAGAAATGGCAAGTGCCTGCCCTGTAGTCTATACAGGCCTCTTCCCAGCACTCCTCAGTGAGGATGGCAAGGGTCCCCTTAATTGACGTCCAGAGCTCAGGATACAATAACAACATCTGACTCACCTCCATGTGCCCAGCGTGGCACAGCACGAAGCCTGGCATGGAAGAGACACCCGTTCGTGTCTGTGAAAAACCAAATGTCAGCCAGGACATTGGCTCGGAGTGACAGGTGGCTTGCATTAGTTATACTTGCCAGCTTGGAAAATGTATCCGACATCTCATGTCCCCCACCTCGCATGTGCTGGGCCATGCCTGCCCTCCAGCTGTGGCTGCAACAACCAGTTCTGCATAGGATCAACCCAGAGTGCCTCACATCCCAGCCCTGATGGTCTCTCATGGGTCTGATGAAGCCACCACATGAGACAGGGTGCTTTCCCATAGAGCCGTGCTGACACATGGGCAAACCAGAAGTGCGGGGAGGGAAGGGACGCTCCACTCCACAAGGACTTAACCTCCTCCCTGGGAGGCACAATCCTGAGGCACCCAACACACTCCACAGAGGGCCCCCAGCAGGCTTGAGCCTTCATTGCCCACAGCAGTGACTGGCTCAATAATGCCCCCTTGGACTGGCCTTGGGGGCTTCTATCTCACTCGCCTCAATCCTTCTTGTCCCTGGGATTGTGCCTCAAAATAAACTGCCAAGTCCTAAACCCTTGCCTCAGGCTCTGTGTTTAGCTGGGAGCCCAAAGCTAAAAGACACATTTTTCAAACTGACAAGAAGTACAACAAACAGAAGCCACCTGCTGCTCAAAGCCAGTGTCCTGACCGACATTTGGTTTTTGACTGACACCAGTCAGTGCCTCTTCCATGCCAGGCTCCATGCCATGACAGGCTGGGCACACGGAGATGAGTCAGATGTTGTTCTTGCACCCTGAGCAAGATTGGTGACTTTCCCCAGACTGGAGGGCCCCTACACCCCCAGAAAACTGGCCTGTTCAAAGAAGACCTGACACTTGAGCTGTGTGCTGCTCCTGGAAAGATGGCTGTCTCCCTTGGTACCCCCTACCCAGTCCAACCCAGCTGTCACCAGCCTAGTTGACTTCCAACATCCTTTTCATCCTGAAACTCCCTGCCATGGAGACTGTGGCATGTGTCCATCACACGGGAGGAGAGGACCAAATCCTCAGCTTGCCCGGCAAGGCTCCCAGAACCAAGCTCCCCCCAACCCACCCTCTTAACGTCTTCCTTCCCTCCTCAGTGTTCCCACCAACACCCACATGACAATTTCCACTGCTTTGGGTGCATTGTGTCACCCTCCAAAATCCACATACTGAGGTCCTAACCCGCAGTATCTCAGAATGGAAACTGTATCTCAAACAGGGCCCTAAAGAGGTAATTATGGTGAAATGAGGTCCTTAGGGTGGGCCCTAATCCAGGCTCATTGGTGTTCTTATAACAAGAGGAGATTAGAACACAGATGTCCAGAGGAAAGACCATGTGAGGACCCAGGGAGAAGATGGTATCTACAAGCAAGAAGAGAGGCTGCAGGAGAAACCAACCCTTCCTCTTGTTTAAGGTCCCCTATTGGTGGTTCTTTGTGATAGCGAATACACCCCCTCCACACCTCCATCCTCACCCTGGAATGCCTTCTTCTCCCGCTCAGTTCACCAGGTCCTGTGCGTCTCGGGGCCTTCACACACTTCCACTTTCAGGAGCCTATGTCTCACTGGAGCCCTTCCCTGGCCATGAAGTAAGTGACTTCCCTTCTTCATCCGTGGAATAGGACAATCACGTCTCACTCATGGGAGAAGGCGCCATAACATACATAAAGCACCTCGTGGTGCTCACAAAAGTTGAGGATTTTTCAGAAACAAAAAACTCCATCTCAACAGCTCTGCTTTGAGAATATTCTGGCTGACTGAGCTAGAATCTGCTCTCCACCCCATTGAGCCCAGCCTTGTGTCTGCCTGTGTGCCCTGTCCGGGGGCAGCCTGCAGAAGCCAGAGCTTAGCCACAGAACCCCTACCCCCCACAAGGCTCAGCAGCCTCAGACCCTCCCTTCTGACAACCAACAGCACAATTTTGAGGCCTTTTATCCCGTCAAGTCAGGCCCCAGAGACAACACATTCACTGTGTCAGCTGGCCCATTTGGGGAGAGTCCAGAAAAATTACTGAATATGCAAAGAGAATGCAAATGAGCTGCTTCTGAGCCCGAAGTGCTCCCTTTGGCATTCTTTAGGGGCCTGCTTTAGCGAGTCAATATAAATGCCTGTAAGTGGCACAGAGCAGCTGTTGGCATGGAAACGGGGCTTCCATGGTGCTTAAGGAGACTTCAAATCAGCCCTGGAACCAACTATGCTAAACATCCTCTCCCTGCGATCTTGTTCACACTCAAAGTTCCCACTTCAGCTGGAGAGAGGGTGAGCGTGGCTTCAGATGGTGAGTGCTGAGTCGAGATTCAAGAGATTTGCCCCAAAACGGACACAAGCTTTAAAGTCACACAGGCCTAAGTTTAAACCTTGGCTCCCAAAATGCCCAGCGGTGAGACTGTGGGTGGATTGCCAGATGCCTCTGGGTCTTCATTCCTCACTGTAAAATGGCTAAGTTGTGGGGGAGCTGTCCTGAGGATGCAACCACTTAGAGGGGTCCTTACAACCCCACCCAGCCCCGGGCAGAGGCTGCCAGGGGCTCCCACCCGCCCAGAGCAAGGCGCAGGACACGTGAACACTCGACATTCTGTCCTCCCTGCGTCCTCCCTCCACACCAGGAGGAAGGAAGAAACTTATCTCAAGTCAATCCATACATCTTGTGGGCTATTTTTATTTGTGTTCCAGGTGAAATAAAACAAGTTAAAGCAGAGCATGAAATCTGAGGATTCCACCTTAAGGGGAAAAAAATCAACCTTTGCAATAACAAATAGTTGGAGCTGGTGCACTACTTGGGTGAAATTGTTACCCCTCGAGACAAGTCTAAACTCTTCAGCGTTATGAAAAGTCGGAGGGTTGCTTTGCCACCGAAAATTTATGGCCCCCAAATCATTTCTAAAAGACAGCACACATTCCCAACTGAGGGTTTCCTTCTGGTACAACCAGCTCCCGTCTCTGGGTGAGCTGGGGAGGCCCTTGGCTGACACATTTGGGGACACGGGGCAGGTGGTGCTTTTCTGTCTGAGGGGTCTACTCTATGGGGCCCCCCACAAAACCCAGCACATAGTAAACACTCAACAAATATTCTGTCTTTGTGTATTTCTGCC